>NC_056523.1:176084801-176314403 GCF_019175285.1 Sceloporus undulatus | reverse complement strand
TCCCGGGTCTCGCTTCGGGAGGCATGGAGATGCACTATCCATGAGTGCTGCAGCCTTTTTTGAAAGCTCACAGCGAACGAGTCTCAAAAGAAACGCAACGCAGAAAGAACCGCAACCCAGAACATCACACCCAAGGAGACTTGTCCACTGTGGCTTTCTGCAACCGGACCTGTTTGTCCCAGATTGGCCTTTTTTCCCAACGCACTTGTAAAAGCGCGGGATGAGTCCTTACTGATCTTCGTTTGCGAAGCAAAGCCATACATATATATATTTCCAAAAATCAAATCTTGAATTTGCTATTTTATGTAATATAAAATAATAAACCAATAAAACTTTTATTTGTATCCCCGCTTTTCTGTGACGAGACATCAAAGCGGCTCACAACACAATTAAAATCCACATTTACAAAGTTATGTCCCAGATCCACCTTAAACAGGATTAACAGGTTACAATTAAAATATCATTAAAACACAATTAAAAAATAATAAAAATATAAACAAGGACAGAGCGGTGGGCTAATACAGATTGGGGGCAGTCATTCTTGGCCGGGCAGCTTTTATTCAGGAAAGGCCTGCCGGAAGTGATCTGTCTTTTTAAAGCCCTTTAAGCTGGCAATTTTGACGGTGATCCTCGTCCGGCAGGCCGTTCCATAGTTTGGGAGCAATTGCAGAAAGGCCCTCTGGAGATTCAGTTCTGTTTTTTTAAAAGCGTGCAATAGATTCCTCCCAGAGGACCTGATGGTGGCGGGGCAGATATATGGAATCAGGCGATCCTCAAATAAGTTGGGCCCAAGCCATAAGGGACATAATTTTATTTACATTGTATTCAATGGGACGTTGAGTAGCCACAAATTTTGGTTATCTATGGAATGATCCTGGAACCAAACCCAAGCAGATAACCAAGGGCCCACTGTATAACCGTTCCTGTGCAGGAAACCTGTTTTCTGTTAAAATGAAACTCAAAATTGTTTCTTCTTGAAGTAGAAAGCTACAGGTATCTACTGAAAAGCAAGGATGTCCTTATGGGTTTGAACAAAGCTAGGGTTTGCCATAACTCTCTGGACCTCCAAACGTGGACAAATGTAGGACAAAAGTAGGACAAAATTTCTAAATGTAGGGCATTGTTTAAAAATGGAGGACATGCAAACAATTGATGATTTTTTTAAAAATTTAATATACATGCATGTTTCTTAGGCATGATAAAATGGAGCATTTTGGCATTGTTCCTAGACAGATGGCAAAATGTACTTCCCTTTCCTGGCTAACCTCCCCCCCCCACCATTCCTAACAGCATATTTGGGCATTGAAGGAGGAAGAGTGAAAAGGCAGAGGAGGAGGAGAGAAAAAGAAAGTAGGAAGGAGAATGGGAGGAAGAGAGGATGAGAAGAAGAGAAGGAAGAAAGATAAGAGAGAAGAAGAGAGGAAAGGAGAAGAAGGAAGCGTCGCTTTTCTTTTTCTTCCTCTTCGTATTTTTCTTCTTTCTCTATTTCATATATCTCACGCTTCTTCTCCCTCATCCTTTTCCTTATTTCTCACAATCCTAACCCTCAACCACACCCATCCACCCACAATCTTCATACGACTTTTAACTACCTCACCCTCCTCTCTTCTAACCTACTCGTCATCTTCCATCCTCTCATTTCCATACCTCAACTTTACTCCTTTACTCTCATTTCCTTTTCTTCTTATCCTCTCGATTAATCTCATATTTTGGATGCTAATACTTAAAACATGATTCAAATAATACTTCAATGCCTCCTTCGCTTCTACCTTCTTCTACATTTCTAAGTCTCGACTTTTGTCTAACGCCTCTGAACTCTCTCGTCTTCATCTTTCTTCCACTTCTTCCTCTCATTCCTTTCTTCACTCTTTTTCTCTCTCCTCAATCTTCTCTTTCTCCTCCTCCTCTTCTTCCTCCTCATCTTTCCGAATCTGTTCTCCCCTTCTTCCGCCTCATCTTCCTACTTTTCTTCCTCCATCTCTTCTTCTTCTCTTTCTTCCGGCCCCTTCTTCTTGTCGTCCCTTCCTGCTTCATTCCTCCTTTCTTTCTCTTCGTCTTCCCCTTTTTTTCTTTCCTTTCTTCCTCTTACTTTCTCTCTCGTCTATTTTTTTTTATTTTTTTGTTTAATCTTAAAAGTTTTTTTTTCCATGACTCTTTCACTCTGGCTCCCTTTCTTCTCTTCCTTCGCCGAAATCGAGGAAGCAGGCAAAGTAATGGGGCCTCGCTGAAGCCACAGCCCCAAACCCCTGCCTGGCTGCCTCGTCTCCGTTTTGCCCCCCCCCCAGGATTCCCCCCCCCCCCGAGACGGATGCAGCCAGGCGAGTTTTGGTGTCTTGCTTCAGCCGTCCTCGCAAGCCCCAGCCATCCTGGAGGACTGCTGCATCGCGGAGAAGCCCCAGGGCATGGCTTGGGGGCTGGAAGACAGCCATCCTCCAAGCGGCCCAGCCAACTGCAGGACTCGCTGGGGGGGAGTCCCGGGGCGGGCCAAACCGGGGCGGGACCATGCGGACCCGCCCCAAATCGGAAAGATTCCGCCCCCAGGCTGATATGGGAACCCTAAACAAAGCAAACCCACATTTGAACACTTAAGAAGTCATGTTTCAGAAAGGGGAGAACAACTTAAGAAAAGGTCTTTTAGCATTATTTTGTCAAGATATGAGCTTTTAATATAGATGTTTCTCTGACTTAAGCCTCCTAATGGCTTGGTGAGTATAATTGGAGCTGTTGTTGTTCTTCTGTGTTGTCTTTGAAACAAACAAACAAACAAACAAACTATAAGAGAAAACATTGAATTGAACATATCCACCAAACTCCCATCCATCAACAATAGGTTGAATAGAGACAATGACTTCCTGGCACATTACACAATATAACAGTGGTTACACTCCAGCCTCATGGAGGATGCTCTGGGCGAAGTTATCACATCTTTTTTCTGGTACACAGCTTGCACACCAATATTCTGAAATTCCCTACACCATTCATTGGCCATCCACCCACCCTGGCCTTAGGCACCCCTTTCTTGCCTTTGTCTCTCAAGGACAATTTTAAAACTGAACTTGTCACCTCATCACCGAATCCACAAGATTTGCATCCTATGGTCCTATGGCACTGCGGGGAGGATTTTGCTGCAGCCTCAAGATCTAGGCTTTCGGCTACCTCCCAGAGCGTTTTCTGTTGTCGCCCCCCAGATTTGTGGAACGACCTGCCGACGAATCCGTGCAATTGGACATCTTTAACGAGCTTTAAAAAGGCTGTCAAGACGGATCTCTTCCGCAGGCCTTTCCTGGATAGATAATCCACCCACCCTCAAGAACCCTCCTTCTCATGAGAGTCCCTAAGGTCCTCTCTGGAATTTGAGTGGATGGCTGCCACAGTTTGCTGTTTTTGTTTTTGTCTGGTTGGTACGGTGTATATGTGTTATGTTGTGTAATTTGTTGGTTTAATTATAAGTGTTTAATACTTTTAAGGGGGGAGAGGGAGTTTTTGTTATAGTATGATTGTATTTTATTTTGTTAGCCGCCCCGATTGACCTCAAAGGGGCGGAATATACATAAAAAAATGTTTTTTTTAAATTATTATTATTATTATTATTATTATTATAAAATTATTATTATTATTATTAATAGAGCCTGACTATCAAGGGCCCATTCAACACTCAACTGATGGCCACACTGAATCAATCAGGGTCATATTTCCCACTGATGTTTACTCTGATCCTAAATTGCTCCGTGCTGGTTCACACTAGGAAGCAGGAGGAACTCTGCAGTGGGTGTGTGTTGGGGTAGGTGAGGAAGAGGAGGAAGAAGGAAGAGAGGAAAAGTAGAAGGAGGTAGGGAGCCCACTAGCAAAAAAAGTAACCTGGGTTCCACATAGGTTTATTTCATAGTTGAATGGGGTGCCAAGGTTTCCTCCTGGTCACCAGTTTCACTGCATGCATCTGAGGAAGTAGACACAACCATGTGAAAGTTTATGCTATAACATCTATCGCTCAGTCTCAAAAGGTGCTACAAGATCCTTTTGCATACTATGTATTCAACTAATTTAATTTTCACTGCTTTTCTCAGAGTAGCCTTGGCAAACGCTGTTCAGAGCACACATGAGTTCTCAGCGGAATGTCAAGTACCTCACCAAAACTACAAATTCCAGGATTGTTGTAGAATGGAACATGACAGCTGAAATGGTATCAAACTGCTCTAAGGTGTATGCGGTGTAGAATCAGATGACCCTTGAGATCTCTTCTAGCTCTATGATTCTATGATTCTATAACTTTTTGGAGTATCAGTAGGATTGTTGGTGATCAGTTTGGCCAAGCCTGAGATGTTGTTTCAGGAAGTCCTTGTATCTCTTCTTTGGGGCGCCCCTCTTACGCTGACCCGTGGCGAGTTCACCATAGAATACTATTTTTGGGAGGTGATGGTCCTTCATCCTAGAAACGTGTCCTGCCCAGCGTGGAAAGGTGTTTTAGGCAAGCATGGTGTTGGAAACTGTAATGATAACTGACACCTCCTGCTAGAGTTTTGTGCAGAACAGCAGCTGACTATTTTATATATATATATATATATATATATATTCATAGTTGAATACATGGATAAAGAATCCATGGATACAGAGGGCTAACTGTAATTCCTGCGCAATACTTTGGGACATTGAGTAGCAGGAGAATACAGTAGGCCCTTCCCTTATGTGGGTGATCCATTCCAGATCCCCCCCCCCCGCTTCTGCGTATGCTCATACCTCATTGGAAACAATGGGGCATGTGCTCACAACATGGTGTGCATGCCATAGATGCACACACTATTTGCCCAATTGCAGCGTGGCTTCAGCATAAGCTTAAAGCCATGTATGGTGTGCTCATGTATGGCATGGGTGCACTGTATTCCACAAAAGTATCACTGGTCTATTATCCTTCCCAATGGGAATTCCCAATTGTTGGGAAACCTGGTTTTCAACCCAGGAAAGAATAATTATAAATATTCATTGTATTCCTATCATGAACAAAAGACAACTAACTGTGGATTTTTGCATGTCTTGTTTCTTTTATTTCTTTATGACACATTCCAGAGCTGCGCCCAGTCCTTAAGAGCAGAATGCAGACTAATGTCACAGCTCCTATTAAGTACTCTTTTAATACTCTGCAGACATACAAAGCTGCAGCTTAACAACTTCCCATATTTTGAACTGTTGATCTGGTAACCCTAGTGCCAGTGGACAAACACAAGCCTGTGCCTGTCAGAGGAATCCCAGTGTGGTTGCCAAGCACATTCTATGCCTGCGTTTGTTGCTGGTGGTGGCGTGCCGTCTACACCCTTCCCTCCTGCTGAAAGGTAACATTATCAAACAGCTGCTTGAAATAGCTTTGGCCACCCAGTAGCTGCTGGGCTGCATCTGCAAGTCTCTCAGGGCAAGTTGGAGCAGCTCAGGTCAGGCTAACAAACCACACCCCAACCAGTTGCTCCCACGCCTGCCAGGCTCAGTGGTGGTTTATTAAATGGGATGAGCCCAAATTAGGCCTGTGTCTGTGGGCTGGCTTAGCTTCCTCAGTAGGGAAGAGAAGAGAGGATGAAATTTTGGCCATTTCACAGGATTCATTTCTTCCCTAGCAGGTACACTCAGGGAGCAAAACCTCAAAAAGTTAGTTGTGGGGATGACAACACTCACAATTATCAGCCAACATGGGAGTTATAGTCCCCAAAAGTAACCTTCCCAAGCTTTGTCAAAGAGTTGTCATCTGATTTTTAAGTGATAGATGCTAATTCCTAGCAAGGGAAGAGGCATTGGTAAGCTTTATTGGTCTGTAGACTAAAGCAAGTTTTAAACCCACCAGTGGCACTACCTTTCCACGGTGTTGGAATTGTGTGCTCCTGTGAGCCAAGAAGCTATGCTGATAGCAGCAGTGCTGCTGGTAGGATCTCTCATATCAGACAGGCTTTTGCTGAGAAGCCAGACTAAATGTGCCAAACAGCTGCTCAGCAGCAGCACTAGTGAGCAGATCTCTCAAACGAGGGCAATGTCACCAGAAGTAACTCTTGTTAGTACTGCACAGGAGTAACATAGTAAACCCCTTTTGAAAGTCTTTTACCCCGAAATCCCTATAATAAGACAATCCAAAATAAAACAAGAGGCAGTGCCAGAAAATGAAGCTCAGATGACACTCAACAAGCTAGTGGGATAGAGCAGAGGACAACTATGAGTAGTGCTTTGGCTAATGATGCAACATGCCTCATGCCAAAAGGATGTTCAGCTGTGAACGTGCTCAAAGGTGAAAGGAAAGTCTGAAGCTGCACAACAGATCTTATAGGAACATAGACTATGAGAAGCATGAATTGGGAAAGCCAGACATAGTAAAACAAGAAATGGATCATATAAACATTGCAATACCTGGGGTGAATGAGTTTAGGTGGACAGGGTCACAACAGTTTTAGTCGCAACATTTTGATAACTACAGAGTATTTTATTCAGGAAGTGAACATGTAAGAAGAAATGGGATTGTATTAATAGTGAGGAGAGAGGGAGCAAAAACACTCAAATGATATAATGCAGTCTAGCTGAAGCAAGTAAATAAGACTTAACAGAAAATCTATTAATAATCCAAGTTTATCCTCCAACTATAAAGGCAGTAGAAGAAATTGAAGGATTCCATGTTAGAGTCCAGGAGAAAATTGATTATACACACCAAAACAGGACTTCTTGTTAATCATAGACAATTGGAATGAAAAAGTAGGAAACAGAGCAGAACCAAACACTGTAGGAGAATTTGGCCTAGGATCAAGAAATGAAGTAGGAGACTAACTGATTTCATTTTCTGAGGCCAATAGTTTGTTCATTGCAAACACATTCTTCAACCAACTCAAGAAACAACCTTATACATAAACATTACCTCATGGACAATATAAAAACCAAAGAGACTACATAATTGGAAGCAGGTGGAAAAGCTCCATTCTCTCTGCCAAAACAAGACCAGGAGCAGATTGTGGCACAGACCATGAACTGCCAATATATAAAACTATGGTAAAGCAGAAGAAGAACACTAAACCAACTATCATGCCAAAATACAACCTGAAGAACATCCCTATAGAATTTAAATATAAAAAATAGATTTGTACCATTAAGCCTAATTGATTGGGAGCCAGAAGAACTGTGGTTCAATATTTTTCATATCTTGGCCAGTCAAAATCAGAATGGAGACTTCAGTCAATAAATCAGGAGAAGGTTAGGACTTGGACGGGCTATGAAGGAACTAGGCAAGATCCTGAAATCTCAAGATATATCCTTGAATACTAAAGTTAGGACTGTCCATGCCATCCTATTTCCCATTTCTATGTATGGTTGTGAAAGTTGGAAAGTGAAGAAAACTAATAGGAAGAAAATCAACTAATGTGAAATGTGCTGGAGAAGAGCTCTTCAGCATACTGAGGACTGCTAAAAAGACAAATAAATGGATCCTAGAGAAAATGAACATTGAACTCTCCATAGAAGCCAAGATGTTTAAACTGAGACTGTCGTACCTTGGCCACATCATGAGAAGGTATGACTCACTAGAATAGACCATAATGCTTGGGAAGGTAGACGGCAGTAGAAAAGAGAAAGGCTGCATTCCAGATGGATAGTCAAAACCACGGCTGCCCCGAGCCTGCAAGACCAGAGCAAGGCTGTTGATAATAGGTTGACCTGGAGGTCTCTCATTCATAGGTTCCCCATAAGTCAAAGCTGACTTGAAAGCAGTTAACAACAACAAAACTCAAAGGATATGGATTCAAAGATTTCTACCTGAAATATGAATCCTTTTCTTCTCTTTAGTCCACTTCTCCAGTTCTGGGCTCATATTGACTAAACACAGGGGGTGACAAGAAAGCTGAATCATGCCCATTAGCTCTGCTCTCAAACCTCAGCACATTCAAGGGAAGGTAACACTGGTCTTTCTGCATGTACAACTGTAGATACACTGTGCCTCTTCTTGCTTTCTGCTGATTGTGTAGAGGTTAGGGATGGGGGCAGTCAGTATAATCCTGCTTCTTTTCCATGCCATTGGTCAAGCACATGAGTGAAACATGAGAACTGGGTTATCATGTGGCCCTACACTACATGCTCTTCAAGTTTTACAGTATTGTTGTGGAAGCTGCTTTTCCATGTGTTCATCCCAGAGGAAATGTACAGATGTTGATACAAGACACCTGTACAGTTAATTAATCCAGCTAGTTCTGTACAGTACTGCCTATGAAGGGTGATGGTTTTCCATGGCTTCAGGCCTGAGCTTTTGTGGGTGTTCATTTGAACCTGAGACCTTTGGCATGTGCTCTACCTCTGAGCTGTAATCCTTCCAATCTTAGTGCTATAACAAGTTGGCAAGGTAAAAGGTGTGGTCCTTATCACAAATTATTCCATCACTTGTTCATGTGACATATTTCTGGTAAACATTCTCACAGTTAGCTGCATTCACATGACTTAGGGTCTATACACACTACACTTAAATGCTATACTTTAAATACTAAGTAGGATGAGTTCATAGGAAACTGGCTCCTATGCTTCTAGTATACATGTAACATTTAACAAATATCCTGTTACCCTTCTACCTCACAGGGTGATGCTTATTGTAAAGTAGAGAAATACTGGAGAATTAATATTTATTTATTTATTTATTTATATCCTGCTCTTCAGCCAAAGGCTATAGTACATATTCACAATTCTACAGCCATTTTAAAAATGAAAAGGGGTATAACAATGTACAAATTGTTCATTTACATCAAGTCAAGGGAAATAATACAGTCACTCCTCCTTTTTCGCAGGGGATGTGTTCTGGACCCCCTTGCAAAAATGGAGTTTCGCTTATATTTAAGCTCCATTGGCTTGAATATAGGCACGGGTGCACACCCCATTCATTTCCCCTCCATTCGTCCTTCACGCCTAAGTGAGAATGGAGGGAGCACTGTAGTGCCACTTGATTCTGCTTTGGTGAGACCTCACCTGGAATACTGTGTCCAGTTCTGGGCACCACAATTCAAGAAGGGTGTGGACAAACTGAAACATGTCCAGAGGAGAGTGACCAAAATGGTGAAAGCACAGGAAATAATTCCCTTTTGAGACTTGGGAGTTGGGTATGTTTAATATTGAGAAGGGACAGTTAAGAGGTGACATGATAGTCATTTTTAAATATTTGACAAGATGTGATTGAAAATGGAGCAAGCCTGTTTTCTGCTGCTCCACAGACGAGGACAAAGAGCAATGGATTCAAACTACAGGAAAAGCAATTCCACCTAAACATTAGGGAAAAAATTCCTAACAGCAAGAGCTGTGTGACGATGGAACATGTTGCCTTGGGTGAGGTGGAGTCTCCTTTTTCAGACGTTTTAAAACAGAGGAGTATATACACGGAGCTTTTGGGTTGTTTTCTGGGTCAGTTCAGGGTCACTTCTGAAGTGACTGCACTTCCAATGATGCGGTTTCAGGTCGTAAAATGACTGTGTTATCAGACGCCATTGATTTCTATGGGAGCTCATTGCGAGGTGCTTCAGCAGTGATTCCAAAGTGACCCCTGATTTTGGTAAAAACGGGAAAAAAATGACTTCACAGAATTCGCTTCCAGGCTCCCTTCGATTGCACTGCAGATTGGTCTGGTCTGGAATGCAGCTTTGCTACTGCTCTGGTACTTGGCCGCAAGCACCCCTGGAGGAGGAGGCAGCCCCCATTCCTTCCTTCCCACAGGTGCCTGGCACCCATGGGAAGGGAGGGAGGGGGAGGGGGCAGCCGCGGAGGAGGCAGCCCCCCCAGTCCCTTCCTTCCCGGGAATGATGTCCATCATCCCCGTGAATGGAGGGAGCCGGAAGAGGCAGCCTCCCAGTCTTTTCCTTCCAGGGGTCCCTGTCACCCGCGGGAAAGGAGGGAGGAGGAGGGAGCCCTGTGCCAACCCCTTCTCCTCATGGGGGTGATTCAAATCGTTGAACCCTCCGGTGTGGTAATACAATGTGCTCTCGCTCCCCTTTGCTTGAATCCGCATCACGTGACTTGCTTGGAATCGAACTGACTTCGCTTGCCCCTCACTTCGGAAGGACAACAGAAAGGCAGCCAGGTATGGTAAAACACCACGTTTTTACCTCAATTTGCATTGCTAGACAGGAGTGACTCTGGATCTGGTGTGAAAAAACATCACGCTTTGCATTACTAGAACAGGAGTGACTGCGGATCTCAGCTGAAGCCCCACCACGTGTGATAATGTCCAGAGGCTGGATGGCCATCTGTCAGGGGTGTTTTGATTGTGTATTCCTGCATAAACGATCCAAAACACATTACAGAAATAATCAAGTTTGAGACCGCTTTAACTGCCCTGGGTCAGTGCTAGGGAATCCTGGAATTGTAGTTTATTGTGGCACCAGAGCTCTCTGACAGAGACGGCTAAATATTTCATAAAACTACATTACCCAGAATTCCCTAGCACTGAGCCAGGGCAATTAAAGCGGACTCAAACTAGATTATTTCTGCAGTGTGTTTTGGACCGAAGAGGGTTGGACCACCTCTATGATTCTAGTCGACTTCAATTTATGGCTTAAGATGATTTGTAATTATTATTTCACAAACACACTGCAAACACAAGAGTATATTGTTTTTATGGTTAAATAATAGCCATAATATAATAGAAAAAAAATATGGATTGGATTCAAGAGTATGCAAGCTTCTGGAGATACAACGCAAATTAGTTGATTGTGGTTAGATTCAGAATTAAGACTGACAACACAAACATTATGCAAAATTAGGCTGCAATCCTTAACATATTTTATTGAGAATAATTGCAAGAAATCTCTGCGGGGTTTATGTCAGAGTAGACATACAAGGTTAAAGGACAGCTCAAATAGCAATTAAATTCTTTTGCAGTTTACTAATTTAGTTTTATATTTTTCATGTTGTTTTCTAAGTAATTTCATTAAAAAGAGCAGGCAACTTCTGTTAATAGATTGGATTCAAGGACTAGAAAATTTGCTGGCCTCTCTTTCACCCCATAAAAAATGAACATGATGTGATCCCCTGAATGCCATTTCTTTTTCACTGACTACCTCCTTCCTCCCCTCCATGATAATTATTTAAATGCAATAATAACAGAGGAAGGCAGTTTAACTCTGTAATGTCTCCAGAGGGGCATATAATTGTTGTAAGAGATGCTGGGTAAAAACTAAATTTTCAGTAAACAGGCAATTACTTGGAATTATCACTCATCAGGCCCACGCTAGTTGAACAAAATGTGTTAAGTTGTAGAACCTAGATTAAAAGACTCTCTTTTAAGGTTGCAGTTCCTAAAGCTTGAGTTGTCAATTGGCTAGAGTCTGATCACCAACTCAACACCCAAAGAACATGCTTGGGGTTTCATCATCGGCATCATCATAATCGAACTCAAATTATTGATTCTTATGTCCTCTCCTGACTACTTAACAAGCAGATGTCTTGTTATAACTGACAAAAGGCTCAAACAAACATTACTATACCCTCCAACTGTCTCAATTTGGCAGCAACTATCCCCAATTAATCCTCTGCCATCTCACTTTTTGGCTGCTTTTAAATATTCCAGTTTCTCTCTCTTCCTCTCACTTTCTCCTTTTATCTGCAGCTTGCCTCAGTTCAAAGTGCAAAATAGTTTGTACTCAGATTAACTCAGCAGGAAAAATGGTTGGGCTGCTCTTGCCCTTTCCAGAAAGCACAGGCAAAAGCAAATTGCTGCAGCTTCTCCTAGCTTGTGTGTTCTTCATTCATAACTTTTGCCAAATGTGTTCCCATTTTTCATCTGTCAAATACTCGAAAGTATATGTTACTTTGGGATGGTTAGGTCCAGGTCAAACTAAGATGGAGAGCCATGGGAATAGGGTGACCAGGTGCCATAATTGCAAAGAAGGACAAGGCACCGCAAAATGTAAGCAGTAGTAGTTATGGATGGCTTCCAACAAGTCCTTATCTTCATTCTTTTTAGCCATAATTTATCATATTTGAAATTAAAGCAATGGTAGAACATTCATTAAGCCAGGCCTCAGCTTGGATTATGCAGTTCCTAATTCAAATTCTGGGTTCCTAAACTCTTTAAACGTGAGCCAGCATGGTGGTTTGAGTGTTGGACTATGACTCTGGAGACCAGGATTCAATTCTCCACTCGCCCATGAAACCTACTGGGTGACCTTGGGCAAGTCACACTCTCTCAGCTTCAGGGAAAGGCAATGAGAAACCTCCTCTGAACAAATCTTGTCAAGAAAACCCCATGAAACTCAGTTATTTAGGGTCACCTTAAGTCAGAAATAATTTGAAGGCACACAACAAACACTTTATAGCCATATTACTAAAAACTATTGGAGAACCTTCTAGTTGTTTCTTCCCCAAGTGCTTTAAATCTAAATATTTAATAAAAAAAATGGGCCAAACAGCAACAGCTAGAGAGAGGGGTACAGATTAACATCAGACAAGTATCTTCTGCCTTTAAAACTGCACTTGAGACAGACATGAAGTAGCTGAAGAGCCTTTTTCTGACATACAGATGAACTGTCAGGAAAAAAGCTTCACCAGCTGCAATTCTTTGCCTGTAGCAAAATTGTTACCGCAGCTCTTCCAATTTAAAAGGCAGAAGGAGTGGCAATCCTTCTACTAGTAGCTGGCAGCCTGTAGCAATTAGATAAAGCAAAAACAACCTTTCTGCTGGAATGTTCCTTCATGAGGGAGCCTTGCATTTGAAGACTGTCAGACGCTAGGTCAGTAACAAGCTCAGTCATTGAAATCAGAGCTGGAAGAGAGGCCAGATAGCCAAGAGCTCGTACCTGTCCTTCCAGTACTCACCATGCCTATGTCCTCCCTACCTGGCAAAGAAATGGACCAGGGTTTTGACTACAGAGCTAGCCTGTAGTCTTGTTCTGAGTTATTTCTTTCTTTTCAAAATCTTGTTATGTCCGGCTGCAGTGCCTTTGGGTTAGCCACAGTGGCTCTTCCAAAACCCAGTCTTGTTTGGCAGTTTTCAAAGGACTAGGTTGATGCAGAACAAGATAGCAGAAATAGCAGCATCACCAATTATATTATTCACCTCTCAGTCAACAACTCTTTTCTACATGCGTAGTGGTTCTAGATCCATTGCCTTTTTGCTTACTGGCCTTTTTTTCCTTCAAAATTTAAGCTAAAGGAACCCTGTCATTTAGGCTGCCCTCTGATCTTCAGGAATTAAACAGAAACAATTCCCTCTGAAAGGAATGGGGATGTGAGGTCATGCTTGGTAAATGCAGAGTCTTCCAGCTGTTGATTTAACACGAGGGCAACTGCTCTCACGCTGTAAACAGGACTCTCTTCAACAGGCTTTCTATCAAGAGCAGACGTTTGTCCTTTGCCCTGTGTTCTTTACAAAGCTTCCAAAATCAACAATGGAGGAAAAAACTTTCAGTCTCATCTTTGTTGTTAACAGAATTCATAGATAACTGTCTTACTTATATTTTACATTGACAACATCCTCCCCCCTCCCCTCCAATATTTGTTCACATACTCTTCATTTACTCAGGCCAACCATGAAAGCACCATCTTTTTATATTTCTTCATTATGAGTGCAACCTTAAGCTTTGTTTGATATTTTTCAGTCCACTACACTGTTTCATTATTTTCCCATGGAAGATGATAACATTTGACCTCCGCTATGCCAGAGTCTCTGGATCTCTCCAAAATAATGATCCATCCTTGGATGGCAAAAGCAATTCCCCTTACACATTTTTGGGGTCATACCTGGTCAGAGGGTCAGCCTGGTGAGGGGATTCCTACCTAATTCAGAAATGAATTGAGGCTAAAGTATTGAATACTGTCCCCTAACATAGAATCATAGAGTTGGAAGAGACTACAGGGGCCATCCAGTCCAACCCCCCTGCCATGCAGGAACTCACAATCAAAGCACCCCCGACAGATGACCATCTCTCCTCTGTTTAAAGACCTCCGAAAAGGAGATCCAACATACTTAAAGGGAGTATGTTCCACTCTCGAATAACTCTTACTGCCAGTGTTCCACTAGTTTGCATCCATTGTTCTGGGTTCTATTCTCTGGAGCAGCAGAAAAAAAGCTGGCTCCATTCTCAATATTACACCCCTTAAAATGTTTAAATAAGACTATCATATCACCTCATAACCTTCTCTTCTCCAGGCTAAACATAACCAGCTCCCTAAGTCTCCCCTCACAGGGCATGGGTTCCAGCCCCTTCACCATTTCTTTTGCCCTCCTTTGGACATGCTCCAATTTGTCAACATCCTTTTTAATTATAGTGCCCAGAACTGGATACAGTCTTCCAGGTGAGGCCTGACCAAAGCATAATAGAGTGACACTATTATTTCTCTTGATCTAGACACTATACTTCTATTGATGCAGCCTAGAATCGCGATGGCCTTTTTAGCTGCTGCATCACAGTGTTGACTCATGTTCAACCTGTGGTCTAGTAGGACTCCTAGATCTTTTTCACATGTACTGTTGGTCAAGCCAGGTGTCTTCCATCTTATATCTGTGCATTTATTTTTTTTCCTGCCAAATGTTGTACCTTACATTTCTCCATGTTGAAATTTGTTAGTTTTGGCCCAGTTCTCTAATCTATTAAGGTCATTTTGAAATGTGATCCTCTCCTCTGGGGTATAAACTACTCCTCCTAATTTGATGTAATCTGTAAATTTGATAGGCATGCTCTCTAATCTTTCATCCAAGTCACTGATAAAAGATGTTGAATATCTGGGCCCAGGATAGACCCCGCTAGTCACTTCTCTCCAGGATGAAGAGGAACCATTGCTAAGCACCCTTTGGGTTCGGCCATTCAATTACAAATCCACCTAACAGTTGCATTTTCTAGTTTACATTTTACTTGCTTCTTTGCAAAAATAGTGTGGGGGACCTGGTCAAAGGCCTTACTGAAATCAAGATATGCTACACCCACAGCATTCCCTTCATCTACCAAGCTAGAATTTTTTATTTTAAAAAAAGAGGATAAAATTAGTCTGACTTGTTTTTGAGAAACCCATGTAGACTTTTTGTGATTATGGCATTCCTTTCTAAATGCTTACGGACTCTTTGTTTAATGAATTGCTCTTGAATCTTTCCTGGAATAACGTCAGTCTAACAGGATGGTAATTGTTTGGATCCCACCCCCCCTTTTTGAAGATGGGGATAACATTTGCCCATCTCCAGTCCATTGGGACTTCTCCTGTTCTCCACGAATTCTCAAAGATAATTGTCAGTGGCTCTAAGATTACAGTGGGACCTTGTTATCCACTGGAGTTTGGTTCCAGGATCCCCTGTGGATAACAAAATCCATGGATGCTCAAGTCCCATTAAATATAATGGCAGAGCAAAATGGTGTCCTTTAAATATAATGGGAAATCAAGGTTTGCTGTTTGGAATTTATACTTTTTTTTTTAATATTTTCAAGGTATGGATAAAATCCTGTGGATAAGGAGGGCTAACTGTATTTCTGACAACATATGGCGATATGAATTGCACAGAATCCATAGGAACCCAATGTGACTGGGAAAGTTATCTTTCTTCTGTTCCACAGAAGCCATACAGGTACTGAGTTGGTGGGATTTGTAGGGGTAACTCAAAGCCATAGGGTTACATCTAAACCCCTGAGGAGTATCAGCAGCTCCCATCACAATTGTCAACTCAAGAAGAGTGCTTCTCAGTGATAAACCGCTCGGATTCCCAGTGATCGGGCGGTATATAAATAAAACCTATTATTATTATTATTATTAATTATTATTATTATTATTATTCTAACAATAAACATGGTGGGCAGAAGCCCTGCCCCACTGCTCTTTATCAGCTCCCCAAACTGGGTTTCTCATACATCTAGACACTTGACAGTGCAAAGTTATAGTACAGTTGGGTATGTACTGTATATACATGTGCATGCAGAGAAATACAGCTATATGGATGTCCATTTTTAGCACACTTTGGATTGCATTTGTTCAAATGTCTCCAAACATTCAAGACGTTGTTTTCCAGTACTTTTTGGTACAAGAACACAATGTTCAAACATAAAGCCTTTTTGTATGCAAAATAGGCTTTTTATGTGACCACTGCATTCTTATACCAATGCATACAAAAATACTATACTATGTTATTTCTTTAATTATCGACCTCTCCAAGATGGATAGGAGAGAAAATCCACTTTTGACCTTTTTACTCTGGTCATCCAGCAACTCCCAATAATTCTGCAATATTATTACCGATTATAGAATACTACAAAAACATAGTTCTGTGATAACCATTATACCCATGGTGAATGTACTCTACTCTTAACTTTCAATCCTTTATTATTTTTACCTGAACGATTATTTCCAGTTTTGGGAACTGACACTGAAAAACATGGCTCTCTGGCAGAAAGAATCTGAATTCAGGTCTTCAGGACACAGTCCTAATTCTCTCTTCACATTGGTCTGAGATACACTGCAGAAATAATAATTCAGTTTGTAACCACTTTAACTGCCTGGGTCAGTGCTAGGGAATCCTGGGAATTGTAGTTTATTGTGGCACCTGAGCTCTCTGGCAGAGAAGGCTAAATGTCTCACAAAACTACAGTTCCCAGAATTCCCTAGCATTAAGCCAGGGCAGTTAAAGCAGTCTCAAACTGGATTATTTCTGCAGTGTGTTTTGGGCCATTGTCACTGGTTTACTTATTCCTCCAATTCTGTATAATCCTGTATGTGTCTGTTTGGAAGCAAGTCCCACTGATTTCAATGAGAGTATCAAGGAAGTGTATAGTACTAAAGCCTTTTAAAATATAATTTCTAATCACAATGTTTAAGGGCAATGATGGAGGATCTCTTTCTCTCACATTCTGATGACCTCAAGAGCACAATTGCATACATGTGTACTTACAACCATAAAACCCACCATTAGTAATATAACTCCCACAACTCTCCTACAAGGAGCTCAGGGTGGCATACATGATTTCACCCTCCCACCTCCATTTTGTCTTCACAGTCATCTTGTGGTAGGTTAGGTTAAGAGATCATGGGATTAGTCCAAGACTGTAGAGTTGGTTGCAGATTTGAATCCCAATTTTACTTTTCTGGTCTGATAGTCTTGAAACAGAACTGCCATCTCTAACAACATTAACAATCTAAAATACATAAAATACATCAAGCAGGCTTTCAAAACTGCACTGGCTTTTTAATCAGGCAAAAGATGCTTTTAAAAGACATACGTATAAGAGACGAAAAGCGACAGTGTTGGAGCCACAGGCCTGCATCTTGTGTCAGATACTGTCTGCTGTAGTTCAGTTGATTTGGGGGGATCTCAATGAAGGCAGAGGCACTTCCCTTCTTGGCCATGTGGGGCTAACACAAAGGCCAAAACATTTTAAACCCCATTAGCAGTGGTAAAGTGACTTCTCTTGGGATCCAGGTTGCCCCCTTTCTTAGGCAGAGGAGAATGAATTCCTCAAAAAGTCTCTGTACTGCCATCATATCTGGAAAAATGTGTATGAGTTAAATAAGTAAAACTTGCCATGTACTGTATAGCCCAAATGAAAAAGTTTTACCTTTCTTGGAGGTGTTAACAATGTGTACCTACCTCAGTTAGATAGCAAAGACCAGGGCTGTTCCTAGGAAAACCATGTAACGGCCAGTAAAGCTGTTAAGAATTTTGTGTGTGTGTGTGAATCAAACAAGTGCTTTAAAATTGTTTTTAAATCATTTTGAGGATTCGGGGCCTTTTTCAGTTTTTAAAAGCAATAGGGAAACAACAGGTTCCCAACGTATACAGCATTCCTGTAGCACTTTGAGACTAACCAAGCAAAAGTCGCAACATGAACTTTCATAAACTCAGACTGCATCTGAGGAAGCAGACCTAGCCTACAAAAGCTTATGCTACAAAGTCTTTGATTCAGTTATTCTCAAAGGTCTACAAGGGCTGCATCTGCGCTGCAGAATTAAAGCAGTTTGACACTGCTCCATCTGCCATGGCTCCATCCACCCTCTGAAATCCTGGGATTTGTAGTTTTGTGAGATTTACCCTTCTCTGTCAGAGAGCTCTGGTGCCACAACAGTGAACAGGCACCCTCCTTTTCCAGGACATGTCCTCCATTTCAGCCTTTTGTTCAGCAGAAATTACAAAACGCCCTCCATTTTGAACATGATTGAGAAGCATTCATTTTCTTTTATATGGGTGTTTTTTAAGCTTTTATTTGGTCATGCCCTATATTTTTCTCATATTTCGTGGAGCCTTGTCCTCCTTTGGGGTTACCCTAGCCGCAACAAACTACAAATCCCAGAATCCCATAGCATGGAGCCATAGCAATTAAAGCGGGGTCAAACCTCATAACGTCTAGTTTGTTCTTTTAAACTGATGTGTGTTATAATAACTGATGTGCTTTAACCAATGTTGTTTGTGCTCCCCCCAAGAGGCAGGTAAGAAGCAATAACTATTATCACTTACATTATTATTATTATTGTTGTTATTATTATTATTACCATCATTTCCAATAATAATCTATTATTAATTACATAACTATAATTTGGCGTTCTTGGCTGAATGTGCATAAAATATTATTATGATTATTTATATGTACTATTATATTATTATAATTTATATATTTAATTATTTATTTTTTGTAATCTATTATTATTTATATGTACTATTATTACATTATTAATAATTTATTATTTATTTTATTATTTGTAATTTATTATAACTTTATTATTATAGTTTTATTTTATTATTATTATTTCTAATTTAAATATTATTATTATTATTATTATATTTATAATGTATGTATTTATTTTATCATTGTTAATTATTATTAATTATTATTTCCGCACTGCGGCTGCAGCCAATGAAACCAAATTATATTTATGTAATTATTAATATTATTTAGTTATTTATTTTATTCCACGCTCATAAGGCTTTCCTGGGGCCTCCCACGTGACCGGCCGGAAGTGAGCACACTTCTAATAAGTCCGCTTGCGTCGCCAACTACGAACTTCCGGCCTCGTTGCATAACCTCTTCATTAAATGGAGGAAACGGGGGAAAGGGTGGGTGAAATACGCCCGACCTAAAATGGCGCCAACACCCGCCTCTTCATTACGCAAAGGAACAGACATTCCCATTGGACCATTCAAGGACATCCAACGTTCTCATTGGCGCAGGCACTTTTCCCCGTCTCCCTTTTCTTGTCGCCGATTGGTTGTGTCACCCATCGCTCTGGAACGTTGAGTGATGTCGATTGGCTAAATTTTACGTCATTCTCCCACTTGGACCGAAACTTGTATAGAGGTAGGAATGGGTTAGTGGAAAAGCTTTTGCGTCTTCCGATTGGATGAGAAGGATCTCAATCAAGAGTCTCTTCACTCTAGGGTTTCAACCCGAGGGACTACAGCTCGGTCGCTGATTGGCCAGTGACCCTATCAATTACTAGTTCCGCCCCGCCTTTTCTTCCCATCAAGCCCCGCCTCCTCTGAGAGGCGTTTCCCGAAAAGGCCCAGCTTTTGGGAAACTGCTCCCACCACCACTCCCTCAACTCCCTCCCTTTTTTTGCTTTTCCACCACCAAAACCCGCCTTGTGCGTCACCATTGGTCACCCGACCCGTCACTCAGAGCGCCGGACTTGGTGATTGGCGGGATCCTCTGGTAGGCGTGGTCCGTGTGTGGCCTCGGGGCCGTGTCGTCGTCGTCGTCGCAGCTCCCTCCCCTGAGCCACCCTTTGGCGGTCGCCGGTGGGGTTAGTCCGCCTCGTCGACGACTTCGCTGCCCCCGCCCCCCCCCGCCCCTGGGGCGCCACTTGGTCTCGCCCGCCTTTTCTCCAGCCAAGATGAGCGGTAAGGACGGGGCCATTGCGGCTGGGCGGGGGGCGCCGCCTGCTTCCCTCTCGCGCCCCGCCTAGAGCCCAGCCCCCCGGGCGGAGGGACGGAGGGCGGCGGGCGGGGAGCCACGGGAGCCAGGCCTTGACGGTTGGGGGCGGAGGAGGGGCAGGGACAGGGCTCTGGGTGGGAATCTCGCAGGGGAAGGAAGGAAGGAAAGAAGGAGCCTCCTCCTTCCTTCCCTCCCTCCCTCCTCCTCTCTCTCTCCTGTGGAGTGCCTTCAAGGCGTTTCCTTCTTATGGCGACCCTCTCTCCATAGGGTTTCCTGGGCAAAGGTTTGTTTGAGGAGGCTGAGAGAGTGTGACTTTACACCCCCCTCCCAAGGTCAAATAGAGGAGGGAGCAAGCTTTTTTCCTGCTGCTCCAGAGATTACGACACAGACCAATGGATCCAAGCTACAGGCAGGGAAAGAGAACCCACCTCAACATTGGGAGGAAAATTCCTGACAGTACAGTAAAGGCTGTTCCACAGGGGAATATGACTGCCTTGGAGAGTGGTGGGGCGTCTCCTTCCTTGGAGGTCTTTATAAACAGAGGCTTAATGGGGATGATTTGATTGAGAGTTCCTGCATGGCAGGGTGGGGTTGGACTGGATCAGGGCCCTTCTGGGGGTCTCTTCCACCTCTGTGATCCCCTGATTCCATTTATGGAATCCAGATCTCCACAGACTCAAACCGATGTAGGAATAACGCGGTTTGACACTGCTTTCGGCCCTTCACCTCCACCCCAGGGAACGCAGGGATTTGTAGTTTGACCCACGTGGAGGACTGGGTTGAGTATTGGACTACTATGGCTCTCTGGGGACCAGGGTTTGTATCCCAGCTCAGTCATAGAAGCCCACTGGGTGACCTTGGACAAAAGTCACACGCTCTCAGCCTCCTCAGGGGAAGGCAATGGCAAACCATCTCTGAACAGATCTTGCTAAAAAAAAACCATGCTAGGTTGGTCTTAGGGGGTCGCCATAGGTCAGACATGGCTTGAAGGCACACAACAGCAACAACAGCATTGGGAAGAGGTTCAGAATATTAATAGAGTGGGCCCTTGTTATCCACTGGGGTTTGCTTCCAGGCCCCTCCGCGGGTAACAAAATCTGTGGATGTTCAAGTCCCATTAAAGACAGTGGCGTAGCAAAATGGTGTCCTTTATATAAAATGGAAAGTCTAGGTTTGCTATTTGGAATTTACACTTTTTGGGGAATAATTTCAAGTTGTGGATGCTTGAGTCCATTGGATAAAAAAAATCCGTGGATAAGGAGGGCTGACTGTAATGTACTGTACCATATATAATATAATTATATAATATAAATATATACAATACTGTGTGTGTGTGTGCGCGCGCGCACACACACACACACACACACACACACACACACTGTAATACTGGAATATAATACATCTGAAAATACCCACCAACCCATTCTTACCTCTATACAAGTTTCAGTGTATCTTGGCCTAAGAATACCTTTTCAGTATCAAGAATGAGGCCAGCCAGCGTGACGTAATGTTTGAGTGTTGGACTACAATCCTGGTGAACTTGGTTCAGATCCCCACTCAGCCATGAGACCCACTGGGTGACCTTGGGCGAGTCACATGCTCTCAGCCTCGGGGGGGGGGGGGGGAAGCAATGGAAAATCTCCTCTAAACAAAACTTGCCAAGAAAACCATAAGTTTTCTTATGGGGTCACCATAAGTCAGAAATGAATTGAAGGCTCAGCAAAGATCTGCAGGCTTCTCTGCCAAAACATTCTTGTGTATCCTCACCAAACTACAAATCCCAGGAGTCTAGGAGGGAGCTTTGGCAGTTAAAGTGGTGGCAAACTATTATTTTTACAGTTGCAGCTGAACTGAAGGAGGGAGATGCAGGCCATGGATGAGGGTGGGATGGGAGGGAGGGAGGATGGGAAGGAAGTTGTGTGTGTGTGTGTATAAAATTGAAAGACACACCCATGTTAGTCTGGAAAATCAGTACAGTACTGTATGCAGAGAGGTCTTGTAGCACCTTTGAGACTGAGAAAGAAGCTTAGAGCAGAAGCTTTTATGTATCTCATTTAGGCTCAAGTCTGCCAAAGCTCCTGCTCCCAGTTTCTTTAAGTTAGTTTCAAAGTTAGTTTAAGTTAGTTACTAGATCCCTTGGCATTTTGTGTGTACATTGCCCACAGTGGAAACCTGCCCACTTCAGTTATTTAAAACTTTGTTGTTTGCCTTCAGATTGTTTCCCACTTATGGTAACTTTAAGGTGAACCTATCATGGCGTTTTCTTGGCAAGATTTATTCAGAAGAGGTTTGCCATTGCCTTCCCCTGGGGCTAAGAACATGTGACTTGCCCAAAGTCACCCAGTGGGTTTCATGGCTGAACTGGGAACTGAACCCAGATCTCTAGAGTCGTCCAAAACTCAAACCACTATGCTGGCTCTCTGTTTAAAACTACCAGGGTGAATTAGGCAGGGGGAGAGTTCTTCTGAACATGTGCAGAGTGCCTTTCTTTTATGGCTAAGTAACAGCCAGCATGGTATGGTTTGAATGTTAGACTACGACTGTGGAGACTAGGGTTCGATTCCCCGCTCGCCCATGGAGACCTGTGTGACCTTGGGCACACTCTTGGCCTCAGAGGATGTTAGTGGCAAGCCTCCTCTGAACAAATCTTAGGAGGAAAACCCCATGATAGATTCAGCTTTCGGTTGCCATAAATTGGAAATGTCATGGAGACACACAACAAAAACAGAATCTGAGTAGAGACCCAGCATGGTGTAATGGAGGACTACGGTTCTGGAGAGCAGGGTTTCATTTCCTGCTTGGCCATGAAAATACACTGGGTGACCTTGGGCAAGTCACACTCTCTCACCCCAGAAAACCCTGTGATAGAGTTACCATAAGTCAGAAATGACTTGAAGGCACACAACAAAGTCCAAGTGGACCACCTATCAGGGTTCCAAGGAAAGCCAAAGTGAATTGCTGCAGCTGAACTTGAACTCCAGGCCTCAGGAGGAAGTGGGTTTCCGGAGGACTGATGCCTCACCCGGGAGAACTCCAGACTTGCTTGATAGGACTTTGGAAGGTTTCCAAGCCCACTGTGATGCGGTTGACTTCTAAAATGTAGACATCCACCTTTCACTACTTCTGGTTCTTTCAGAAACAAAATGCAAAATAGGCAACATAACACTGGCTGAAGTTCTCCCATGCCTCCTTTTTGCTCTTTGGCCTCCTGTGTATTTTCTCAACTTGTAGGGACGCAACATAGCTGTTTCTCCTGGAAAAGTTGCATCAAACTAACTAACTTACTTGGGGCTGTCGTAAACAAGTTTATTGAATAGCCCGAGGGCCATTTCAAAATACTCAAAACATAGTAATACAAGAAATACTTGGGACTGTATTGAGAAGATGTTAAACTGGGGAAAAAGTTACAATTTTAGTAGGCTTTGTTTGGCTTTTACTGGTGTTGCGCTCTTTGTTGGGCCAGCTGTGAGTCAGACATTTGCATGTTCCTTGGCCACTTGAGACTGGCCCATGCAATTATTCCCCACCACCACCCATTTTTGGAGTTGTGTTATGCTGAGGGCACTTTGTGTGGGGCTTTCCAGGTATTTGTGTGGTGTTCCACAGCCATTAAATGAAACACACACAAAACCCTGTGTGTTTTAATAAAACAACAATGAGCATGATATCTCCTTTGATCATTTCTGTGGGTGGAAAGGTGAATATAAAGGATACTCCACTATAAACTGATTTTGTGAACACATCCAGATTATGTAGATTGGCCAAGGTTTTGAAAAACTTAGCAAAAATCAATTTCTTAAATTGTCACAAAGCACAAGTTCGGTAGGGGATTGCTTTCTTCATGAATTTTGCGCTGAGTTGTTTGCAGCATCTGCTCTGCTGAATCTGTATTTTCCAATTCTACATTTTCCCAATTCTCCCTCTGAAATGTAAAAGCTTGTCTGCCTCTGGGAATAGATGGCCAGTGTGAACTTTAGAACAGTGCTACTCTATTTATATTTAAATGTAGTAATTACTAAATAAAATTACTCAAAAGTTATGGTTTGTGCAATGGTGCTGGTCCACAAGCCCTTGGCCGCCTGTCCAACAGAGTTTTGAGGAAAGAAAGAAAGCAGCTGTAGTGAGTTGCACAGATACGAAGCTTGTCCATGCCACATTAGAAGGAGAAAGTTGCGAGTCCCCTACATCAGAGAGGCTGAGAAGAATTGGTGTAAAGGGAACTGTGACAAAGGTCCATAACTCCTCCTAGCACATTGCTTGATTGTGATCACCATGTCTCAGCTGAGCCCAGTTGATTTATTAAGAAGTGATCATCTTGTTTTCACATATTCCCCAAACTACAGCAACACTTCCTGCCACTTCCCCCACCCTGGACCTAATTTCCCATTGATATTACCTGACACATAACAGCCTTATTTAGCATGCCAGCTGATGAAGATCAGACTTCATATATTGCGCTTATATTGCAATATTCCTTCAGAGAGTTAGAAATTGTATGTTATTCCTTACTGTTTGAGTAACGATAGGATGAGACACTGCAGCTTCTTTGGTGCCACTCAGCTACATGGTGGAAAAGAAATTTGAATGTTAATGCTTCTCACTACCAAAGAGTCTAACACACTACTAGCTTTTCTCTTGCTCCCTTCTCCCTCCCCCACCATGAGGTTTTTAACATGAATAATTCATTGCGATTATAGATCAGCCTCCAAACACATCTGTAGGTGCTGGTTCCTCTCTTGGCTGTGGAGGATAAGAGTATAGTAGTCCCACACATTTGGAGGGTGCCAGGCTGGGAAAAAACTTTTTTTAGCATAATTTCCTCATCTGAGGTAGGGCAAAACAGACAGCAACCACACTCTGCGGCTCCAATCCGCCTTTTTGCCGGCCGAAGAAGAAGTGGCAGCTGCTCCTTTTTGCGCTGGTAAAAAAACCCGGCTTTTCGGCCCCGCTGCAACCAGAAGCTGACTTTAAGGCACTCTCTGGTGGTGTGTGGCGTCAAAACACTGTGTTGCCGGAATTGCTGGAAGCTGGCCCACATGTGGGCAGCTGAACAGCATGAAACTGGATTCTGGGCATCTTGGGAGCATGCGTCCTGTGTATGCCATGCTCTCAAGCTGGTTGGAAGCTGGCTTTTTATGCTGGTCTGTTCTGGCCTGTAGTTACTTTGCAATGTTCTGGTTTCAGCACTAGAGCTGGATAACCGTAATACTTTGTATAGTTTGCAGTAAAGTAAGGTTCAATTTAGGGCCACCATAAGTCCAAAATGACTTGAAGACATGCAGCAACAAAGATATTCTGTCTGCCAATAACGGTGAATACAGCCATTTTTTTAAAAAAAATCTGTATTTTTAAACTATTTCTGTCCTTCCTTTGGAGGGATTATATGCTCTGTACAACTTCTTTGATCATTGGCATTTTATTCTTTGTCTTTGCAACCCTCCCCTGTCCATCTTATGCAGACCATGATATTTCAGAAGAAATGGTTATCGTTAAGACTGAGAAGTTAGACGAAGGCAGCAGTAATGATGGAGGAAACTGCGAGGGCCAGGTAAGTGATGGTGGAGAGGTGTTTCTAAAATAATGAATGCTGGCTATTCCAACATCATCTTGGATGCAGTAGGGAATTATTTTTGGGTCTTGATGGGCCTGATTGTTCATTATCATTTTTTGCTTCTTTCTGTGTGGCAGTGATGGTCTAGTCCAGTGGTTCTTAACCATTTCTCTTTAAATATCTTTTCTTGCCATGGACCACCAAAGCTTAATTGAAGATTTAAAACCCTAAAGTGCATTAAATATTTATGTAAAGTTGCTAAATATTTATTTATTTATTTGTGGGATGTGTGGTGAAGGACATCAACCCTCCCCCCCTAAAAAAAATTCACCAAGCTGAGTTGACTATATCTTGTCCTCTCTCTCACACACACACCATGGTTTTTGTCCACCAAACACCTCTCTGATATATCTCCACCACTCTGTGTGTGTATATATCAGTAGTAGTGTCAAATGGTGTGAAGAATTGTGACTGCTTGCTGGACATCCACATGAGATGCAAAGGGATCAAGCTTGCTTCTCATTCCTTTACCCTATGCACTTTTTTCATGCAGGGAGGGAGGGAAGAGGTTCCTGAAGGTAGAGCCACACTTCTTCAATCACACTTCCTCAATCACAAATACCCAGAGCATATTTCCCTCTGCTCTAGAGCTGCTGCTTCTGCCACTGCTAGTTATGCCAGCCAAACTGTCTCCTCCTTCGCCTCTGATTCTGTGCACACTTGCATCTCCAAAGCCCTTTATTCTTCACAACACAGGTTTTGTTTTTGTTTGTTTTTTTCTCTGTTGGAAGAGCAGTGGCCATGGGGAGCACACACATAGAGACAAAGACACACACGCACTCGCACAATGAGAGCAAGATAGCAAGAGCAGCTCCCAGGAGTCCTAGTCTTGCCACAAGATTTGGCTCCAGGGGACTTTTACAAGGCATGGCCGCATGTTTGGTCACACTTTCTGAAGGGCAACCAGGGAAAGGAGGCAGGCAGGAGAGAAGGGAAGAATTGAGTGAGCAAGGAGGGATGTCTTACTGGGGCTGTGGGGACTTGTTTGGCCAAGACATCTTTTCCATGGAAGTGTCTTCAGGAGGAACTAGAAAGCAAAATGCTTTCCCAGGCCTGGGCAGGGAGACAGGGCTGTGCAGTTGCTGCTTCGGCTGGTGGGAGGGATGAAGCACTCTTTTTCCTCTTTCTCCTCTCTTTCACTTTCTACTTTCAGTGTGGGGTTAAGCCACACAGGTCTTGGGAAGGTGAGAGGAGCGGAGTTGGTGGGGAAGGGAAGTGCCAGCCTGGGCAGCCCATGGGACAGAAGAGTCTATGGCAAGTGGCCTGGACCTCTGTCTTCCTGGCTGGTCCTCTATACAGTTGTACTTCGGTTGCACAAAGGTGTATGAAGTGGAAGGCACTGCCATTTCTCCTCTTCCCCCACCTTCCTTCCTTCTCTTCTTCCTCTTCCATCTCCCTCCACTCCAAGGCTTTTCAGCCTTACATTTGAGGGCTGAATCTTCACAGCCCCCTGTGAGGACATCATGATACCCCATGGGACCACAGGTTAATAATCACTGGTCTAGTCCCTTCACATTGCTTATGAACATGCTCTGAAATTCTAGCATTTATGTTTGGAGTCCACATTGCAAGTGTGCAATAGTGTTTGTGGATCTTGTGTTCAAGTTAGGGCAGTCTCAAACCAAGATAGTTAAAGTTTGTTCCTGTAAATCTTAGCTCTGATCATTAGAATGTGATCATTCTTTTAGGAATGATTGGCTTTGAGTTGCGTTTTGTTTGTGCATTATAGACTCAAACTAGTTTTAAAAACAGTTTTGAAAGCCATTTTATTGGGAAAGCTCCTGTTAAGTTAGAAATATTATCTGTGGCTTTTGTCTTCTCTGTTTATTGTGTTGACCTCATGAGTCCAGTGCATGCAGTCTCTGCTTCTGGTAGTGGGAAGGCATCTGCTCCGGATAGGCTTTTTATGTCTACGCTCCTCCCTGTTTTTCTTGTTTTGTACAAACCCTCTTCCCTTCAAATGGATGTCTGACTCCTCCTCTCTCCATCTGTGTTTCCTGATAGGAGTCCCAGCCTTCCCCTCTGGCTCTGCTGGCAGCAACATGCAGCAGGATTGAATCTCCCAGTGAGAACACTGATGGTTCACAGGGACAACAGGGAGGCTCAAGTGAACTGGACCTTACTAGTCAGATGTCTCAGAATGGAAATGACTGGCAAATAATTTCCACTCCCTCTGGGACTTCCAACTCTCCCAAAGACCAGGAGAGCACTAGCAATGAGGAGAATGATGCATCATCCAAAAACCGATCTGCTAGCACTGGGCAGTATGTGGTTACTAACAGCTCCAACATGCAGAACCAGCAAGTTCTGACAAGCTTGTCAGGCATGATACCCAACATTCAATATCAGGTGATCCCCCAGTTTCTGGGTGACGGACAACAGTTACAGTTTGCTACCACTCCCACCCAGGTTAGCGTCCAGCAGGATGCCTCTGGCCAACTGCAGATCATTCCTGGGACAAACCAGCAGCTTATTGCAAACAGGTCTGGGACAGGCAATATCTTGGCAACTATGCCAAATCTTTTGCAGCAAGCTGTCCCCATTCAGGGAGTGAACACCCTCTCAGGGCAGACTCAGTATCTCACTAATGTCCCACTGGCTTTGAATGGCAATATCACCTTGTTGCCTGTTAACAGCATTGCAGCAAGTTTGGCACCCACTTCTCAATCAGTGACTCTAAGCACCTCTGGCTCTCAAGAGGGCAGTTCTCAACCAGCAACATCTGGTGCCTCAGTCAGTTCCTCCAGTGTGGGTGCATCCCAAGCTAACTCTGTCAGTTTTTTTACCAATGCCAACAGCTACAATGCTACTACCACAACAAGTAACTTGGGAATCATGAATTTTTCCACCAGTGGCACTCTGGGAACAAATGTTCAGGTGCAGACGCCTCAGAGGACAAACAGTGCTCAAAACACTGACGCTCTGCAGATGGCTGCAGTTGCAGTCCAGCAAAACCAACAGAAAGACGGTGATCAAAGCCAGCAGCAACAGCAGCAGATTTTGGTTCAGCCTCAACTTGTTCAAGGTGGGCAAGCTGGTCAGACATTTACTACTCAAGATGCTTTGCAGAACCTTCAGATCCAAGCTCTCCCGAATACTGGTCCAATCTTTATTCGAACACCCACTGTGGGGCCAAATGGGCAAGTCAGCTGGCAAACTATTCAACTGCAAAATCTTCAGGTTCAGAATCCGCAAGCTCAGACAATCGCCTTAGCACCCGTAGCATCCCTGGGTCAGACTGGGAGCACCAATACAACACTCACACCAATAGCTTCTGCCTCTCTCCCCAGTGGCACTGTCACTGTAAATGCCGCTCAGCTATCTTCTGTACCAGGCCTTCAGACCATTAATCTTGGGGCTCTGGGATCTGGAATCCAGGTTCATCAGCTGCAAGGGCTTCCCCTAGCTATAGCAAATGCCACTGGTAAGTAGGAATTTTTACTACTGCATATTGTTGGTTCAAGTTCATATTGTACTTTTTAAAGAGCAATTTTCTCTCCCTTATTATTGGGGAGGTGTCTCAGAAAGTGGATTGATTGAATGATTATATTTATTGTATTTATATCAGTCTCTTCAAAAATGCTCTGAGAGTGGCTTACAAATTGGTAATTGGTTCCCTGCCCTCAGGCTTACAATCTAAGGTGAGCAAGCTAAAGAATGGAAATGAAGCTTTAAAAGGCTGAATGTTGTTTTTTTTTCTAATTCTTACCATACTGAAGCTGCACTATCAAAATTGGAAGACATGCAAAACTGAGGGCCATGTAAAATTTAAGAGAAACCGTTTTCAGAATTTAAAAGTAGAATAAATATTAGTGTGGCCATCTATAGTTTGGCATATATCAATTTTATACATTTGTAGTGCAGAATAAGCACCTTTTACACCTGTTTTATTCTTTTACTAAGAAGTAATGTTCTAGGAAGCCATTCATCCCTCTGGTGGCTGCCTGTAGATGAATGTGCTTTACAGTAGTTGAAACAAGAGTTGGGTCATTTGAAGTGACTAACTGACACATCATTATTCACTCTTCCTTCACAATGGTCTTGAAATATAGATTTATGGAAGGGCCATTACTGTTCCCTCCCATCAGCTGTTGTATATAATTTTGTTTTACCATTTAATTATAATTTATTCTATTTTATCACTGTTTTAGGATGTTGGAATTACAATAATTTCCTTTTTTTTTTTACTGTGACCTCCTACATCACTCACTTTTGCCCACCCCACACTCTTGAAAACCACCTCTTAAAGTGCAGACCTATATACCTGCTGTGCATCTGTTAAGTGTGTGTGTGTGCGCGCGCACACACCTTCAAGTCACATCTTGACCTGTAGTAACCCCATTAATTTTGTAAGGTTTTCTTAGGCAAGGAATATTCGAAGGTGGTTTTGCCAGTTCCTGCCTCTGAAATACAGCCTACAGCACTTGGTATTCATTGATGGTCTCCCATTAAATCCTAACCAGGGCTGACCCTGCTTAGCTCCCAGTATCATATGGGATCTAGTGCCCTAGTGTCATAATTATAGGTAGCACTGAATCTGATCTTTTCTTTCAGTCATTGTATTCCTCCTATTATGGTGATGACTGAGCAAGAAAGACCAATAAGGTTTCACCATTTGCACACACCTGATAGCTCTGTGGAGTATTGTGTCAGAGAAGCAGCTTTTACATGAGTCCTGTGCAGATGCTTGCCCTCTCAGGTTAAAACTGGGTCTGAAGATGTTGGTGCACATGTAAGCCTCACCTCTGAATTTTGCTGTGAACTTGGGTGCATTTTAGGCCTCTGTGCATTGAGCATGAAGGCCTGTATATAGGGTTGCCATAATTCTCTTCCACAAAACCTGGATAAAATTTAGGACGTTCAAGAAAAAATGGAAGACACAATCAACTAAAAGCCAGAAACATTAATATAAATTCATGCTTCTCAGAACATCCTCCATTTTCAGCATGGCCAAGAAGCATCCATTTCTAGAAGTGTTTTGTACCTTCTCTTCGGTAAACCTCCCTCTACCTTTGGGGGAAGGTCCTCCATTTTAGTGTTGGTTTGTCCTCCTCTGCAGCTGAGGCCGCCCCTCCCTTTCTCTGTGGGGAGAGGAAGGAAGGAAGGAAGGAGAGAGCCCTCCCTGGGCACATGGAGGAGGCTGTCTCCTGGCAGACCACGGACATATCCTCCATGAAGACACAGTTGGAGGCTCTCAGCAGCGGGCAGCTCCACCACCTGCAGCTCCAGCTTCCCCTTCAGGACCCACACCTCAGCTCAAGCCCCAGGGAGGTTTTGCTGGATCTCCTTCGGCTGAGGCCCCATACACAGCAGTGCCTCCCGCAAGCCCAGGGAAGCCTTGCTTTATCTTCTTGTGTCTTGGTCAAGGTGCAGTGGTACCTTAGCCCCAGGAGAAGCAAATGGAGGGCGCCAAAGAGAACCAAGTCCATCTAGGAAGAGGAAGAGGAGACGACTTCCTGCCCTTTTCCGGCCACATTTTTTCCAGTCAACTAGAAATTGACAAAATGTGGCCTGGAACAAAGCAGGAATCTGAGATTGGAGGGTCAAAAATGCCTAGCTCGGCCAGGACATTTTTTGGACCCTCCAATCCAGGATGTTCCCAGGAAAAACGGGAAAATGACAAACCTACTTGTATATGTTTTTTAAAATACTGTTCCCTTGGGGTCACATCTGGTCATGGGAATATTAACTACGTTCAAATAAATAGAACAAGAAAACCCTGTTACAGATGTTCAAGCTTAAAGCCTGCTTCCAGATGCATTGTAATGTTTGGGAATCGGGCTAAAATGTGTGTCCCTGTCTCCAATTTTAGTCCTGCTTATGAGAACACGAGCACCTTCATAGGGCTGTGGTTTTAGGTATATGTGTGGTGTAGCCATTTGAGTGTTGGACTCTGGCCACCAGGGTTCAATTCCCAGCTTCGCCATGAAACCTACTGTGTGGCCTTGGGCAAGTCATATATTCTCAGCCTCAGGAGAAGGCAATGGCAAAACTCCCTTGAACAAATCTTGCCAAGAAAACCGAAGCATAGGGTCACCATAGGTCAGAAAAGACTTGAATGCACACAGCAACAACAAATATATGACTAAGGTCCAATTAAGATGTATAGATATGGTTTAAATCATGGTTTTTAGAGAGTTGGATCGCACAAGTGATTACTTCACTAAGTTGTTGTATTAATCATGCAAGGATTTTTTTATTTTTAAAGAAGCTTCCTAAGCATAGTCTACTTAGTCTGAAATTTCTCTTAGTTGTCTTAGTTCTATTAGTTGTCATGGTCATATGGTTGTAATAGTGTTATATGGCTCCTTATTTAGGGATCAAGTAACTATGCTGTTTCCTTCTGAGGTCATTGTTTCCAGAGTTCACTGAGAATGCTTTATGCACCATTAACTCATGTATTGCTCAATGTTATCTGTGCATTAAAGAGCAAAGAATGTACAAGTTAAACCCCTTGTGACTTGGGAATTATGTATTGCCCATATGAGCAACCCCCCCCCCCCCAAAAAAAAACAACACGTGGTGGGGAAAGAGAACAAATATGACTGAATCTGAATCATATATACTATTGGTTTCAGAGCAACTCCCAAATAAATGTGTTAAGGGTCAGAGCTTTAGTACACTGCATATTCTTTCATGACATAGTGCAGAATTAGAATCTGAATTCAGAAGAATTAAAAGAAGATGTTGTTTCTTTCTCTTCCTATTTTAAGCGTTTGCTGGTATTTGGAGAACATATGGATTGCATGGGATGTATTTTAAATCTGTAGTTCTTGGTGTTTGGCCTCCAGATATTTTGGTTTTCAACTTCCAGAGTCTCTGACAATTGGTTACATTGTTGGGAGTTTCTGAGAGTTGAAGCCCAAAACATCTGGACAGTCAAAGGTTGACGATCAATGCTGATGACAGAGAACCAACACATATATTATTTTGGAATTCTTAATATAGTTTTCTTTTTCCAAAAGTAGGTGCAAATGCTTCCAAGTGTGGCATGGGGGTAACATTTCCCCCTTATGCTGCCACCATGAATAAGATCAAGCACCCTCTCTCAATAGCTATTATTGGTCATGTAAGAGGAAACTTAAATCTGCACATTTTCCTGTTCATAGTTTAGAGGAGCTGTAAGTATGAAGCTTGGATCAAGGCTGCAGCTTGAGATAGAAATGGTTACCCATCCCCAGATTATATGCTTGAAGTCCTGATGGTGGGCGGGCATGGAGGACAGCGGCTTTTACAATAACAAATTTACACTGAGAGGCCCAAATGACAAAAGTTTGGCTCGTGTGTTTGAAACTTCTCTTTATGCATTCAAACCTTGATAGACATGGAGCCCAGCATTGGTGGCATTTTGTTATAGTGCAAGGGTTTTCTAATTGGGATATTTTCCCGGTGTTCTGTTCTTCTGTGAGCAAAATAATGTGTAATCTTGGGCTTTTAGCCATGGCTGCTTTTATGACATCTGGTTTCAAAAACATACAGAGATCGAGGAAATTACTATTGCTAATTTATAGCTGGCAGTTATATTATTATTATCATGAATGGAGATGTGAATATTGGCCTCAGTGTAGTGTAACCTGGTCTCTGTTATGTATGATAGGAATCACATGGGCTTTATTTATGGAAATTTGTTCTGCCTATTTGCAAGTGTAGTTGTGTGGTTAGTTATGAATTTTGAGGCTCTGCACTCTTTGTTTTTATAAACATAGAAATGACAGGGGTGATAATTCTGCAGTCCTCCAGACATTTTTGCACTGTGCTTCACAGTATTCTTTATCATTGGCTAACCTGACTAGTGCTTCTGGGAGGTGTACTGCACAGTTTGGGGTACCACACTATTCCTAGCCCTGCTTTATGCCATCAGAATGGTGACAGGAAATACGTGCCCTTTAGATGCTACAGTCTGACAGCTTGCATTAGCTTAGCCAGCACAGAAAATAGTGGGAGATAATGAGAATTGCATTCTGGTAACATACAAAAACAGCTTTGAGTATTTGTTGCCAAACCTATGAAATTCATTGAGTCACCATAAGTTGATAGACTACTTGAATACAGATGCACACAACAATTACTGGGGTCACCCATTACTCGTTCCTGCTTTAAAGGAAAGATGGAGACTTGGCGGAGGGAGGAGCCAACAGCCACTATCTCTCTCTATAGCTGCAGCTCCAGTTCCTGGAGTTCAGTGAACAGAGCTCAGCTAACAGGCAAGACCAACAGGGCTGTTTTGTGTGGGTGTGGTGGAAGAGACAGCATCAATTGGATAAAACCTCTCTAGTCTCAGAGAATCTTTTGGGAGAGTTAGGCGCTGTACAGACTGGTGTTTTCCACTGGTCTGGCATCGAAATAAGGGGTTGGTAGGGCTGGGTGTCTACACACTCCCAGCCCTACTATCGCCGTGTGAGCGCAATGATTGTGTGTGCCCATCCATACGGGGCACTCAAAGATGATGTCCATGCAGTGCAGCACCCAAACTGCAGTGGAGGTGAATAACTTGCTTTGCAGATGGTGCTTCTGGGAAAGATTTGGCTTTCTGCACCATGATGTGCAGTTTCATGGAGGTAAACTTCTGACAAGGGATGGGTTGTACCTCACAGTAGTTGGCAGAAACATTTTTGCTAAGATTCTGAAAGATTTGATCAGGAGGGCTTCAAACTGAGTTATGGGAGGGTGGGAGACAGTATCCTTGAGGACAGGAGTTCAAGTGCTGGAGATAATAGCCCAAATGTTATACAGAAAACAAGGCAAATATCATAAGAACTCAACATGGGAGGAAAAAAACATTCAAAAGACAAATAGGGGACTGGCCCATGGTCTTAGATGTTTGTATACTAATGCAGAGAGCATGGGACATAAACAGGATGAACTTGAACTCTTAGCACAGCAATGCATACAGTGGTACCTCGGGATACGAAATACCCAGGTTACGAATTTTTCGGGATACGAAAAAATCCCATAGGGATTTATTGTTTCGGGTTACGAAAGTTTTTTCGGGTTACGAAAAAACTCCGGCGCTGTTTTAAATGGAGCCGCGGCGGAGCCGCGGCTTTTTTCCCCATTAGCGCCTATGGCAATTCGGGTTACGAAGGTTTTTCGGGTTACGAAATTAGCCGCGGAACGAATTAATTTCGTAACCCGAGGCACCAATGTATATGATATACGGTGGGCTCTTGGTATCCACTGAGGTTTGTTTTCAGGACACCCTCTGAATAACAAAATCTGTGGATGTTCCTGGCCCATTAAATACAGTGGCATAACACAGTGTACCTGCATCATACACAGGTGTGCCATAAGTGGCTTTCATCTTATGCTGAAAACTGTGCACCAAAAGAGGGAATGGCATGAGTGGTATGCCGCAGGCACAAGCCCCATTGCTTTAAATGGGGCTCCACCATACACAGTATTTCACTTATGTGTAAGGGAAGGGTGCACTGTAAAATGATGGCCATTATATAAAATGGCAAAATCAAGGTTTGTGTTTTGGAATTTATATAGTTTTCAAATATTTTCAAGCTGTAGATGATTGAATCGGTGGATAAATGATCTGTCGATATGAAGGTCTGACTGTAATAGTCATCACTGAAACCTAGTGGGGTGAGTTTCATGTTTGAAATGTAGTACAGTGCGTGGGTGTGCTATACACGGATTTGAGCATATGCTCAAACCCATGTAGAGCCATGCAGGAGTGCATGGGGCACAAGGGGCGGCACATCCTATTTGAATGAATGAAGCAAGCGCAACTGCGCCACCGCTGCATGCATGAGCCCCATTCAAGTGAATGGGGCTTGAACATACATGTATTTTGGCTTATGCGGGAGGATCCGGAACAGATCCCCGCGTAAGCCAAGCGTGCACTGTAATAGAATGGTATAACCTGTTTCAAGAGAAATAAACCAAACAGGAAGAGAGGTGGACTAATATGTGTACACCTGTGAATAGATCTATGACTTAAATCCTGGAAGCCAAGTTGGGGGCATCTGGGTAAAAATTAAGGGGGAAAGAAACAACAGGGATGTGGTGGTGGCGGTAGGGCTACTACAGACCTCCAAGCCAAACTGAGGACTTGGATGATGCTTTCCTGGAACAGATGATCACACATTCAGAAAGGAGAAATATACTGATAATGAGATTTCTACCCTGGTATCTGTTGAGAGTCAAACTCTACCTAAAATGTAAAATCCAACAAATTCCTCACTTGCCTTGTGGACAATTTCATTTCCCAGAAGGTAGAAGAGGGAACCAGGGGATTGGCTGTTTTAGATCTTATCGTAACCAACAGTGATGATCTGACTAATGGTGTGGAAATGGCAGGATCCTTAGGTGGGAGTGACCGTGTTCTCATGGAGTGGAAAGGGAGAGGCAAGCATAGTCAGACATACATTCTAGACTTTAAGAAAGCTGATTTCAGTAAACTTAAAAACTATAAAAAGGATTTTTATGGTTGTGTCTGTAGCAAACAGAAGAACAAGGGGCAGCTGTGTGGAGAGATGGTGAAATACTGACAAGGAACAGAGAAAATATAGAACTATTTAACACCTTTTTTGATTTGGCCTAGTGAAAACAGTGCTCAGCCTGGGGAAAATAGAGCAGATGTTACAGTAGGGAAATGCAGCACAGAATAGATAAGTAGTACAAGAATACTTAGGCGGGTTCCACACTGCCCAAAAGTACGTGCTCGGCACGTACTAGGGTTAGGAAAGGGTGTCCTTTCTGGATGCCCCTAACCCTAGTACGTGCCGAGCATGTACAAAATGGTGGCGCCCATTCTACATGGGCGCTGCCATTTTGACGTAGCGGACACTTAGCGTTTGCACGTCGCGGTGCGTAAATGACGCCGCAAGTGTGCCATTGGCACCTTGCAGCGTCATTTCTGCGCCGCAATAAGAAGCTGCTTTTTGCGGCTTCTTTTTGCTGTGCCAGTGGACCGCACAGTTTGTCCGCTGTGGTTTCCTGGCGCAGCAAACACTGGCGCTGGCAGGCTACTCTAAATGAATTTAAGTCTCCAAATTCAGATGAACTACATCTAAGGATATTATTTTAAAAACTGGCAGGAAAAGTCTTAGAACCCCTGGCAATAATTTTTTTCTTTTTTCTTTCTGCTTAATATTTTTTATTAAATCACATAAACATTTAAAAATAACTGACAGACATTTAGATAGTGAAACACACATCTCCATACATTAACAAACAAAATACTTAGACATACATAACATCTAATCTATTATTTTATTTTGTTTTTTTTTTAAAACACAAATAAAACATACAGTTGACTTCCTCTTCTCAGCTAAGTGGTTTTCATATGATTCTTAATTTTTCCTTCCTACAACTAAACAACATATTTTCTTTTTTTTCCCTATATATCTTTCCCTCTTTATATTTTTACATCATTTTTCTTTTCTCATATTTCCAGTATTTTTAATTTCTTAGATATTGTACTACTGAATCGCCCCATTTTAATTTCCAAAATAATATTACCTCTTTCCACTCTTCTTCTAAATTAAATGTATCATCTTTTAATATCATTGTTATCATATCCAAGCTTAACATAACAGGTAATTTATGTAGCCAATCGTCAACTGTAGGGGTAGTTTGTTTTTTCCCAATTCCTAGCATAAACAGTACGAGCAGCTGCTGTTATCATGTGTAATAAAAGCTTCTCTTGTTTTTGATTCATTTTTCCTTCTAACAAATGTAGCATATTAAGTAAATACAATTCCGGATGGATTGGAAAATTAAACTTAAGAATTTGTAGTATTGAATTATAAATTGATAGCCAGTATATATGTGTATGTATTTAGGGTTGCCATAAGTCAGGACCTCCAAACCGGGATAAATGTAGGACAACATTTTCAAATGTAGGACACTTTTTAAAATGGAGGACATGCGAAAAAATTGATGCTTTTCTTAAAATGTTAATATAAATGCATGTTTCTTAGGCATGATCAACATGGAGGACATTTGGGCATTATTCCTAGACAGATGGCAGAAATGTGCTTCCCTTTCTGGCCAAACATCCCTCCCCCCATTCCAAACAGCACATTTGGGCATTGAACATGGCTTTATTTTAACGTTGCCTCTTGTATATTTCAGAGGCTTATTGCATAACCAAACTCTTTGGGTTTCACACTGAACATGGGTTCACATGGCTATGCATATTGAACATATCAAGGTGGTTTAACAAGAAGTGGATTTGCCCTCAGTTTCAGGTTTCTTAAACCAACCGTACTTCTCAGAAGTGTGTACTTGGTCAAGGGGCTTTGGTTTTTCATCACTGCGCATGAGTTTGTACAGTTGGGGTAAGAAACCTGAAACCTAGGGCAAATCCACTTCTTGTTAAACCACCTTGACATGTTAAATATGTATAGCCATGTTAACGCATGTTAAGTGTTAAACCCAAAGGGTTTGGTTATGCAATAAGCCTCTGAAATATGCAAGCGGCCATGTTAAATAAAGCCATGTTAAATGCCCAAATGTGCTGTTGTGTGTTTTGGAATTTGGGGGGGGGAGGGGGTGTTTGGCTAGAAAGGGAAGTACATTTATGCCACCTGTCTAGGAATAATGCCAAAATGTCCTCCATTTTGAGCATGTCTAAGAAACATTCATATTAATGCTTTTTTTAAAAATTATTAATTTTTTTTAGTTGTGTGTGTGTCCTCCATTCTAAAAACATGCTCTACATTTGGGGCTAAATTTTGTCCTACATTTGTCCTACATCTTTTACATTTGTCCTGGTTTGGAGGTTGACAGTTATGGCAACCCTAGATTAAAATGATATACAAGTTTACTGTCCAGTTAGCCATTGCTACCAAAAATGTGTAGCATTGTTTTGAAAGAGGAGGTCTGATAACAGTTGTGCAAGTAATTCTGTTTGGAAAGCTAGTCATGTTCATTCTTGTTCCTGCTTTGCATTCTAGAGATGATGCATATTTAAACATTTTGTAACCCAGTTGAAATCTAATTTCTCCAGTGGGTTAGAGAACTTTAGAGGGGCTTTTAAATGTAGATTAGTTCTAATTTCTGTTTCAGTGACAAAATAATAATAATTAAGCTGTTTGGGGGAGAATTGTTAGTGTGCTGAACTACTTATACATATGTGGGATTTTGTTTTTGATTACTGTCTCCAAAACTGCTTCTGTGCCTTTGTGTGACTCATTAATAATCATAGTTTAGTATACATCCTGTTTCGGTCACTTATTTATGTCAGATGTTTATGCTGAAATGTCAAGATTATATTGAGATGATCACAAGTCTATCTCAGTTTTAAAAACTGGCAAAATGAAAACTTTGTAGGTAAGTCAGCATGGTGTAGTAGTGGTTTGAATGTTGGAATATGACCAGGGTTCAATTCCCAGCTGGGCTATGAAACCCACTAGTGACCTTGGGCAAGTCACATGCTCTCAGCCTCAGGGGAAGGCAGTGGTAAACCTCTGAACATCTCTGGCCAAGAAAAACCCATGATAGATTTGCCATAAATTGGAAGTGAATTGAAGGCACACAACAGCAACAAGAAGCAGTCTAGTTTTTTCATCCAAACCAGTGAAATTCTACAGTCTACATAAACTGCATTTTGGTTAATTGATCTTTGCTTCATTTTGCCTGGCCCACTTTTTATGTCTGATGTATGACATCATTAGATCTGATCATAGATCTGATGTTCCCACTCTTCTTTTTTTCTTTTTCCCTTTTTCTTTGTATTTATATTTTAAAGCCCAACTTTAAAGATTCTAGAAATCAACAGCAAGAGAACAGGGCACTGAAGCCTTGTCATCTGAACTTAAGAAATGTTATTTAGCAATTACGATAGCTGTTTTTAACGACATTACTCCCACCTCTTGAATATCTTTACAGTGAAAAGGCCAATACGTGTATTCTTTTTTAAAAAATTAAACATTCTGCAAAGCTTAGTTGCTTGCCTGTTGTCTTTTTCTGCATTCTTGAATACATGCAGTCCTGATCCTACCACATACATGTGTGTTCCCTGTCTTCAATCTGCTCAGTGTGGAGATGGAGTGTAGGGCATGTGAGGGCAGGGCATGGTTGTCATATCTCCATTTCTTGCCCCACAACATGCTGGCTCTTTTGAAGGTTTCTTTTGATCCAGATTTTCATAATACAGCTGCATTTAATTGATAATTGCTTTTCCATTGGAGCTACCAGTGACTTGTGTGTCCCAAATTAAGGAGGCCTGACATGACACTTGTATAAAAATTCAGGCATATCTGCTGCACAGAGCAGTGTAAGTATCTCACCTTTCTCAGCGTCCACTCCTAAAAAACCTTGGGAACCACAGTTGCCTGGAGATGATCAGAATTCTTGATGATAGGTTCTTAGCCTTTTCACTTAAGATATTTTGGGATTCCTAGCAGAAGAAATGACAACTAAACCATTGTGCTCAGCTATAAATGTATCCTCTACCTAACTAAAATAAATTCCCATGTCTTGCTCAATAGCTTATATTGTGGCACTTAATGATTAGGTAAAGTTGCTTGTGATGCAGTGTGGTAACTTATTATTGTTGGCACTCTTCAAGTTCCTTTGTTTGTCAAGAGGTCGCTCCATAGATATTTTCCTGAGCAGAACTTTATCCACTATTTTAAAATCTCTGCACCTAAAAGATTTCACTATCAGTTCAGAATGAAGTCTGAACTAAGGCCACCAATGTGAAAAGACACTAAACAAGTATATTGTAAGCTACACACTTTGTCTTTGTCTTCAAAACTATGTTCTTATAAAGATATAGGGGGGAGGAGGAGGTAGGGCAAAGACCTTATCTGTCAGTTCTTTAGGAAATAGTTTCTAGAATTGAGTACTGTAGTAGAAGTTAAGTGCACTTAACTATGTCCAATTTTTATTTCATATGTTCCTCATACACTTAGCTGTTAGAATTAATACTTTAGTTGTGTGAACCTGTTCTACTTTACTTTGTAAGCCAGTATTATAATGTGAATTATGGTTTTTCTCTTTGCACGAGAACTGAATTGGTGGGGTGGGGTGGGGGCTTGTTTTCTTTCCGTTTCTTTTGATTCAGTGGTTTAAATTGATGCTACTCAAGGTGGTAGTCCTTGTACTGGACCAGAGCCATTGAAAGGAAGAAAGAAACAGTTGTAACCAGTGGACACCAATATGCGCTGGTCCCTGGCATGTTGGGGAAAGATGAATAGCTGACTCCACACATCAGATAACCTGAGAAACACAGGTTTAAAGTGTAACTGAACCAGAATATTGGCAGTTGAACCCATACTGGAACCAAACAACAACAACAAAAACCCTATGGTTTAACTCTCTGAATAAATTATGAATGTCTTGAACTGGAAACTTTTGTGTTTCTTTTGTTCAGACTTGCAATAGTCAAAGACATTCACTGGGAAATGAGCACAGACTGAATAACTTTAAGCATTTGTCATCAAAAAGTGTAATTTACAGTCTAGCAGGAGAGATAACTACTAAAATCTGATTAGTTACGGGATGGAAGCCAGTGAATTCTTCGTCTGTTCCAGTCACTAGCTTACATCTGGGTACACCATAGCTCTTAATTATTGTAGAGTAATAAAAGAAAGATTTTTGTTCGGTGAGGCAAGTACTTCTGTTTTCTTACCTTTCATTACTATTTTTACATTTGCAGCACCATTGATACATATGGTGCTTTACAGCAAACGCAGAAGGAAACTTTCAAACTAAAAGTTTGATGGGCACAGAACAGAATGATGAGAGGCATGTGGATATCAAGTGATGAATGTAAGCAAATGCACTTTACAGTCTAAAGTCATTGATTGTGGTTGGTGGTGAAAGAAAACCTATTAGAATTTGTACAGAGAAATAAAGGTAGGATTATATGGGGGTTCTAAGGAAATTGTCAGGCACAAAAGCCAGCCCAGCTATTTTGTATAGCTAGCAATATGCATCATGTGTATAAAATATGTAATGGGGCAAGCTTATATTATACAGCACTGAAACTACAGACCTTAATTAGGGCTTTACCTACTAGGTAATTATGACTGCTTGAGCCAGAATAGTCATTGTAGTTACTCCCTACATCAAAATTTGCTGACCTCACTATCAACATTACACTCTAGCTGTGGGCACATACAGAGAGAGACCTCTGTACCTTTGTGGAATGGCCTGTGTAATCCACAAAAGATCAAGCTGTATTTTATCTGTTAGTTTTAAAGGTGTCATGGGACTCTTTGTTCTGTAATGTTACCATTGAGATGAAAAGGAAAAATGATAAGAAACCATCATAATTGTGAGATTTCTCATATTGACTATGGTCCTAACCACGTTACCCCTTATTTTCATGTTATTAATTATCATTTAGATAAAACTCAGACTAAACTATTTCTCTGCTGTAATACAGGCCATCTCTGAAAGTACACCCCACTTTCGAGTTCCAAAACTAAGACGGCTACATGTAACATGGTGCAAGAGGAATCTCTGACTAGCCAACCTTGATTTGGTTTTTGACATGAAGCCTGCGGGGGCGGGGGAGACAGGCAGGTTTGGGTGTAGAGAAAGTTTTCAGCTTTAATTCATTCAATTCAAGTGTAGATCATTTTTTTAAAAGAGATAATTCAAGCTTTATATTTATTGGCAGTTAACTGTTTAAGAGACGGAAAATGGCAAAGGGGCTTTTTCTATTAGCTGTACTTTCAACCAACAATTTTTGAGATTATACATACCTAAATACCCAGATGGACTCTAGTGCCTCTTCCTTCTTTCTAGCGTAATTCTTAGTACAAAACGGGCAGCTGAGCCCAGTTTTGGAGAAGGTTGGACTTCTAAAATTGAGTTTTTCTCAAAGATTAACTCTACTGCTTTTAAGTTGCTTTTAAAATATTGTCTCTGTAAAGGTAATCCCTTGACATGAATGCGTAGTCATAACCAACTGTAGGGGGTGGTTCTCATCTCCTTTTCTAAGCCGCAGAGCAGCATTGTCAGAGGACTGCTCTGGTGGTCATGTGGCCAGCATGGCCACACTGAAGGCTGTTAACTTCCCCCACTGAGAAATGGTACCTATTTATCTACTTGTATTTGCATGCTTCCAAACTTCTAGGTTGGCAGAAACTGGGATAGTGACAGGAGCTCACCCCACCAGGCAGCACTCGGGCCTCAAACTGCCAACCTTCTGATCTTCCCATCATCAGAATTGGCGTCTTAACTACTAAGCCACCCATCTCTCTAGTGGGATGCAATTTTCCTGCTTCTATAGTGTACAGGATTTTAAAATTAGCAAAGTGTTTTTATATAAGGAAAATATGTTTTTGCATGGAACTAGATTACCAGACAACTCATATTCTTACTTTGTACAGACATTCAGTATGATGCACAACAGATATTATAAGACCTTTTTTTTTTATGGTTCAGTCTTTTGCCTTACTAATATTACTGTGGGTAATTTAACCTAAGTTTGTATTTATAAATTTGGATATGTAGCTTCAATGAAGTTAAATACTTGCCACAATGCAGTAGTGCCTACAATAATCATCTGGATTTTCTGTCTCTGGAGACAACTATAGACTACCAGGCTTGATAAAGGGTATATGATGAATGATACTGTTCCCCCCCCCACACACACACACACATAACACTTGTACTGTATTGACTTTTAGCCATGGAGACTGAAGTGTCCTATTTCCTATCACTGTACTTGTCATCATGATTCTATTACAGTACTACCACTTGAAAGATATTATCAGCAGACCCTGTGTGTTAGAAATGTAAGCCTGTTCAGAGAAGGTAGCATGTGTCATTTGATACATAACAAATAACTTATCAAACATGGGATGATTTATGCCATTGGTCTTACAGAATAAGTGACTGACAAAATTCTTTCAACTAAAATAAATGCGTTGGTTGCAGTAAGCCAAAACTGGTTGCTGCTGGCCACTATTACAATATAAATTTACAACAGTTGAAAAGTAATGCACTAAAGAGAAGTGAGGATCTACCCTCATTTTTATATACAGTAAAATTGCAATATAAAAATGCAGATAGTTTACATGATTTTAACAACAAACACCTAATAATGATAGTGTAAGCTGAAGCTGGACTCACTAAGGGTTCATCTTAACAGGCAGCGAAATGTGGTGAAAAGAATCCTGAAACAGTAGTGTGTTATGTTACTTTGAATGGGGAATGCCATTATTAATGCTTTTCCGTATGGCCAAACATAAAACAAACATTGAGAGCCCAGAAATCCTATTCTTTACTCTCTGATCCATAGCTTTTAATGATTTCATACTCGGATGCTTTGCTGTCATTATAAAGCACAGGCTAATTTTCTTCTGAATTTTTTCGGTGTGTTTTATTAGAGTATGTTTGCAATATGATTTCTAGTGTCTCTTTGTTTTTAAACCAGTTTGGATGTCGCATTTCTCACTGCAGATATGATAATACCCTATCTCCTAAAATTTTGAGCATCATTTTGCTTACAAGGAGATTAGTGCAGTGGTCCAATAGTGACAATTAATCCCTGGTATCCTATTTTGGGGATTGGATTTTGCTTCATAAAATTAGATAAGTCACTCTTGTTTCTTGATCCTAGGGCAACTTATCCTACAATTGTTGGTTCTGCTGTTTCCTGCTTTTGAATCCCAGGCGTGTTACAGACCGCCCCTTTGGGGCGGCCTGTAGGCGCACCTTTCCCCGCCGGATCAGGTTCTCAGCGGCCGGAGCGGCAGCCGCTGAAGCCCCGATCCGCCGCTTTCCGGGCTGCGGGGAAGCGGCAAAAGGCCCCTTCCCCGCAGCCTGGAAAGGGGTGTCCTTGGGGTTTCAAGCCCCAAGGACACCCCCGCGGCGGTGGGGAGAAGGAGAAAGGGGCCATTTGGCCCCTTTCTCCTTTGGTCCGCTGGGCGCAGCCGTCTGAAGGCTGACCAAACCAGGAAAGAGCTCCGAAACGAGCTCCTTCCAGGGTTGCGAAAGGGCGCCCTAGGCGCCCTGCCGCGACCCCAATACGTCCAACCGTGCCGCCTCATTTGGAGGCGGCGCGGTCATCACGTATCGATGGTGGCAGCCGTGTGGAACGGCTGCCACCATTTTGTGCGCGCAAATCGTGCACTAGGGGTTAGGTCAGTGCAGAAGCACCGCCCCGTCTTAACCCTAGTACGCGCTCTGCGCGTACTTTTTAGCCCATCTGTAACGGGCCCCAGTCACCTCTGATTATCAGCATGTCCTGTTGGGTGTGTAATCAATTACTTCCCGGATGCCAGCATAGAATATTTCAATTTCTTCCTCTTCTGTCTCTGTAGTTGAAACATAAACTTGGTTTATAGTTTATATTGATAGGTTTCCCATGCAGTCTTGTTGGTAATTTGGGCAAGCCTTGCATTATATACTCTTATGGTTATTACTACATCATGCCGTCTGTTAATGCCACCCTGTTTTTTTTCTAGATTGTCATTTCTAGAATAAAGCACTAGGTAATTTTCTAATTAAAATGGATCATTCCCATCCAGTTTATTTCATTCACATGAAGTATGGCTAATATGGTAGAAATACACTCCACACCCCAAGTGAATAATTTGAAGCAATTCAGGGCTAAATATATATTTTTTAAAAACTGCAAAACTTGTTTTTGATCCCTGGGCCAGGGAGCCATCAAATGAGGTGGGAATGCTGCCCCCCTCATTGCTTGGGGGCCACAATAATGGGTTCTGTGGGGCACATGAGGTTCATAGGTCATACTTTGCCCACCCTGCTATAGCAGAATTCACCTTTGAATGATGAAACCACCATTCTATTACTATATAAAATGGACTGCAACTCTTGGCTGTTTCCTTTTTCTGGAGTGAATTTTTGCACCTCAAGATTTTATTGGGCCTCAAATGTCTAATATTCTAAGTGTAAGTATGTGTGTACACATGCATATACGTGCAAATAGCTTTATGTGATTATGTGTATTCTTTCTCCAAACTTTTAAACTGGGAGGAGTAGATATGGCTTATGTCTTAGGTGTTTTAGGAATGCGAGAGGCCAGGAGCAGGATTTTGTTCCTAACACTTGGCTGAGGGAAAAACTGATGCTTCCCACAGAAGTAGATTTGAAACTCTTTTGTTAAGATGTTTTTATGGAAGCACAAAGACGGCAGGTGGAAGTAGGGCAAGAATTGTAGTACACACACCTGGAGGGTGCTTCATTGCAGGAGCCTGGCTTGCAATACTGGTGTTGTGGTAGTTCTAAATTTTAACTTGGAACTAGTATTTCATGTAGATGTGATGAACTGACATAGCAGAAAGTTGTAATGTGTACCATTTACAGTTCAGTCATACTGGTTGTGCAGGTCTCATGTTTGTGCAACTTTCCAACATTTTTTGTGTTAGAACCTCCTTGTGTGGCAAGTGACTGGTCAGTTCAGTAGTGAGTGTTTGTTATGAAAGACGTCAGTTACTAACAATACTGTACTAATTAAAGTATAATTACTAAATTATAATGAAGCAAAGAATTTTAATCTACAGTGGCTAATGCTATCAAATTGTTAGTCTAACTCACTCTTTTGCACTTGATTATTGATGTGTGCCTTCTAGTCGTCTTGCAAGATTTGTTCAGTGGAAGTTTGCCATTGCCTTCCTCTGAGGCTGAGAGCAAATGACTAGGATCTGTTAATTTTTCCATCTAAAAATAATATAATCATGAAAAGATACTGGAAGCTGTAGATTCAAATCATTAAGTACAATTAATCTCATGTCCAAAGTTCGGCCTCTAAAGTCTTAGCAGGTTGCTCCTCTGCCAAACGTTACTCATATCCAGTCCCCAGAACACATAATTATTAACTATTAACTAAACAGAAATATAGACTGCACTACATAATGGGTTTCTTTCCAACTGAGAAGAGTATGCTGGAGATTGTCAGGGAGTATAGTGCGTTTATGTGCTGTTTTATACTAGACTACTGCCTTGTTATCTGCTGGGGTTTGATTCCAGGACCCCCATGGATACCAAAATCCATGGATGCTCAAGTCCCATTATATACAGTGGTATAGTAAACTGGTGTCCTCACTATAAAATGGCAAAATCAAGGCTTGCAATTTGGAATTATATATATTAAATATTTCAAGCCGTGGATGTTTGAATTTGTGGATAAGGAATCAGTGGATTCACAGGGTTGACTGTATAGTATCCCATTTTATTAAATTTGCTTTTATTTAGTCTGTATCTGTTTTAATCCTCAGTATGAGTTTTAGGTGTGATCCAGTTTTATCTTTGTATGTACGCAGATATTTTTATATATATTTTTATCTTGTATTTTATATTTTGTATTTTGTAATTTTATTTAGTGTTCTATTGATATGGTCAGCTGAATAATCATTAAACTTGTTGTTGTACTGTATAGTAATAGTTAGCCATCTTGTATGAGAATAAAATAATTCTGCACTTATACAATCAAGTTTTTTACACCAAAGCAAAGATCAACCTATGCAAAATATATTTTTAAAAAATGATGTGGCTGGTAGAAGAGCTGTTGCAAAACCCTGCCATTTTAATTTTTTCTCCAAACTCAAAGATCATGGAGTCTTCGTGGTGGTTCCCACTCTTTGATCCTCCATTTGTTTTGGTCTTTTTGTCCCAGAAGCCCCAGTCAACTTGGCCAATGCCCAGCAATCATGGAAGCTGAAGTCCAAAGCATCTGGAGGACCAAAGGTTGGGAACCACTGTGCTAGAGCATAAAATGTTTTCAGCCAGAGGTTTTACCTGCTCAAGGATTTTATGTGACATAGTTTTTTCTAATCCTTTTGGAGAGTTCAGGGAACATCCTTTACTGACTTTGTGGTTTTGCAAACTTTCCCTTTCACTATTCTGAAAATCAGGTGGGCCTTCCCAAGCATTCAAAAAGAATGCTTGCGCAGCCTAATTTTGACTCTTCACCAGCCAAGATTTTTGTTATATGTGTGTGTGTGTGTGTGTGTGTGTGTGCGTGCGCGCACACACACACTGTTGAACACACATATGCAAGCATCCTTACCTTTGATTATGAATCTGGCAGTGGGAAGGAAGCCAAAAAAATAAAGGGGCCAAAGACCTGCCATCTCGAAGGACAGCTTGGGACCAGTGCGTCCCCCTCAGGAAATGGCCCTGGATGCTGCAATTTACAGTAGTTGCTCTGCATAATAAGCAAACTGTTAATCAATGAACTAAGAGTAGAATCAGTGCAGATGTCCTCTGAGATGGTTTTTGCTTGCTGTACAGTGGTGCCTCGGGTTACGAAATTAATTCATTCCGCCGCGGCGTTCGTAACCCGATTTTTTTCGTAACCCGAAAAAGCCATAGGCGCTAGCGCTGGAAAGCCGCGTTTCGTGCGAAAAAGCGCCGAAAAGCACCAAAAATTTTTTTCGTAAGCCGGAAAAAAAAACGTAACCCGGAACAGTTTTTTCCTATGGGATTTTTTCGTATCCCGGAAAGTTCGTAAGGCGGTGCTTTCGTATCCCGGGGTACCACTGTATTTTTGTTTTGATTTGAGGCCAAGATGCATGATGAAAGTAATCTACTGTGCAGAAGTAAAGAACCTGATATCCACACACACCCCCACACACACACCTCATATCTGGATTACAATTCTCATAATTCATGGCCACTGACCAGGTTTACTTGTTCTTATAAGAATTCTAATCCAAAACATCTGGTTGCTTCTTGCTGCCTTAGTGCATTGCCCCAGTGCCAACCCATTCCATATAAGCCAGCACTGTCTTGTCCCATTGCTCTGAACATTTGCACTGCAAACTAATGACTATCTTGACTTTAAAGAGTGATTACAGTATGTATCCTTCTTTAAATGGAAACAGTTTTGCTAACGCCAACTATGAAATAATGATTGTGAGACTCCCAAAGGCTTTAGGTATGCCTTACTCTTAGTCCAAAGCAGAAGCACACACAGGACCATCATACTGGCATATGCTAATTGCCTCTGAAAACAGATTGCTCAGCCTGCTGTGTTTTGCATCTGTTACAATTTCTGTGAGTCCCCCCCCCCCATGCATAAATATAATCAAGTAGCGAGGCTTGTAGGGAAATAAACTATTTGGGAAGTGTAGCTGGAAGTTATAGAAGAAGCAATTAGATGACAGCATAAGTATGGCCCAATAAAAAGGAAACAAAAATTGATAGGCTTGAAAGCTTCGCATTCCAGCAGGACTCCCTTCCCTTTATGAAATGTTTTATATCCTTGCCTGCGTTTGAAAACTCATCAGCAGTGTACTATAATTCCTATGGTTTTTGTAATTGGATATTGGCTTTTGTAAAAGAGGGAAAAAAGAATTTGGTGCACAGCTTGTTAAGAGATCATTTTTCAAGTTTATATATCCTTTCTCTGATCACAGTAATTAGCCAGCTAGCAAGCTCCAAAATCCCCTCAAACCTGATATCTTTGTTAAGAGGAGCACTACTTAAACTACTGTCTCTCCCAGCCTGCTGTATTTATTGCTTTTCCTCACTTTATCGCTGGGATGGTTCACATCTGTTTTTAAGATTAGCTCCCTGGGTGCTTCTACAATCATTTCCAACTAACAGACACTTTAAACAATACTCTTTTTGTTAATCCCAGCATTTTTTGCAAGTTCCTAAACAAAGAAACTTGAACAAAATGATAATGAGTAATATACTTGGAAAAGACTTTACAGTCCATAAGAATCTAGACCCCAGTGCAGTCTTGTTGAATAAATTGTGTAAAGCTTGACACACACTTAAGATTCAAGATGGAAAGCATCTTTTCACATTTCCAAGAAGCCACAAAAGATACATTCTCGCTTTCTTCTCCCCCCCCCCCAACCCCTAGTAACCAGTGCTATATTGCACTGGGAGATAAATTCTTTGAATTATACCACAGAGTATCTTTCTCTCTACTTTTCTTCTCCTCCACAGGTTTGTAAGTATGATGCCACTCTGAGAATTAATTTGCAAAAATTAAAATAAATGATGTGCTGGTTCTTTTTCAATTTTAACCAGATAAATTTTTACCCTGTTTTGATTTTTGTTACCATTTTCATAGTGGTAAAAATTGAAATGTTTCCTACCAGGTGATCCTAATACCCAACTGAGCCTTCATGGTACTGGTGGTGATGGGCTGGCTGAAGATGCAACAACCATGGAAGAAGGGGATACCAGTCCAGACGCCCAGCCACAACAAGGCCGAAGAACGCGCAGAGAAGCATGTACTTGTCCTTACTGCAAAGACAACGAAGGAAGGTAAGATTGTGTAGACCACTGGTTCTCAACCTTTGTCATCCCACATATTTTGGATTTAAGCTCAGAATCCTTGTCTGTTATCCATGCTGGCTTGGGGCTTCTGGGAGTTGGTAGTCTAAAACATCCAGTGGACCAAAGATTGAGCACTGCTGACATGAACATAGCAATATGTTGCAAACTCAGAGTGCCCTGTGGTTTGACAGTAAGTAAAGGAGAGGTGGTGTTAGGGTTCCTGAATAGCTTTTTGCATCCAGAATTTAAGTAATTGGTGAACTGTAGAAATGATTGTCCATGATTGCTCTTGGAACTACAATTCTCATGGAGTGAGAACTGAGATTCAGTGGCATAGATATGAGATATTATTCATCAAGGCAGTAGCCATGTGCATTTTTTTGTCCAATGTCAATGCATTACAGTGTCTGGATGTTATTCCAGTGATCTCAGGTGAAACCTATCCTCTTCCATAGACTAAGCTTTGCAGGGCTGCTGTAAGTGCACTGAAACTTCCTAGGGGCTATAGACAGGCATTTTGGCTTCTTGTTTGGTTGCATTGGTTCTAGGACCTAATGGTGAACCTCCAAAAGTAGCAGCAGATGCTTAATAGTTTCCTCCTCCTCTTCCTTTTGTTGGTGAAATGCCTACTTTGTTCTCCATATTTTTTTTTTGTCTCACTGTCAATTTTCCATATTGCTAAACCCAATCTTGTATCTGAGCTCAACCTTCCAAATTTCTAGAACAAGTAATACAGCATTTGGTTTACACAAACCTGTGTGTGTGTGTGTGAGAGAGAGAGAGAGAGAGGGACCATAGTAAACACTTGTATATTTCCCTTTCTATTCCTTATCTTTCCATGTCTTTTTTGAAATCTTCTCTTACTTGCCTGTATTTTAGCCAATTAAGACCTGGTTCTACTTTCATGATTTCTTTCCTTGTTTTAATTTATCTATTCCCCTTGATTTTATTAAGATATCCTCATACATTAACCATGTTCCTGTCTCTTCCTTTCCTTTTGTATGATATACCTCTTGTAAATAGGCCCATCTTGGAATTTTCTTATAAAGGTGATTTCTATATTTATGGAGATGGAGCTAGGTTGGCACGCTTACCTATGTTATGAAGAAACTAAATATAATAAAGAATTCAATCAACATTCCATAAGAAAAGCATTGTTAGCAATTTGGAATAAACAAAGCAGTCTGTCTGTGTAGCTGGGAATTATGATCTAGAGCTGAATTAAGGAGATAAATGAACATTTTAAAAAAGAATTAAAAGATTCCAAGAAAGGCAAACAAATGTTTTGGAGATGAGACAATTGCTCATATCCTGCAGGGAAGCAAATGGATTCATTATACAGTAAAAACCATTCAACAAAATAAATATGAACTCTTCATTATTGAACATTTGCAGGAAGAGGTGAGGTAGAGGCATCTGTCAAGCCTTTAGTTGCATGTCTTCACATGTAATAGATTATTCATGCTTCAGGTGAACAAATCTGATAGTCCTATTTTGCTTGTTTTGTTATCCTGTGAAAGAGAACAAACTCCCCCCCCCCCCCCCCCCCCGGAAGTATTACAGTTTGCGGAGATAAGAACACCGGAGGGACCTTGCAGGGTTTTGCTACCTGGTTTGCAAATTATAGAATCATACAGTTGGAAGAGACCACAAGGGCCATCCAGTCCAACTCTCTGCCATGCAGGAAATCACAATCAAAGCATCCTCAACAGATGGCCATCCAGCCGCTGCTTAAAGACCTCTAAGGAAGGAGACTCCACTACACTCCAAGCAAGGAATGTGTTCCACTGTTGAACAGCCCTTACTATCAGGAAGTTCTTCCTAATGTTGAGGTGGAATCTTTTTTCCTGGTCCTAGTATCTGAAGCAGCAGAAAACAAGCTGGCTCCCTCCTCAATATGACATCCCTTCAGATTTTTAAACAGGGCTATCATATCACCTCTTAACCTTCTCTTCTCCAGGCTAAACATCCCCAGCTCCCTGAGTCTTTCCTCATAGGGCATGGTTTCCAGACCCTTCATCATTTTAGTTGCCCTCCTTTGGACAAACTCTAGTTTCTCAATGTCCTTTTTGAATTGTGCCCAGAACTGGACACATTATGTTTAGGTATGTGCAGCCATACATCCTTGTCCTGGCTAACAACTGTAGCACTCTACGTCTTGAAAGCAGCCATGCCATGCCATGCTTTTTTGGGGGGGGGGGGGGGTGGGAGCATCTCTTCCCTGTTAGAAGCATGATTTCCAAGAATGAGTAAAAGCAGCTCCCTTAAGAATGGGCAAAGCTTGTCTATTTTCAGAAAAGGGAAAGGTTCTTCTCCTGCTCTCCCCACGACACTCCCCCCCCCCAAAAGTCTGAAGAGCAAAGGGGCAAGTTGCTGTTGAAAATTCCAATTTATTATGTAAAGTTTATCCAGTGTCTTCTGTCCAATGGGCTTCTTCAAAGCAAAGCATCTTCAGGTGGCCAGTTTGGGGAATTAAAATATACTGGTAGATGTCTCTATGATAATGAAGAGTTCAGCAAGGATATCTGTCAATTGTTTTACTCTGGGAAAATCAAAATTGCTCTCTCTGTCTTAAATTACCTGTGGGATAAAGTTAAGTTGCAGCAAGTGTGACCAGGAATACATTTTTATATGGAAGAACTGTGTGCTTCATGTTCCATAAACAAAACAGATACCAGGGGTTCAGAATTGTTTAATTAGAATCATATGTTTTGTAGTCAAGTTGGTACATCTTGCTGTTTTTCTTTAAAAAAAAAAAGTAGATTTGCAAGGCTGAAGTCTGCCCACCTGCTGCCTGAGATCACCCATTTCATTGAAGAATATAGTTGCCCTCAATTAAAATATATAAAATACATTTGTGATTGATTTGTTCTATCTGATTGAAGACAAGTGGATGTGCTTTGCCCCCAAAGAAACCCATTTTTGTGGCAACAGGAGTAATCTTTACATTTGTTGCCTGTTTTATTGAATCGTTTCCTGTATTGCTATGTATTTTATATGTATTATCCTACTAGAGTGGCAGGCTAGCTCCAACAGGCCTCCCTGGAAGAAGATTAACCATCCATTACGAAGCCAAGCCCTCCCTCCAGTCCATCTCCCCTGATCCAGGACTTGGAGGTAGAGAAGAACTGCTAGCCCTCATCCTCTTCCCCACCACCACTCCCTTCTCCTTTTGTGTCGTGTCTTTTTAGATTGTAAGCCTGAGGGCAGGGAACTGTCCAATTAAAAAGATTGTATGTACAGCGCTGTGTACATTTACAGCGCTTTATAAATAAAGGTTAATAATAATAATAATTTTAAAAAACCTTTTATTTTCAAGTACTAGTTCCACCTTCTCACCACAGGGCAAGGCAGACAGTAAACACACCTATTAACTTTTGTGGCTCTGATTTTACTTCTTTTGCTACTTGTAGGAGCGCTGGAGATCCAGGCAAAAAGAAGCAGCATATCTGCCACATCCCAGGCTGTGGGAAAGTGTATGGAAAGACATCTCATTTGCGAGCCCATCTTCGGTGGCATACTGGGGAACGGCCCTTTGTGTGTTCTTGGACGTATTGTGGCAAGCGCTTCACCCGCAGCGATGAATTGCAGCGACACAAAAGGACACACACAGGTAAGTGCAAGGCTCTGGTAGAGAAGACAAGCAGTGTAAGTAGCTTGGGTATCAGCCCAGTAGTTTAAGGAGAACAGTCTTGAGCATCCTGCATTAAGTTGGATTTCATTTCACTTGCTTAGGGATAGCAGAAAGATGAAAAAGAAGCATAAGAAACTACGCTTTCTTTAGTCTCATTTCAAATCTCCAAGGGCTACTTGTGTGAACTGTGTGTCTGAATGCTTGTGTGTAAAAAGCAAAATCCTCCCCCCTCATGGAAGCCTAACATGGCAGGGGAAAGAGTATTAACCCAGGCTGTTTGCTGTGTGCTCATTTTCTGAATACAGAATAGAGTTTTAAGCATCAGCATCAAACTCTTGATGCCTCCCTCTTCTATCCCTGTTTCACATAATGCAAACTTCCCCACCCCTTCTTTGTTTTGTACACTCTTGATGTTTCATACAGTCTTCTGACCTTACTGCCAGCTAGGTTACTTTTCATTGCTGTTCCTGGGAGCTAAGATTTTGCTAGCCTTTTTTTAATCATGCGTGCACAAAACAAAAAACAACAACAGAGCCACTGTTGAAAAAGTACATACAGTATAAAAAGGGAAGGGAAAAGAAGTCTTGTGGCACTTTCATAACTAAGCAGCTAGTTTTGGCATAAGCTAGTTTGTACACTATGGCACACTTCTTCAGATGCATGGAATGCAGCCTAGATGGGCACACATTTATGCAGAAGCAGTGGGAGAGGGATGTGAAAGGCACAATGTGCCATCATGGTGATGGGGTGACAAATATAGATCTTAAATATTGGTCATTAAGAGCCCTTGGTGTCAGTTTAAGAAAGTGGAAGTAATGCTTCCTTGTCCTAGTAGAATTGTCCTTATCCTAACTCCCATTTAAATACCTTGTCTTTTGCTGAGTGTTTTCGGATGGTGGCTCCAAGCTGCTCGGTGCCACTACTGCTGTGGGTGTGAGTTGCTCTGCAGTCAGAATGAGGTGCCCTAAGTGCCTCATTCTGATCTCAGCAGTGATGCCAGGCATCAAATGGGGACCATGTGGGAAGGCAGCCACCGATCACTCACTGCAAGAGCTGTAAATCTGTAGCAAACGAGGACAGGTAAGGGGGACTTTGGGACCAGAATACTCCACGGGTACCTATGATACACTTAGCTTATGAGATGGCTAAGAAGGACTGTCTGACTCAAATTCGGAGTCACTGGTCACGGGTTGTTGCTGCATCCTCTGCCTTTCTCACTGTGGTGCCTATTGAGAGTGTGTACAAGGCTGCTACCAGGTTGCAATTTTTGGCTTTCATCACCCATTACAGGATAGATGCTAGGTCAAGAACTGTAGCCACTTTCAGGAGACCTGTCCTGTATTCCACTATTACCTGATGACACTGGGTGTTTTTCTATTGCCTTCTTTACTGGCATGACACTCCCTCCTACTAGTAGCTTGCTAGTTTCCCATTTGTGTGAATCACAAATACCACAAAAAAGGACAGGTTGCTTAGCTGTAAGTGTAGTTCTTCGAGTGGTCATCTGTGAATTCACACAACCCCGTGGTCTTTAGATATTTCATTTGTGGAGCCCATGGAACTGAGGGAAAATGGCAGGAAGCGCAATATATGTTGGCTCAGAGTGTGCAAGGTTGCCACCCAAAATCTTATGTAATTGCTCTAGAAGGTTCCAAATTATCTATTGCGCAGGCACAGTAAACCCATTTGTGTGAATTCATAGATGGCCACTAGAAGAACCAGTTACAAGTAAGCAACCTGTCCTTTGCAAAGCAGAGTTCTGTGTTAAGAACTCTACTTTTGTTAGAATTATTTACAGAAAGATAGAAACTGAGGTCATCTAAAGTGATGCCGTTTTAGTGTGCAAGGCTTACAAATTTGTACAAGACTGTCTTGCAGTATTCTTTGTCTGCAAGGCTGATCCAAGCCAGAGAATTGAGGAGGAGCAGAAAGGATGCAGCAACCAGGATTAGTTTTTGATGAGTTTCTGCTACCTCTTACCCTCCTGGTTTCTAGACATATAATGGAAGCAACTCCAATAGAGTCCTTTGCAGAGTTGAATCAGTGGACAGAGACACCCAGTGGAGGAATGGAGAGGTCCCTTTTCCAGGACATGCTCTCAAAAATACAGGACTAAAGTATCTTTTTGAAAGTGTGCATAGTCATGCTGGTGTCAAATTTCTGCTGTGTTCAGTAAGAAACAAAATGGGCATTTGATACATTGAGAGCTAGTTGAATTAGTGCTTTGGTTCCCAATCTGCCATTATGGACTTCAGCTCCCAGAAGCTCCAGCCAACTTGGACAATAGTGAGGAATTACAGGAGCTGAACTCCAGAACATCTAGATCAAACGTTGGGAACCAATGAACTAGTGTAACTATATACACAGACAGGGTGCTTCTATTCAGAAGCCTCTTTTTCAGAAATTACTTTGCATATTTGTAGAAATAAATTCAGTTCCCATTCCTATATTTTGCTCAAGTGAATAAAGCTACAATAACTAATAAAAACTTGTTTCACAGAACAGTAAAGGTAAACTGCTGTTACATAGTGAGTAAACTTGAGCAACAGTAGAAAGCACATGTCTAAGTTGGATACACCTGGAAAAAGAAGTACTACAACAAAGGACGGTCATAGGGGATGGCTTTTCTGTCTTTACACATTAGTAGAGATCCTTTTGAGAATTTGATGAAAGTTGTGGACTGAATTTAAGCACAATTTTCAAAGTAACAGGAAAGAAATAAAGGGGAGGAATTGTACCCTTTTAACAGACCCACTGAAGAACCATCCTAGGGGAGTTCATGGACCAAAAATTAAGAACCTCAGATTTAAGAGTAATACGTTATTACTTGTAAGCTAAAAGCTAACAAATACAACCAGCCCTCAGTATCCACATATTCCTTATCTGCAGATTCAACCATCCACTGTTTGAAAATATATAAAAATATAGTTGCCCCTCCATTTTCATGGGCGATCCATTCCGCTCCCCTCTCCCTGGGTGAAAATGGAAAATTGCCGATATTCATGCCCCATTGGCTTGAACAGTGGTGGGTGTGCCCCATTTTGTCCCCTTCCATTTGCTGCCTGTGAATGGGTGAGGGACACGGATTTGAAGTACACAAAAACGGAGTGATGACTGTATATCTAAATTTCCAAAAACAAACCTAGATTTTGCCAAATTATAACAGAGGCACCATTTTATTATGCCATGGAATATAATAGGACTTGAGCAGCCACAGATTTTGATAGCCACGAAGGATCCTGGAATCAAACCCCCAGTGGTTACCAAGGGCCAACTGTAGTGACCACATTTGAACTAGAATGGGTATGACAAGTTCTTAAAAGAGTTGACTGTACCAAGCACTTGTATTTCAGACTGTCTGAAGCTTTTGATCCTGCCCTATGTGTAGTATGCAAAAATTATCCCAATTGGATGTAACCAGATTCCAGTTGACATTGTAGTACCTTGCGCTGACTTTGTTGAATTAGTGGAACATGTCACATCTCCTGTCTTTAAAATTCTCCAGTCTCATGTCTGTTTCTTTCCTTCAGGGGAGAAAAAATTTGCCTGCCCAGAATGTCCCAAACGCTTTATGAGGAGTGATCACCTCTCCAAACACATCAAGACTCACCAAAACAAGAAGGGAGCTGCACCCAACAATGTGGCTGTGGATGTCTCCACTGTCTCCATGGACACAGGGGCTTCAGGAGAAGGCAATGGAGGAGGAGCACCATCAGCTCTCATTGCAACCAACATGGTGACCATGGAATCCATCTGCCCTGAAGGGATTGCCCGTCTTGCCAGTGGTGGCATCAGTGTCATGCAAGTAGCAGATCTCCAGTCAATCAATATCAGTGGCAATGGATTCTGAGGCACTGTAGACTGTAAAGTATCATGCAGATATGGGATTCTCAAGGTAGCAATGGGTCCAAGAGGTGAGGTCTTTCATAACAAATATGGTGAAAGATCCGGACTCAGCTGCAACACCCTCCCTTTGAAACCTGTTTCAGATGCCTACGAATACTGTGTGCTGAATAAGGCTTTGCTGTTGAGGTCAGCCCTGATGCAAATATCCTGGGGAAATGGGGACAGCCAGAGTTGTTTGGCTCCTTTTGTTTTGTTCCCCCATCCTTATAACAGTCTTTCCATCCCCTTGTTTGGTACCCCAGATGCCATCATGCCTTGGTTCTAAATGTATATGATCATTGAAATACTTTTTAGCAGAAAAAAAATCTATATTATTATTATTATTATTGTTGTAATTATATAAAACTATAAAATATGTTCATTTTGATGAAAGAGGTTAAAATTGCTGTGACCAAAGTTTTTGGTCGTCATTTGGATGCCTTAACTTGGAATTTCTTGAGCTGTTAGGCAGTGCTCAGGCTTATGTTCAGATGCCATATTGCATTTTACACTGTAACTATAAAAACATACATTTAGCTTTTGTACGCTTGGCTTTTAGGTTTATTTGACTCTGCCTGACCCATGGTCATTTGAGGAAAATCCCACTTCCACCTCTTTGTTTTTTTTAAAAAAGACTCTTTTTTATTATTAATCGCTGCATCTTTTCTATTTTGGGAGAGGCAAGTCTGTTCAGTTCCCATCAGCCTCCCCTGCCCCCCAGAATGATAGGTCTATGACCTATAACACTTTCCAGTTTCGTAGGAGGGAAGGCTACTGAGGGAGATGAGTAATTTGAGATTGTTAATGTTTGAAAGACATCTTACTTCTGCAGTCATTCTTAGGCCTCCATATGCTATGAATTCGGTACTAACAGGAGGGAATGTTCCTTCTTTCCAGTTGCTAATGTAAAGCAGTTCAAAATGTTTCAACCTACAGTGGAACAGAAAACCAAATAACTTGGTATATGTGTAGATGATGTGCCAGGTATGTTGTATATATGGTAATTTTTTGTTTGAGGCAGGGACTTTGAATATGTCTTAGTGCGTCAACTAGCGAAGCTTGTACTTTGAGACAAATAGGATCTCGATCTTTGGATCTTATTGTGTCTTTTGTGTAACAGGCAAATACAATGGCTGTATGAGACATGAGGTGTTTTTTAAGCTCACGCTACTGATTGGAATTGAAACACTGAAGCACTTCTCCAGTTCTACTCAAGTTGTCTTTGCCAGCATTGAATTAAATTGTGGGGCCAAATAACCCCTTCCTTGATTTTGCAGACCTCCTTTCCCTTGTAGATAAATTACTCCTGTCTCCTGTGCACCTGCTGCTTCTAATTATTTTTCAGAACCATAGCCCTTCCAGCCATCCTGTTTCCTTCATGATAGTGTAGCCATGAGACCACATTCACATAACAAAATGGGTGGATTGGGTGAGGGATGCTGGTGATCATCACAAGCAGCAGACAAACATATGAGGCCATAATAATGGAAAAGGTAGACATAGGGTTGACACTCTATCTAGAACAAGCATGGCCCTACATTTTCTTTTGTTTTACATTTAAAAGACCTCATGCCAGCTACAGAGAGTAGGGACAGGTTTGCCAGATTGTGTTTTGGGGGTTTTTTTGGTCCCTGGGTTGTTTTGGGCCCAGGGCAAAACTGGAAATGACTTCCTTTTATTTCTGATTTAATATCTCTAGCCTAAAACAAGCCTAGAGGAAAGGCAAATGTGGCAGAATTGTCCCTTGCCCAGCTTTGGTGGCATGTGGGACCCTTCTAAGTTTTTTTTAAAATGGGAATTCAGATAGGAATGCACGGGGGGGGGGGTAGGGGGATACGGTGTGACTCTCAGACTACTGGGAATTGCCCACCCTTGCTTTAAAAGAACAAGGCCTTATTATGTGGTGTAAATGCAGTTTGACCCTACTGGAATGAAAGTACATGCTAGTAATGTTAGATTAGCTAGATTACTGTACCACACTCTTATAGTGCTGCTATTCCACTTTAACGGCTCTGGCTGCCTCCTGTTGCATTCTGTCATTTAGAATTCTCAGCCAGAGAGCTTTTAGGCCTCACTGAACTACGAACCCCAAAATGCAACAGGCAGCAGCCAGAGCAGTCAAAGTGGAATAGTAGCACTATAAAGTTTAGTGCGGTAATGTGATGTGCCTTTGCTCAATCAGCTGTCCAGCATGGTTGTGCATTTAGTTGCTCAGCCACTTCTGGATGTCATCTTGCATTAGATCTGAAATGCACACATGCTGGCACAGTAACATAAATGGGTATAGACCATTGTTCTTAAACAAATCTCTTGGCAGTCTAGGCATTTTCCTCAAAGCCCTGTGTGGGTGGGTCATACTGCTGGTGCTTTGTCCTTTCTCTTTCCTCTACCTCTTTTTGAACTGTTAGTTAAAGCAAGATGGCTCTTCCCCAGTTAGAGCAAAGTGCCTTGAAAGAAAACAGCAGATACTGAATTTCAGGAAGGTGACAGCATTGGCCAAGCAGTCTTCTTCATCCTGCATATTTAAAAAAAAAAAAGATCAGATGCTTGTCTCCATTGGAAGCCACCCTTCCTTACCTTTACCATGTTCAAGAGAGATCCATGAATTATGGTTGGGCTTTGTTAAAAAGTCACATTTTTTTGCTGACTGACTTGTCCCTAAATCCTGCTGTTACAGCCCCTTGAAACAACCTGAGGGCCAGGTCACATCTTTTTTCTTCTGCCATCTCTTACAGCTTCTCTCTCTGCTTTCCCCAGTCACTCCTCTCCCTGTGTCCTGCAGCCTCTTTTTCCCAGTGTCTTTCACTGGACCATCTCTCCCCTATAGGGAAATCTCTCTGTTCCCTTCATTGGACTGTGATACTAACTGATGGTTTTGTAGGGCTGAACAACAGCAGGCTTTTCAGCAGGCAGGAACAATTAAGCTGTACCATCACATTTTCTCAGGATTTTGCCAGAATTAAGTGTTAATGCTCACATCTACTAGTGGGCCCTTGGTGGTCATATGGCTTTCACTGAGTTGTGTTTTCATTATCTTTTCCAATTTCATAAGGAAATCTGCTTGGTCTGCAACATTCACTGAAATGGGCGGATCAAAGATATGAGACAGAAAACTGGTGCCCTGCTTCTTCCTGTCTTCCAAATAAAAACCTTAAGTGACATGAAATGTCATATAAAAAGCAAGCAGATCGTTGTATGAGTTGGTGTGTGGTGAGTTGTGCAGAGGAAGGTGAATGACCTGGCTTGTTTGATTTTCTTTCCATTGAAACAAAAGTGTTGAGTTCTGCTCATCAGCTTCAAAAAGGGCATGGAGGGAGAGTGAAGTTTAGTTCCCTCCCTGCTGCAGCTCAGCATGCTTTTGGTTCAGTCATCCTGCCTTATCATGCAGGTGTTGGGTGGGAAAGACCAAGAAAAGAGCATACCAACCTGATCAAGTTCTATGTCTCTTATTAAAACTGTATATCCTATGCCAGCATATAAAAGAAAGCAGTAGGATCCAAATGTCTGGTAATTATCCTGAAGCTAGTGGGAAAATTCTGATTAGATCAGTATAGAGGAATGTGTGTTTTTCTTCAGATGTTACTGTACTGCAGCTCCTATCTTTCCTCACCATTGCCTTCATTTGCCAATATCTAGCAAGCAATTTCACTTGCACTCAACAAATCCTCAATTTAGAAATGAACTAGTATCAAAATTACTTAACAAGCATGAACAACAAATATTGGGTAAATTTTAAAAGACAGGGAATTGTGCCTGTGAAACCTGATGCTCTCCAGGCAAAAGTAAATATAAATACTGCTTTATACACATTTAAATACATTTCGTCCATAGAAAGACTGTTGTAATTTATAATGGTAAACGTCTTACAAGGTTTGTTCAATTGTTCTGCCATGTTGTTGGAGAAAAAACTGTAGATTATTCCTTGAAAATGTCTTAGTGTCTCTACTAGACCAGATCTGAGAAACAGAGGCCTAAATCCTGCTGTTGTCTAGTCTATGCCTGACTAGAGTATACCCACTGAATCAAGTGGTTTCATCTATGTTGTGACAAACCATTAATCAATTGATTCAGTAGGCATATTCTAGTTGGGACTAACCCAATATTTTGCTTAATACAAGTTCTGTCAGTGCCAAACACACCAAGGGATGATTTAGCCAAGGAAGTGTCATGTTTGAACCAGAATTCATGCCTAGGCAAGAAGATTTTTCCATAGCAAAATTTTGGAGCACTTGGGCTAGAGTTAGGTATTCTAAAAAGTATGGTTTTCAGAAGCACAAGTGGCTGTACTTGTTTTTAGCATTAATTCTGCATTTACAGTGACGCATCTCAGGATTACACCAAAGTACAGGTAACAGTGTTGTTACTGAAATGACAACACAAGCATTCTTTAGGATGGTGGGGGAGAGTAGATGTAAAATAAGTACCTACCACTCAGCAAGCAGCAATGCAAAACTACTCCAGATCTCTGTCTGTAAGTTACTTATCCTGTTCTGCCATTTTAGACTCCAGAGCATCTCATGTATCTTAATAGAGATGGTCTCTGTAAATATTCCTTCTTTCTTGTTTCCTTGAAAGCCAGAAAATGGCGATTTTGCAAATAAATGTCACCCTTCTTTTTCAAGCTACTTTTTCCTAAGAAAATCAGGGTATGTCTGCAGTGTTTGGGGAAAGTAGTATTGCTGTTGTCTGCCCTCATTCCTCATCTTGTGGGCCACAGGCTGTTGTTTACTTGCTGCCTTGTCAGTTTTTCACAATCTGTTCAAGTTTCTTCAACGCATCTTCTGCACCTAAGGATCCTGTTGGTCTTTAAATCTGTAAGATATTTTATTTTTTATTTTTTAAAATCAGTGTATGGTTTCTTCACTCAGAGAGGACTGTGTAGCATGCAGAAGAAATCAGTTTATAGCAGGGGTGGATAAAGTGTGGCTCCTAGACTGCATGTGTTCAGGGGCCATTTGGAGAGCCACAAATGACTTCAGTGTCTTTGAAAATTGCTTTATTTTTAACAAAAATGCCCATGCATTCTCTAGGGTACAGGAACAATTTTGCCATGTCCTCCTCAGACCTGCTTTAGGTCCAGGAAATGTCTTTTTTTTTTTTTTTAAATGTAGGAAGTAGTCCAAAAGTTAACTTCCAGTTGGCTTTGTGGTTTAAAGAATAACATCTCCTAACTAAAACAAAAGGAGGGAAGAGGCAGAAAGAGAAAGAAATGTCCCCATGACACTAGAGAGTGAGGATTTTTATGACTAGATTTCTTGTCGAAAAATTGCTTGTTGGTCTCTTTTGTTGAATTCCTCATGTTTTCTAAAGAGTGGTATAGTTTGGCTTGTAACTACTGCTGTAGAAACTGTTTCCAGCCAGCAAAAGCAAGCGAGGAAAATTCAAGTATGAACACTAAAGAAGGGATGGGACTGTTTGCTTTCTTTCCACCTTTTTAGGTGGTGGGGACAGCATATTTTTTTATATAGTGAAAATGAAATCTATTTGTATTTCTTATAACAATCTGTAAATCTTTAGAGACAGTGGCACCTCTAAAATATTGAGATTTAGAAATCTTGGAAATTATAGACCCTTGGGTTAGAAGGCAGTATTTATTTCCTCCAAATTTTTAAACAGTGGCATTGAGATGCCCCAGTGGGAAGTGTAGTCAAGCCTGTCTTGCTGTATGCTGCTGTTTCTTTCCTTAAGTAACTCGCACCCCTCCATCCCTGTAATGCTCTTTCCTGGCCTGAAGCCTTCGAAAAGGAAGCACCATGTATTCAGCTCAGCCAGTATTTTCCCCCCTTGTTTTGTATTCTTTGAAATGGGTTCTCTTGTACTATCATTGGACAGAACAGCAACAGAAAGTCCTGGAGCGGGTGATAATAACAGCCTTGTGATTAGTGGTTTTTTTATTGGTGTGTGTGTGTTTGAGAATTCTGAAATGAATCTCCAGTTTAAGATAATTTAGCTGTGGAATTAACCATGAAGTTCAAACTGCCTCTGCTGTTGCACTGTTTTGTGGTTACAGTCCAGTCATGCATATAAATGAAGCTCTGATTTGGATCTCTCTCTCTCTCTCTCTCTCTCTCTCTCTCTCTCTCTCTCTCTCTCGTGTGTGTGTGTGAGGTATATGGACTGCTGTCTGTGTTTTCAGCATCTCGTGTTTTTTCTCTGTTATGAAGATGAATTTGGCACTACTTCATCCATTTTGTATTGGCCCAGTACACAGGCAAGGGACTCTTGGTCCTTGAGGTCTTAATTTCTACCCATGTTTCCTTAATGGGCCATTTTAAAGTGCATGAGTTACTGTGAGGGGTGGGATTCCTTCCCCCCCCCCCAAAAAAAAACCTGCAGTGTTTTCTTCTATGTTCAATAATCCTATCTCTCAGTCTGTCTGTCCCCCCTTTCCTTTTTTCTTCCTGGGAATTTCCAGGAAATCACTGCCAGAAGCTTTTGGTGTAGAAAATTCTGAAATAGCTTTAAATATCTGTGAGAGTCTGTGGGGGTTTCAAACAGGAACTTTTCGTCACTGCTAAGTGGCAGCATCCCCCTCTCCAAAACTCCCCCTTTCTTTCACTTTGACTGCTTTATCTATTTTCTTTCACACTGTGTTGTGCAATTGTGCAGTTTAGTGTCCTTTGCCAGAATAATAACACAGTGATCCTTGGTTATCTACTGGTTGAGATGGTCTTTGGCTGCCTCCTTATAGTCTCTGCACTGCCCAATTTAATGCATGAGAATTGAGATGAAAGCCTCTTTTGTGTGGGTGGGTGGGTGGGTGGGGGGGTTGTTTTTTGTTTGTTTGTTTGTTTGTTTGTTTGTTTTTGCCGCTCTTTGTACACTCAGAACTTGGCCCAGTTAATTTTTTGTTGTTGTTTTTGTTTTGGTTATCAGAGCACTTGGCAAATTAGAATCGCTTTAAAAAACAAAATATTTTTCCCTCTGCTACCTCTTCAGGGAGAGGGTGGCTTCTTGGTTGCAGAAGTGGGCAAATTCCCCCCTTAAATGCCATCTGATGTTCCCAGGGAGCAAAAAGCAATTCTTCTTCCTTTCTGTGTTACTCTGTCGTGGGACAGGGTAATCCAGCACCCTCCTGTACCTCAGAGAGACGCCACTGAGTTTTGGTGACAATACTAGTAAAGACAGCAAGATCAAAAAGGGCAAATTGTGGCAGCCTTGGTCCCCAATGGGTTGGGTTGGACCCATTGGTTCCTCTGAACTGTAGAAGTTGGCTGATCATACATAATTGAATTCTTCACCATTTGAGGCAAGAGAGGGTAGACATTTGTGCATTAGGAAAACTAACCTGTCTAGGAAAGGTATCCACACTAGCTTTTTATTGGCATGCTGTGTGTGCCTAAATGTAAGAGTAGCATGGACAACATCTGTAGGAAGCCATTTAAACATGCAACTGCCACCTCAGTTTAGGAAAAGTTTTATCACTTGAGCCTTCTCGATGTGTAACCTGACCTTTAAATTGAAATATGCAAAGAAACGCAAAACAAAGACTACCGTAATAGGATCTATACAGTCTTATTTATGTCTTCTTTAAATTACTTGTAATGCTTTTTTTTTTCAGAATGGGAAATTATTTTTGGAATCAAATGTGCCTTCCTTTTATATACAGTGTATACAAGGATTGTATATAGCCAAGCCGGTGCCATTGTCCTTAAGAGATTCCTCTCTAGTAATCTGTGCCTTGAAACATCCTTTTCTAGCTTTAATCTTGTCATAGTCCAGTATAAATGGGCAACAGGAATTCAGTGCTTAACTTATTGTCCCCCCTCATCCACTGGTGTGAGGATGAGTGCTTGCTGTTTGCATGTTTTGCAATGAGAGTGGGGGGCAGGAGTTACTGCTCAATTGCCATTCGAACAGTCTTTTAATGTTTAATAAGCATTTTCCACTATCTCTGATGGCTTGTAATTCTCTTCCGTGGTAACACGCCTCTTTATCCTCTTGGTGCTCATGGCACAGTTCTGCAGACATTTAAGCCAACTTGTTAACACTGGCAATAAAATAATTCTTGTCTGTCTGTATAAAAGACTATTTGTTTTATCTTGTAATAATGTATGTGCTTTTAAAAAAATTCAATTGCCGATGTAATGATGTCTGAAACACTTTTTAAAAGTGCTATTTTTGTACAAAGATTTAAAATAGTTTGGCTCCTTTGTATACTGATTACAGTTTTTTAAATGAAAGGAATAAACAAGTATCTACAGAGCTTGTATTTCATCTGGCTGGCCACATGGATTGTATGTGTTTTTTGCCCTTCACATCCCACAAATGTTTTGTGATATGTATTTTAAGCTTTAAACTCTTTCCATTGAAAAACCACAGTTTTCCACATTTTTTTGGCTACTTTGTGTTGCTCATCTCATATTTTGGTGAATGCTGACCTTGACAGGACTTGTAGATTTTCATAACATGTAGCAGAAGAAGTCTGAAATACTGTGTTGTAAGGGTTGTACTAGTATAGAATGTCAGTTAGTATGAATTTAAAAGCAAAATTTGATAACTGCCAGTATTTTCTTAACATTGCTGTCTGACCCACCTCCAAATAAATGTATTCATCAGTTTTATATATACAGTGGGACCCTGTTATCTGCTGGGGTATGGATCCAGGATCCCCCATGGATAACAAAATCCGTGGGTGCTCAGGTTCCATTAAATATAATGGCAGAGCAAAATAGTGTCCCTTATATTAAATAGGAAATTTGCTATTTGGAATTTATATTTTTTAAAAACTATTTTCAATCTGTAGATGCTTGAATCCGTTGGATAAAAAAATCCGTGGATAAGGAGGGCCGACTGTAAATGCATAGCACACATACATTTTCAAATAGCACATTTATTAATTTAAATTTTTTAATCATATTTTTTTTCCATGTTCTTATGTGAAGTGGGACTCAAGTAGGACTTGAGCATCTTCTCCTGGGAAGTGGGACAATAAGCAATGGACAGACTGTGAGGAAATAAAATAAAGGCCTTTTCAGACAGTCTCAACTTTTCTTCTCTAGGTTGACATGGGAGGAAGCCTTATTTCCCAGCAGAGAGGGTCCTGACCTCCTGAATCCTGGGTTATGCACCTCCCATTAGCTCCTGTAGGCAGGGACAAAGAAAAGACTGGCCCCCTATATAAGGAGGGGCTAACCCCCCCCTTGGGCCCCAGTCTTGTTCCTGCCTAAGCTTCTAGCAGGACATACTTCTTCGCCAGCGAATTCGTTTTCCTTCATCGAAGCGGTCAGCGTTGTTTTTTATTGGCCTCCCTCCCCCCTCTTCCCTGCCTCCCTTCCCCTCTTGGTGGTGGGCTATGGCAGAGGACCCTGAAACACGGGTGAAGGGCCTCCCCAAGTGCAGGCTCCCCAAGCTAAGGGTCTGCTGGCGCAGCAGCGAGAGCCGGCGACAGAGGGAGAGGTAGAGGGCCAGCCAAAGGAGAGGGTTCCCCTCCATGGCAGTGATCAAGCCCCATCCTTCTGCCTGGGCCTCCCAAGTCCCCAAGGCGTAGAAGAGGCCCCGTCGCCAGCTGGTCTCACCGAGGTGAGTGCAGACCGGGAGCTAGGTGACTTTGTCAGGGCCATTTTCGCCTGCGAGGCAGTGAGCTTTTGGGGCTAGGGGACATTTCCCAGACAAGGCAGGCCTGCCTATGCTCCTACAAGATGTGTCTCTTCGAGCCATCAAGGTTTTTCCTTCTCCGAAAGCGGTTTGAGGGTTTTCTTGGCCTTCCCTTCTCCTCTCTCCTGCCTTTCCCCCCTTCTTTGGTGGTGGCTATGGCAGAGGACCCCGAGAGCATGGGTGAAGGGCCATCCTTAACCTAGGCTTCCCTAGCTCAGGGTCTGCCAGCTCAACAGAGGGAGCTGGCTTCAGAGGGAGACCCATTGGGATGTGTTTGCTGTTGCTCTGCAGCTTCTTCACTACTGCCACTCTAGTCCTTTTCTTCTCTTCGTTTCTCTTGTTGCCTTGGGAGCATGAAGAAGGGCTTAATATGGCAAGGGCTCCCAGGATTGGAGAAAGGTCTTGGCTTTGCCAATGACTCCCTCTCTCCTCCAGGTTGCCCCCCTTCTCATGGTGGGAGCACAGGAGATTTCTGCAAACAGCATTGCAGCACATGGGAGCCATGGGAAGAGATGGTGAGGGGTATCCCCTCCATGTCTCTGTTTCTCCACATCACCTCTGCCCAGTCTGTTTAAGGACAGGGATCAGTGAGAAAACTGGCCAGAAGTCATGGAAACCTCCCTCCTCAGCATCTCTGCCCAGCCAGAGTTCAGAGGACAGGCCAGCCGAAACCATGGCAAAGGATCCCTCTGCATCACCTCTGCCCAGCCTGTTTAAGGCCAAGGATCAGTGGGGGGAAAAAAAACTGGTCGGAAGTTATGGAAACTTCCCTTCTCAACATCCCTGCTCAGCCCACTGGGGCCGGAGTACAGAGGACAGGCCAGCCAAAAGCCATGGCAAGGGATTTCTCTGCATCACCTCTGCACAGCTTAAAACAGGGCCAAGGTCAGAGAGGCAAGCCAGCCAGAAGACACAGGAGAAAGGTGAGTACCAGGGGCCCTCTCTCTCCAGCCACCAAATAACGGTTGCCAGATCTAATGCCCTCGCTCAGGGCAGGCATGACCATGAGGCCTCTGCCATGGCCATTGCAGGCACTATGCCTAGCATAAGGTTTGGGACTCTGCCAGGAGGGCAGATGGGGGCATAAACCCTTGGTCTTCCCCTTCCTTCCCATCTCTGGCCCCAATAGCGCCCAGGACCCCAACAGGCGTGGGGGATCCTTTGCAGACTGGAAAACACATGGTGGTGTCGCCAGGGCTCCTGCACTTTCATTTTGAATTCTTATAATGAGATGGTGTGTAAGGAGGCAGAGGACTCCTCCTCTATGTTGTACAGCCGCATGGTTGTTAAGGAAGCTGGACTTGGCCCAGCAGGAGCTAAAGCTTCCAACTCTAAAATGGTCTTTTTGGCTGCCACAGAGCACCCCACAAAAAAATTACAAATGACTTCATGTCCTCTCCAGAGAGAGCATGGCCTCTGCCACCCACTTCTAAACAGAGGCTGGAGGGCCATCTATTGGTTATGCTTTGACTGAGAGTTCCTGCATGGCAGAATGGGGTTGGACTGGATGTCCCTTGGGGTCTCTTCCAACCCAAAGATACTATGAGAGAACACATGGATACTAATCCTCCTGTGTTCCCTCCCAAATATTACAACAACAAAAGGGTTAAACCTCTTGTGGATATCATGGGTGGAGAGTTCCCTTCACCCCCAGTTGTGTTTGGCTGCCCCAAACTATGGCACTCTTGAGAGAGCAGCTTGAGTGCTTGGCCTCTCCTTTCCATCAGAGATTATCCTTCTCAGGATACAGACATACCTCATGTAAATGGGGGGGGGGCCCATGTCCCACAGCAGCCCCTCTGCCCTTCCCAGCTACCTATGCAAGTGGGAAGGGAGTTGAGGACCAAGCTGGCTTCTATCTTGCAGCCAGGTTACTATAAAGCCTGCCTGAGATTGGAAGGGCTAGCTTCTAACCCCAGCTTGAAGTTGGGGCTGTCTCAAACATAAATAAAACAAAGTGCCCTGTGAATATCAGGGCTACACTACAGGCCATATACAGCTATCTACCCATGGTTCCAAATGGTCTTCAGTCACTGCTAACTTAAGAGCAGTTTCCTCAGTGCCTGAAAAAGCTACTGCCCAGACAGCCTCCCTTGATGGGTCAAATAAAAGAGGGGAGAGCCCCCACACCAAGAGGTCTGGAGGCTCAGATTTACAAGAGATAATGGTTAACTTTTTCTGGTGTTCATTTATTACTGTTAGCCCAGAAAGTTTGAGTGGTGCTGTTTCTGCTCACCCCCCCTCTCCTTTCTCCAGGCCAGAGAAGATGCCTGGAAACTAATTCAACAAGGGAAGGGGCTAGTCATAAGCCAACATGATGATTTTTCTTCCTTCCTCATGGGCCTCCATCTCTGTCTCCCTTGGGGCCAGAGCCGTTTTGCCTTAGCTGGAACAGCCTAAGACATAAGATGACCATATGGTTCTACCTCCTTTGTTATCAGCCATAACACTTCTCATTGAGACCATAAGCTTTAACAATTCAGATTCATTTAAATGCTAATAGACAGGGTGACCCAACCAAGGAGAAGGCCTCTGGTCACTCAACAGACCTCTAATGCTTATATGCATTGAGGATCCTTGGAAAAACATCTCATGAGAGGTGATAGATGTATTGGATCAAGGTGACCAACCAAGCTCCACTTTATTGTCATAAGTGTTATGTTCCTGTTATAAAACACAGGGAACCTCAGTCAGCTAGCCTCAGGAGAGGTGGCTCCCCTTCCCTTCCCTTCTTTCATAGGAGAGATGTCTATTAAAGGGAAGAAACTAAAAAAATACAGTTTCTTCCATGAGATGGTTCTCACTAATACAGGGGGGTTAAGAAAACTCTTTTCAAAACAAACAGACAAACAGCCTCCTCTCCATGGGGAGGAGAACCCCCCCCCCTTCCTCCATGAGTGTATTAAAACAATATAATCAGGGTTTTCTGCTAAGGGGTTGCTTCAGGTCCCATTCAGACATCCCGCAGAGCCCTGAAGAGTCTGCCACAAAGATCACAATTACCTCTTACCTTGGCTAGATAGTTACTTTTTAAATAACAATACAGTGGTACCCCGGGATACGAAATCACCGCGTTACGAAATTTCCGGGATACGAAAAAAATAAATAGGAAAAAACTGTTTCGGGTTACGTTTTTTTTTTTTTCGGCTTACGAAAAAAATTTTGGTGCTTTTCGGCACTTTTTCACACGGAATCGCGGCTTTCAGCGCTAGCGGCTATGGCTTTTTCGGCTAGCGAAAGTTTTCGGGTTACGAATGGCGCCGCGGAACGAATTACATTCGTAACCCGGGGTACCCCTGTACCTGCTGATGGACTTGCCATTCAGCTGCTGCCTGGCTTTTAAGACCGATTTTTACAATGTCTATCATTCATATTGTGAGTTGGGCTCATGGACATGAAGGTTAATGCTGCCAATCTCTTTCTTTTAGCAGTCTCAGGGTGCTACACAATTCCTTTGCATATTGTTGGGCATGCCTTGATTGTGATTTCCTGCATGTCAAGGGGTTGGACTTAATGGCCCTTGTGGTCTCATCCAACTCCATGATTCTATGATTTTATTGTTATAAGGTTAGCTGCTGTGGGTGAGTGTCTTAGCCCTGACTGGGTTTCATGCCAAGGTCTGGCCCAAACAACACCATTGTCCACTGCCTTCTGAGACTGGTAAAGTGGACTTCCTTGTTTTTTCTACTAGCACAGCTTGTTTTCAAATTTTAAGTGGAGGTCAGACATTAACATTCCTCTTTCGGAGTGTTAAGTCTTAATCACTAGTGAAATCACCTTAATATCACCTTCATTGCTATAACCAGTTGACAAGGTGATCAGTAATAGGCTGGAAGCTGCCATAGGTCCAGATTAGATCAGGCTCCATTCTGATTGATCACATAATCCACCGCTTTAGACAAGTTCTCATCAACTGCTTCAGGTTTTCAGTGGCTGACCTGCTATAGTCCATCCAAGATGACATTAAGAAGGGACTTGACCTGACATGGTTATAAGGCAGGTGTCTGCCATCACGTCGGTTCTGCTCCATACGAGAGCAGCTAGAATGGCAGCCATCCTCACATTAATAGGCTATTGAGGAGAGTTCCAGCAGGGCCAGCCCACCAGACATCGTTTTCCAACGTGGGGTGTGAACACAGTCTTAAACGCGCTGACGGTTGGGCCGATCAAGTCCCTTCGGGAGGCCTCCCTCAAACACCTCTCCCTCAAGATCATCTTCCTCACGGCCATTACCTCCGCCAGACAGCTGGGGACCTGTCAGTAGGTAAATACTTGTGTATTTTTAGGCCGATCTCAGTATGCCTTCATCCAGATCCTACCTTCGTGCCTAGGGTCAACTCAGCCTTTCAGGTGTCATAGGACATTCTCCTGCCTTCATTCTGCCCCAATCCTAAGAAGGACTTGGGAAAGACCTGGCACACATTGGATGTGCGCAGACCCCTCAAAATCTACATCAAGAAGACTTCAACCTTAAGGTCATCTGAAATGTTGTTCGTTTCCTTTCTTCCAGGCTCTTTGGGGTTCAAGGTACCTGCCTCGACTCTGAGTAGGTCGATCAGGTCTGATATTCAAGAGAGCTACCTTACTCTTGATGTCGCTCCACCCGAGGGGGTGATGGCCCACTCTACGGGGAGTGCATCCACTTCGGCGGCCCTGGTCACTAATGCCTCTCTAGCTGAGATTTGCAGGGCAGCGACATGGAAGTCGCCCTCCACCTTCATTAAACACTATAAGCTGGATGTGTTCCAATCCGCTGAGGCGGCCTTCGGAGGGAGAGTCCTCCAGCAGTTGGTGGCTGGGTCCGCAGGTTCTAGCTAGGCACCTTCCCTCCCTGCTTGAGAGGGCTTTGGTAAATCCCAGGATTCAGGAGGTCAGGACCCTCTCTGCTGGGAAAACAAACGTTGAGTACTTACCGTGACACGTTCATTTCCAGCAGACGAGGGTCCTGGCATCCTGCCCACCCGGGGTGCCGCCTGCGGTCCAGCCCGGCCTGTTGGCTGTCTCTGCTTAATGTTTTCTGTTTGCTGGTTGTTTGTTTCTTTCAGAGGCCTGACTCCCCAGAGACGGCCCTTAGGGTTCATAATTGTTGTGCAGTTTCTTACCAGTAAAGGTCCAGGTCTTGGTTTATTTACTATTCGCTTGGCTTGTTATTGACTGAGGCCCAAGGGGGGTTAGCGCCTCCTTATATAGGGGGCCGGTCTTTTCTTTGTCCCTGCCTACAGGAGCTAATGGGAGGTGCATAACCCAGGATTTAGGATGCCAGGACCCTCGTCTGCTGGAAATGAACGTGTCACGGTAAGTACCCAACGTTCGTTTTGTACAGATAGCCCCTTTTCTAATTCTAAATTGCTCAATTGAGATGTAACTAAAAGAGAGTAGAAAAGAAAAAATAATGCATGCCATAAGATGTGATGGCTCTGCCATGGCATTATCTAGTCTGTACAGAAAGATACTATTTAATTTCTCTAGGGCACTAATGGTAAACCTTTTACAGAACGAGTGCCCAAACTGCAACCCAGACCCCACTTATTTATTGCAAAGTACCACGTCCCTCAGGCTTTTAGTAAGAAACTCTGGCAAAGGTGGTATGATATTTGTGCTGCCTATGAACAGAAAGCAAAGGAAAGTCACATTAGTTATTTGAAGCTTTTGAGTACGGAATACTGCAAGGGGTGGATGCTAGAAGAGAAATACTGTAGTGTCCTGGATGTTATATTCTATGCCAAGGACCAAGAGACACCAGCTGATGTTAGGTGAAATACCTAATGCCTGCAGACTTACTTGGTTTCTTCCAAATAATCCTAAATTAGGTGGATATTTGGCTCAAAGCATTAGTGATGTAATAATAATAATAATAATAATAATAATAATAATAATAATAATAGTTTATTTATATCCTGCTTTTCCAATTTTTGATCAAAGCGGCGTACAAGTTTAAGTAAAAATACATCAAGATAAAAACAATTAAAACAGTATCTAAAAACAGTCACAATAACAATAAACAACAAGTTCAGCTGAGTGGGGAAATCCATAAACATCACAAGGTTGTCAAACTGAGGGGGTGAAACATGAAGTAACATCTCATGGGGGGAAGGCTTGAGAAAAGAAGAAGGTCTTAAGGTTCTTAAAAGTATCTAAAGATGTTCTTGACCAAAATGTGAAATTGAGACACTCACCACATCACTTAAGCAGCGATAGCGAAATTGTGGCCTCTAAACACTGGACTTCAACCCACCATCAGCTGTAGCATTGCTGTGATAAGAACTAAAGGATGCTGTTGTCAATATCTGGAAGACTACAGATTCCCAATTCCTGAGCAAGCCCAGTAAGTAAGTAGTGCCAGTAAGAGATCTTTTGAATATACTCCCACTTTGAACATGAATAGCATCTGAGTGGAGCATGGAGATTCAAAGGAAGGAAAGAGATACCTATAACTTGAAATATGGAGATGCTTGTGCTTGGGTTGTTTACTATTCCAAAGTGTATACAGATAGAAACAGTCATGGGCAGGACTGGTGCTGAGAAACGGAAGTGGGAAACTGCTATGTCTACAGTACGACTGCTTTATCATCCTGGATGTTACAACACTGGCAGTGTTGCCAACCGCAGTAGGGAAAGTGGAACTGGTAATCTCAGTGCCAGCTGCGGAAGTGTTTACACAGACATGTAGCACAAGTACTACTCAATGACAACAGTGGTGTTTTAAGCACGTATGAGGGGAAACTAGAGGAACTTTGTAGAAACATCTATTTGAGTGCCTTTGCTACTGGGGGAGACAGTTGATATAACATACTTTCAATCTGTACTGTCAGCTGAAATGTTACCACTTAATCATCTTGGGATTCGTGTTTGCTGAGATAAGCATGCATGTATTAAGATCCGCCTCACAGCAAAACACTACTCTGATGCCAGATCCAAGGTGAGATGGAGGGGGCTTGGGGGAGAATCTTCCCACCCCCAGGTTCTAGGTTTCATGGGAATTCTCTCTCCCTTCACAAGAATATAGTGGGACAGCTCTTAGGAAAGGTAATCTGATAACAGCACTAGGAAAGTCTAAGCTCCAGAAATAAAGCATTGGAGGTTGCAAATTTTGGCTGGCTCTACCAACTGTCTCATTTGTTCTTTAAAAGTTTTCTACTTTGGTCTTTTTAATGTTAAAAAAGATGCTCCCACTATTTATAAATAAACAAATTGCATGGTCATTTTACCATAATATCTTTCTCTGTCTTAACTTTATTCTTTCTGCTGTATCCCAAGAGCTCCATCAATGGCTATTTTAATTTATTTAATATCCCCCCCTTTCTCCTGATATGGAAACAAAGGCATACAGTTAAAATAATATGCCAATACAGGGTACAAAAGTTAGGGGAGAGTCAGCATGGTGTAGCGGTTTGAGCATTGGACTATGACTGGAGACTAGAGTTCAAATCCCAGTTCAGCTATGGAAACCCATTGGGTGACTTTGGGCAAGTCACACTCTCTTAGTCTCAGATGGCGGCAATGGCCAACCCTCTCTTAAGAAACCTGCCAAGAAAACCCTATGATAGGGTCGCCATAAGTCATAAATGACTTGAAGACATACAACAACAAAAGTTAGGGACAAGTGCTTGTATCCAGATGGCAATTAGAATCTCCTGTCTCCATAACCCACCTCAATAATCTGTCCACACCAGTGTCCTCATCTTGTAACTGGCAGTATAAGAAGGGCCAGTTGCAGGAATTTGTTAGAGCAGGCAGTGAAACAATAGCAGAGACTGACTTTGGATCATCCTCAGATCACAGTCCTCCTGTGCTCTACTCTGAACAGTGGGTACATTAGTGGAAATAGAAGTTCACTTACCAGCCCAGGCACAGACAGTTTTAGCACGTTCCTAGCTAATAGGGATTTTATGAGTGTAATAAAGACCCCGAAGATTGAAGCTGGGACTTTCTGAATACAAACATGCTCTTATCATGAAGCGATCATCTTTCCCCCAAAGAAAAATAAACCCTCTTCCCAGACACCTTGTTAGGAGAAAGGAATAGAAATGTGAAAAGCAATTCTTGGCGACTTCAGGGAGATAGAAATGCAAACTTGTGTACCTCAGTTGCAAGTAATAAAATTAATTTCATTAAACCAAGGAGTGAGGAAGAGGAATAGTTCACTGCCTTCTTTTAATTTTGATGGGCGGTTTTTTAATGGTTGTTGAATTAAAATGAGTGAAACAAGTCTCTTTAACATGCATTGGTGTGTGTGTAGTTTAATCTTGAAGAGAGCCATCTGAGTGGGCCTTTAAACCTTGCTGATAATCTTGTTCCACCTCCAAACAGTTCTTTGCCTCCCACGGTTTCCACACATACAAATACTTAAACCTGAAATGATGTCCTTGGCCTACCTAACCGAAATCGTAGGCTTGAGCATCCCCTCCTTGACATTGTAAGGGAGGTGTTTTTTTTCCAGGATGAATGCAGCTGCTTTGGGGGAGGCATTTTTCCTAGGGTGGCTTAGAAACAGTGAGTCCAATGTGCTGGCAATAAAGACAAAACCCAGCGCAGATTCATCGTCCTTCCTGGGCTAGATGCGCAGGGTCCCTCCCCTGCTTCCCTCCTTGTGGTCACTAGCTGACAGCACCCAGTTGAATCCCACTCGCTCTGGCTGGCCAAGTCCTTCCCACCTGGACCTGGAGGAGGAACACCAAAGTGGGCAAGCTGGGTCAGGTCAGCCTATCCAGTTCATGTGCTGCCGAAAAGTAGATGGAATCCTGGAGCTTGCTTTGGAGTTGGTCCGGCTGGTTGCTGGTGCTGGGATGGCAAACAAGCCTGGGTGCCCTGATGGAAAACCGTAGCTGCATCTCTTATGGATCTGATGCTGTGACGGAGGGCTTGGAACTCCTCCAGGGCTTAATCTTAAATGATGGCCGTAATGGCACCATCCAGTGCCCTCACAACCAGTGCTGTTTTGGCATCTGGAACCTAACTCATGGGCAACCCCAAGTCAAGGTGCAAGGTAAGTACTAACAGAGGACAGAGGAGTTTGGAGGCATCCTAAATGGAAGGGTGGATAGGTGTGGATATGATAGTGGGCACAGGATTCTGGCAGAAACAAGGAGGGCTCAAAGCTGCACGGAACAACTCAGCCTGGCCAGCAAAAGCTAATTGGATTTTGTAGAGGAAGAAGATCCAGCTTGGGTCTGTATTGTAAAGTGTGGCCTAGTATAGGCTTCAGTTGTGTGTGGACTTTACAAATGTATATTTTCCATAAATTAATGAAAGGCACCAGAAGGTCATCAAATAGACCCTGGTGTCCCTAAATGGGGATTCCAACCTACTCTAAAATATTAGTTGTTTCTGTGTTGATGTTGTGCAGGTCAGGACTGGGGAACCTTAGGCCTGCCAGGTATTTTAGCTTTATTATTGTTTATTATTGTATGCCTTCAATTCATTTCTGACATATGGCGACCCTAGGGTTGATCCTTTCATGAGGTTTTCCTGACAAGATTTGCCTTTGCCTTTTTCTAAGGCTGAAAGACTTGCTCCAAGCCTCCCATAGATCTCCATGGCTGAGCAGGGATTCAAACCTTGATCTCCAAGAGTCCCAGTGTAACACTAAAGCTGCTATGGTTTCCAGACTCCCTCACCATTGCCATGCTGACTGAGGATTCTGGGAGATATAGGCAAGATATTACTCTGAGTTGCCAAAGGTTCCCTTTTCATGTACTAAGCCAAATATGCCTGCCCTGCAGATGGAAGTGAAAACTAGTGAAAACAGTGTGAGGGAGAGAGAGACAAAAGCCTGAAGGCTGAAGGCACAGTTTCTGTTCTTGTCATCTATCTTTTGATATGTGCTATATATTAAAGGGTAGACAGAGAGAGAGAGAGACTTTGCAAAAGTATAACTAAAGAGCAGCACCTCTGAAATGAGTGTTTTCACAGTTACACCAGAGTAGTGTATTGCTTTCTAGTGCTACAAACTGTGTGAGATAAGGTGGTGTGGGTTGATCTATTAGAGAAGGGGTTTAGGGTATGAGACTTTGCCAGTTCTACATCCAGGTGTGGGTGGCTGGGGACAAATAGGAAGAACTGTTTTGCACAAATACTTATCGCCTGATTTTTCATCACTTAAGGATTTACAGCTGGCTGTGTGAATAGCTCCTCCCTGGATTGTTGTAGTGCCGTCCTTGACATGAAGTGAGGGGAAGAAACACTTCACACATGTGTGTTTCTTTGTTTGATGAGTGTAACCAGCAGGTCATATACATGGTTTACCTGTGAAAATCAGCCACAGATCAAACACCGCAGACAGAAAGTTCACATTAACTCAGATACAAAGGTTTTGAATGGATCAGTTTACATCTGTGCGGGGACAGGGGAGGATGCTCATCTGAACACACCTTCTCCAGGCCTAGGAGAGGTGGCAGATTATCCATAAACCATACATTCCTCAGGTAGCCAAGGTTATTTTATCTTGTCCGTGTGGTACTGTCTTGGCAAGCAACATAAGAATTATATTATACTCCGACAGGGTAAGCTCATTTGGAGTTCACATTTATTTATTCAGCATATTTTATGTCCCATCCTTCCTTCAAGGTAATATGCATGATTCTCTCTCTATCACAAGAGTGGGTATCTCTAGCCTTTCATATGTCATTGGACTGCATCTCCCAGAAGTCACTGTTAAGGTAGCTAATACCAAGAGATCACAGGATGTTGCAGTCCAACAACATCTGGAAGACTACCCCACCCATCAGTGTTCAGTAATAACACTGACAAGTAGGCAAAGGTTGCATTTAAATTGCAGAAATAATGCAGGTTGACACCAGTTTGACTGCCATGGCTCAGTGCTATGGAATTCTGCACTTTGTATTTTGTTGTGGCACCAGAGCACTCTGATGGAGAAAGCAAAATATCTCACAAAACTACCCAGAATTTCAAATCATTAAACCATTATTTCTGCAGTGCCAGTGAAGCCTGGCTGAAAGTTACCTAGTAGGTTTCTTGGCTGACTCTACATCCACACAGTAGAAATAATCCAGGTTGACACCACTTTAATTGTCAGGGCTCAGTTCTGGAATTCTGGGCTTTGTTGTTTTTGTGAGCTCTCTGTTAGCTCTAGTGTCACAACAAACTACAGTTCACAGAATTCCACCGCATTGAGCCATAACAGTTAAAGTAGTATCAACCGGATTATTTCTACAGTGTGGACTCAGCCTGAGCATGGCTTTTGAGCCTAGGTTACAACAACCCAACACTCTAACCACTGGGTCAGCCTGGTTCTCCCATCTTCCTTATGATCTTCTCTTTGCCTCTCCCCTGAGAAAATGAGAGGTTACAGAACAGCAGGGGGGCATGCTCTTTGCTCCTTTAGGCTCACAGTGAGAAAAAACAGCCAGAAAACACTTCTAACTGGCTTTCTTACATAAACATCCCTTCAGACCAAAGAGGGTTTGGAAGCTATGGTTACTGTGGGGAGAGGGAGACAAGAAAGATGGGTCAAAGAGCAGAGACTGTACCAGCGTGTATCAAAAGCAGGAACTCCCACGTTCCTTGGCTCAGAATTCACAGACATAGCCATGTTAGTCTGTAAAAATTAGTCTGCAAAGGGATCTTGGAGCACCTTTGAGACTAACTGAAAGCAAGACGTTGGTAGCATGTTTTCGTAGACTTCAGCCTACTTCCATAGGAACATGCATCTGAGGAAATAGGCTGAAATCTACGAAAGCTCATGCTACCATCTTCTTTGTTTCAGTCAGTCTCAAAGGTGCTACAAGAGCATTTCCTTGCCTCAGCTTGGCTCAGAAGAACAGCCCTAAATGGACTGCCATAACATACAGCCACCAATGGCTCCGGGCAAGAGTGGAGCCCTCCACATTCACTGGGGTCAGGGTCACAGGATCTCTGTGAATGTGGAAATCCCACAAATAAATCCTCCTTCACTTTTTTTTTTAACCTGCGAGAACAATTCTCTAGGAATCTCTAGGTCCTCCAGAGCAACATCTGGTGGACGTTGACCATAGAGTCATGCTGGAAGGCCTTAAGATTCTTAGATTAATCAAATCCATGAATAATCAAATCCACAAAAGTCAAATCTGCCAATGTGGCAGGACAACTGTACTTCCTGCCTTTTCTATTCCTATAGAGAGGCTGTCTCTTTCTCACTATCAGACTCTCTTTCTTCCTTCATCAATTCAGCCTGAGTGCCCCAAGGATCCCTCTGCTCAACATCTTCTCCCTCACTGAGCTAAGGGATGCTTTCAGATGGTCAGCTCCTAGTATAAGGGTGGGAATCATGTAGCCCTCCAGATCTTCTGGAACTGCATGTCCCAGCAGCCCCAGCCAGCATAGCCAATAGTGAAGAACACTGGGAGTTCTGTCCAGCAACATCCAGAAGGGCTCATGATGTCTACTCCTTGTTTTAGCATTGTATGCCTTCTGCAGCTATTCCCTATTTTACTCCTTAACATAGCTTTTTGGGGCAAGAAAGCACTCATGAAGTAGCAATGTGAAAATACAAGAAAGCTATAAATGGAAAATAGTAGAGCCAGAGTGGCATAATGGTTTGAATGTTGAACTACAGCCTTGGAGAACAGGGTTTGATCTGTCGCTCAGCTGTGAAATCCACTGGGAGACCTTGGACAAGTCACATGTTCTCAGCCTCAGGGGAAGCCAATGGCAACCCTCTGTCAAACAAGGAGACATGGAGGTATTATTATAGATGAGAATATGCATTATTCTAAAATAAGAAATTATTCTTGCCAAGATGGACCATCATACCACCCTGAGCACACCTGATCTATCTAATTTTGGAAACTAAGCAGGACTTGGGTGGAAAATCACCAGCCAATAGCACTACTGATCTTCTATAGGAGTGGGAAAGATCCTTCCTGAAATTCCAGTAATACAGTGCCAGAGACTGACAATAGTGGGCTGGAAGGATCAGAGTCTAACTCTTAGGGTTGCTGCATCAGGATTATCCCAGACCCTGAGATTTCAGGCACAAAACCAGAGACCTAGGAAAAATCTCTTGTGAAGACTATCCAGTCACAAGAGGTGGGCCATAACAGTGCTGAGGATATGTTAATCATTGACTGCGACTGCATAGAGTACACTATTAAAATGACCAACACCAGACTTAACAAATGAAGCAAATATATAGACACATGGTTTTCAAGGCAGAGCTCTCGCACTGAGTTTCCTCTCCCTTGCCCTGATGACTGCAGAGGAGAGGCCAGGCCTTGAGACTCAGACCACCCTACACTTAGTACAAGCCAGCTTCCTAGGTCTTGAACAATTCAAAGGGCTGAATACATAAGTATAATGTTACAAATAACACTGGCACATAAGGTGGGACCTCTTCCGGATGACTTTTATTCCTTACAAGAGAAAGTTTCTGCACCTTGAGATTACGGAGAAGAGCCATCCCCCTGACTACTGTTTTTCTGGCTTCCCTACTCCCCCTGTCCCACCTCCCTATCCTCAATCTAGGTTGCTGGATGGGTGATGAGAACATCTGTGATTCTCCAACCTGTGAGCCTCGGTCGGCTGGTGGCTTCTTGTCCTGTAGGTGCCGCTCCAATCTGTGTAATGCTCATATCATCTATGCTGGTCCTGGAAAGAGGCAGGGTAAGATGTCTGTGGGGTCAGGGGTCAATGAGGGTCCACATAAAATGGAACGGCAGGACAGCAACAAAGGGACACAGGGATGGGGTCCAGTCCTCTTAGATCTCATTGGACTGCAGAACCCATCACCCTTAACCATTAGTTCTGCTGTTTGGAGCAGATGGGAGTTGGAGTTCAACAACACTTGGACGACCACAAACTCCTCACCTCTTTGTACAAATAGGGCAAAGAACCTTGTGCCCTCCAGGAACATCAGTCTGTGCGACACTCCATCCTCTCCAACCATTTGCCATCATGGCTGGACCTTAAGTGAGTTGAAAAAGGTGCCAAGGAGAGGAATCAAAGAGGGAGGGGGGGCCTCTAAGATTTCATGCATATTCCATTTCTTTCTCCATTACTAGCTTATTTCTAGCCAGATGCGCGTCAAATCCCGGGAGAGCCTTTGGATCTTTCTTCCCACCAACAGGTGTGCTACTGCCTCTGAGGGGGGCAATGCATGTGAAGACTGTCCAGTCATTCTGCAGTAACCTTGAGAGAGCAGGGTTGGGAGGGAACACACCAAATATCTCTGAGTCAACTTGATAACTACACGCAGAGGAGTTGCAGCTGCCCTCTCTCACCAAAACCTGCAGATCTCTGGGACAGGAGCTCTCCCCCTTCCCCTTTGGTCTCCAACTCCCACAAAAATATATCTTCCAAACAGGGGATTCATAAGCAAGTTCATATGGTAGTGGAAGTCCCATGTTATCCTTTAAAATAGAGCAGAAGCAGCTTGCTCTGTTCTAAATTCTACAGGCCATTTCGCACATGCAGTTGTTAGACCTGATTTACAATGTCCAAAGAGAGAAAATGATAAGTGACAAAGAGCTGTTTAGAAATGTATCATGCAGTCATGCACTCACCTGGGAACTGTGAATCATGGCATCACTGTCCTAGGGGTCTAATTGATAGTAAACTGCAGTTAGGCTCTCTGTGATGCATAAAATGGTCCTATAAGTAGTTTGGTAGCATTTCTTTTCTTAAAGCAAAGTATAATCCAGAAGAGTAAAGAAAAGAGGGTCTAGCAGTGGCACCCCAGATGAATGGGATTTATCCCCAAAGGGGGGTTAGATAAGGGACAAACTCAGAGCCGTGGCTTCCTTGCTTGAGTCTATCCACCTGGAATGTGGTCTTCCTCTTTTCCTACTGCCTTCCACCTTCCCCAGCATTCTTGCCTTTTCTAGTGAGTCATCCCTTCTCATTGTATATCTAAAGTATGATAGTCTCAGTTTAGTCATCTTGGCCTCTAGGGAAATTGAGGTTTGACTTGTTCTATGACCCATTTATTTTACTTTTTAGCAGTCCATGGAACTGTGGAACTCTTCTCCAGCACCACATTTCAAATGAGTTGATTTTCTTCCTATCAGCTTTCTTCATTGTCCAGCTTTCACAACTGTACATGGAAATTAGAAATAACTTTAGACTGAGTAGAATCAGATCATTAAAAGCTAAGGCTCACTCTTAAAGAAATGGAAAGCTCAGGGAACAAGTAGTTTGCAGAGGTCTAGAACTTTTCTCCCTGGAGAAATTAGATGGCCAGGTATTACTTTCCCATCTTAAGTAGCGAAGGCAATGACAAAATAAAAAAATAAAAATAAAAAAGGCGTTTAAACTGCAGAGCTGAAGACAAAAGTAGACTTTAAATTTTTAGAGCATGCGAAGGATACATTCCAAGCTGCATTTATTTATTATTTATGTAGCATGCATGGCCCTTCTGCAGTAAAGCATGAGCTAAATGCAGGTGCTTGCCCCATTGAGTTTACAATTTAAATTTAGACACAGTGAGGCAATTTTTAAAAAAAAGCAGAGGAAAGGAAAGGTAACAGAAGATGTATTTATTAAGCAAATCCACTTATACAAATTTAGGCACTCTTTTAGTTGAAAATGAAGACTATGAGACTTTGTGCCATACACAGGTCTTGATATGAAACATTCTTCTTGTGTTTGTTCTAAGAATTCTATCCTGTAACTTCTCAGAAAAAAAGTTATCTATACCACCCACATCTGGCCTCCATCCTTCCTCCTCCTATGTACTAGCTGATCTCCCACTGCCAGCTGTGACGTTGCTTGCAGTGTTGCGCAGGTGCAAAACCTGATTTAATTGAAAGAGATAAGAGAATCAGGCAAGAGTGTAAGGGAAAAGTGGGGAGCTGTCCCTATTAACTTTTCCCTGAATCTCACCCTTTCTTCCTACATCATCAGCCTTGTGGTAGGAAACAACTTACCATGTTTTGGTGCCAGTCTGCCAGTTTTCCCTCTGACATCTTTATACACTAGTTCTCTCCCTACCGACAATATTCAGCAAGTGAAGCATCTGATACCTCCAAAAAAGTTAAAACCCTATTTTTTTTAATGGCAGGTGTTATCTCTGTGCCCTCCATCAAAGCCGGAAAACAGAAGGGACCAGTCTCTCACCCCATCCCTCAACATCCCTGTTCTGAACTCCATACCAGTCTGTAGATCTGCTTTCCCCAACTTGGTGCTTAGTCCAGAAGTCAGAGATAACAGATGCACCCCTTTTGGCCATAGTGTTCCATGTGGTTCTAGTTACCACTTTGCATCAAGCAGGAGTTATTAAAAACAAGGGAATTTTAAAAAAACAAATTTGCAGTTGGCAACTTGCACTCTTTATCCACTAGCTCAATCTCTAATGGGTTACTAATTGCTTCCTGATAGCTGTTCATCTGGATTGCCTTCTTACTATGTCTTTCGGTTTCTTTAGCTGTCTCAAACTTGCTACTTAGTTCCACATGTATGGGGTCATGCTAGATAGGGCTAATAAGAGTGGTGGTCCAGACGACCAGACCCATCAAAGTTGTGCACTGCCTCTTGTAAGAGGAAAGTCTAGGGCTCTGGGTCTGGGGGGCAAAATGCTAACAGATTCTCCAGATGAGAATTCTGCCCCCTCCATTAGTCTTTCCCCCCAATCCTCACGTTTCTAGCATTGCAGACGGTGAGATGCAGAAAATTGTCCACACTTAGAAATTTTAGATTTGCTGCATTTTCATCCCCTTGATAACTTTGCCTGTCACTTTTCTTTGGACACTTAAACTCTGTTTCTCAGCCTGGAGCTGGAGTGTTGAGATGCTGCAACCATAGCAATTTGGAGACTGAAGGAAAATTTAATTGGGGGGGGGGGGGGGGGCAGACACCTAATTTGGAATGAGCAGTGCCTTCATTCCCTCCACTTTCTCATAGATACAGATCAGAGTGCTCAGGCCCTGAAGGAAAAAGAGAAAGAGAACGGCAGAAACAGGGAGGAGCACCTGGGACGTGTATCGCCTGCTCAGAGCCAGTGTGGTATAGTGGTTTGAGCATTGGACTATAGCTGCATCTTTACTGCAGAAAGAATGCTGTTTGACATAGCTTTAACTGCCATGGCTCAATGCTATGGAATCCTGGGATTTGTAGTTTATTGTGGCACCAGAGTTCGCTAACAGAGAAGGTTAACTATCTCACAAAAATACGAATCCCAGAATTCCTTAGCACTGAGCAATGGCAATTAAAGCGGTATCAAACTGCATTATTTCTACAATGCATATGCAGCCCATGACTCTGGGGCCCAAGGTTTGAATCCCTGCTCAGCCATGAAAATCAACTGTGTGACATTAAGCAAGTCACATTCTCTCAGAAGAAAGCAAAGCCAAACACCTTCTGAACAAATCTTACCCCCCAAAAAACCCTATGATAGGATTGCCTTAGGGTCACTGTAAATCAGAGATGAGTCGAAGGAACTCAACAACAAACCAGCTCCTCAGAAGCCAGGACAACTTTGGACCTATTCAGTTCAAGTTTTGTTTTTCTTTAAAACCAGTTGTTGCTTTGTAAGTGAGTGTTAGTGGCAGGCCTCTGTGATGCGGTTTCCGATATTCAAAAAGGTGCGCAGCAGGTTGGGAAAGGCTGCTCAGTCCATTCCAGCTTCACTTTTTCACTCCCCTTCTGGCTGCAGAAGTTGGACAAAAATAGGATTTTGCTCTGAGGCTGAAAGTCCTCTCTGTTGCTCCTTTCCAGGGTTGCCAGAGTGAATGTTGAAAAGGGCTCCTATACCTTTAATGGCTGTGTAGAAGAGGGAATTTCAGCAGGTGTTGTTTGTTAACTCTTCACACTACACAGTTATAGAATGATTATTATTCCACTTTAGCCAACATGCGGCCTTATGGACTTTTGGAACTGGAAGTTTAGGAAGGAGTATTTATTGTTTTCAGTCAAACATCTCCAAAGCCTCATGAAACTAAAAGCCCAGTATTCTGCAGGATGGAACCATGGCAGTTAATATGGAATAATAGCACTATAATTGTATACAGCTAACCTCTCCCTTATCTGAAATCTTTGGGGCAAGAAGTATTTTGGATTTTTTCAGATTTTGGAATATTTGAATACACACACACACACACACACACACAAAATGAGGTATCTTGGAGATGGAACCCAAGTCTAGACACAAAATTATTTTATGTTACATATATACCTTATACACATAGAGTTGCCATAATTGTCCACTTTTACATGTTGTTGTTGTTGTTGTTGTTGTTGTTGTTGTATGCCTTTAAGTTGTTTCCCATTTATATTGACCCTATAATGGAGTTCTCCTGGCAAATTTCTTCAGAGGGGAAGAAATTGTCATTGTTACCCTTTGAAGCTGAGAGCTTGTGACTTGCCCAAGGTCACCCAGTGAGTTTACATGGCTAAACTGGGATTCAGACCTCGGTCTCCAGTATAATAATCCAATGCTTAAACCACTACACCACACTGGTTCCAGATAACCTGAAGGTAATTTTAGATATAATATATTTTTAAAATAATGTTGTGCATGAAACAAAGTTTGTGTGCATTGAATCACCAGAAACCAAAGGTATCACTATGTTTAGCCACCTATTTGGACAATTCTGGATTTTGGAGTATTTCAGATTTTGAAATTCTAGATAAGGGATACTCAACCTGGTTGTGTGAATTAACACCTGCTAAAATTCCCTCTTCTACTCGGCCATTAAATCTACAGAAGCCCTTTTTTTGGTTTTCAGTCCAGAACTGCACTCCTTGTTGTCTTATGTTCCCACTGCAGCCTTCGCCACCATCCACCACATCATTGTAGTGCCACAGTGTGGCCTTCAAATGTTGGAAAGCAATGGGAGGAGACAGGAATGTTGGCTGCAGAGATGAGAAGGAGTGGGCGGGTGCTGGTAGAAGGAGGGAGACATCCTTTCTCTTTTAATTTTAATTAAAACATCAGAGGAAAGTTTGAAGGAAACAGATGCCAGGGATGGGCAGAGAGGTCTCGGACAAGGACCACGTGAAGGCTCCCAATGCACCTGGACTGTTGGAGGAGCGGGGGAAGGTTACCCAAGGCTTTGAGCCAAGAGGCTTGGAAAGTGTGCACAACTCCTTCGTGGGAAATAGGTTATAAGAGATTATTCTCCCCTCTGAAATGTAGAATGTGCTGTAGCAATTCTCCCCTCCTACTGTGGGTTTTGTGACCTCCTTGTCTTATCTCTGCAGCTGAGTCCTGGCCTGGCCCCAGTGGGACTTTCTGGATCATCGCAGCCGGCCTTGCTCTGCTCTTCCTGGGTTGTCTGGTGTTTGTAGGTACTGTGACTTCAGGGGAAGTTTTAGTGAGGTTTTTAGAATAAGGCTAGGCCACCCACACAACAACAATAACAACTTGTTATGGGGCAAGATATGGGTGAGGAAACCCACATTTACCTGCTGGGGATTACCATGAGGAGAGACTGCTAATGACAGATTCTGGGTTTGCCCACAACCCAGCAGAGGGGCCACTGGTAATGTCCATCATCCTCAGGTGGTATGGGATTTAGTCTAATATTTCTGCAGGTTGCCAGGAAGAAACTGCATTATGCAATGATCACAGGAATTGGCTTGAGAATCCCATCCCTCCTGTCCTTCCTTCCTCTCATATATATATATATATATATATATATAGAGAGAGAGAGAGAGAGAGAGAGAGAGAGAGAGAGAGAGGTGCAAGTTATTAGACCATAATGCTTTTTAAAAAATGGTTTGAGCAAACTCTGTTGTGTGTGGTAGCGGGAAAACTGAGCAAGGTTTGTAGAGTTTCCTCTCTGTGTCCCTTGTACCTTTCCACAATAAGCAGAATAAATTTTGAAAATAAATGTACATTTGCATAAAGGGCAAAGAATGCAGGACTTGGATTGCATGCTGGAGTTTGTGCAGAAGCGAACCTCCTTTGTTCTCCTTGTAGTTCAAAGGTACTGGAAAGTCCCTGCAGTGTTACTGTGCACAGAAGCAACAGTGGAGCTCACCAAGGTTAATGCCACAGGCCCAGAGCACAAGGCCAAGAGGAAACTGCCTGAGCAGAAGTTTCAAGACCTTCAGTTCCTTCAGGTATCACTCTGGTCATGCGGAGGGTTGTGGCTTCACTGAGAGACACCATAGTTTCCTTTATTCTCTATTTCATAGGATCATAGACATGGAAGGGCCCTCATGGGCCACCGAATCCAGCATCCTGCTCAGAGTAGGATCTCCATCTAAAACATCTCCAGCAGATAGCTGTCCAACCTCTTTTTGAAGATGTCCAGAGAAGCAGACTCTACGATCTCCCTTAGCAATTGGGTTCATTGCTGAACTGCTCATACTGTTTAGAAGTTCTTTCTAATGTTCAGTCAAAATCTGCTCTCCTAACTTCAGACCATTAGATCTTACCCTGTCCACTAGAACAGCAGAGAACAGTCCTTCCTCCTCCTCTCCATGACAGCCCTTGAGGTATTTAAAGAAGGCAATCACATCACCCTTCAGTCTTATCTTCACCAAGGTGAACATGCCTAGCTCCTTCAATCTCTTCTCATACGTTTTGTTCTCCATACCTCATATTATCTTCGTTGCCCTTCTCTGAACCTCCTCCAGTTTGTCTATGTCCTTCTTAAAATGTGGCACCCAGGACTGAATACAGTACTCCAGATGAGACCTGGCCAGTGTAGAATATAGTGGGACTGTTAACTTCCCTCAACTTAGAAACTATTCTTATATTAATGCAGGGTCAAATAGCATTCACCTTCTATGTTGCAGCTACACACTGCTGACTCAATTTATGATCAATATTAATCCCAAGATCCTTTTTACATACACTACTGCTGAGCCATGTGTCTTCCATCCTGTACCTGTGCATTTGGTTTTTGTGGCCTAAATGTAAAATTATTGTCGCAATTGAATTTCATTTTATTAATTTCTGTCCAGTTTTCTAGTTTATCAAGGTCCTTTTAAATTCTGTGCCTATCTTCCAATGTGCTAATTGCCCCTCCCAGCTTTGTGTCATCTGGAAACTTGACAAGGATTCCCTCTATCCTATAATCTATTCTAAGGTATTGATAAAAGTGTTGAAGAGTAATGGCCTTAGGACAGAACCTTGGGGGACCTCACTCAAGACCTCCTTCTAGTTGGAAATGAATCCACTGATTATGACTCTCAACACCAATGTCTAGACTCCAACCATAAGTCATATGTCTCCACATAGTGCTGGCAGGCCTACTTTTCAAAAGAAGGGACTGTAGGTCATTTAATAAATAATAATAAAAATTTATTTATATTTTCCCGCCTCTCCCTACGGATCGAGGCAGGATTACAGCCAGTATCAAGACAAAGATACATCACAATTACAGTCATTTAAAATCAACTCATAAAGTAACACATACCTTAAAAACATACAATTTAAAAAACATCCTGAGATAGATATATATTTGGGGTGATTTCCCTTATAGAGGGTCAGGGGGGTATTCTTTCTGGAAGAGATGGGTTTTCAGTGCCTTTTTAAAGCCAGGAGATGTGTATCAGAGCCAAGAATTCTTCTCTTCATCTTGAGCGGTTGACTAAGATGAGCTTCAGAGCTTGGAAAACAGAGGGGTTTTTATTAATAATAATAATAATACTGTTTATTTATAGCCCGCTTTTCCAAAGGAGATCAAAGCGGGTTACAACAAGGATTTGAACCTTATACAATTTGGACAACAGTATATAAACATCATAAAAACATTCAAAAATTAAAAACACAGTAAAACCACAGAGAATAAAAACCATAGCCAAAAAACAGAACTAGCTGGAAAGCAGCATATATGATGGGGAACAGATGTCAAGACACAACTTTCAGGATCCCCAACTGGTGATGTTGGTTGAGGAGTTCTGGCAGTTGTAGTCCTTACAATGGGCTTTTCCAAGATTTGGGTTGGGAGTGTTTTTATCTGAGGTCCATTGAACTGAGAAATTATTTGAACCCATGTGTGGCTGGGCAGCTCTTCCCATTGTTAGTCTGAAGCCCATTATTAGAGCATTCTTCTTCAACTTGTTACCTTCTGGATTTGATCCTCAAATCACTTCTGTCCCCAGCCAGCATGGCAAGAATCACCTTGCTGAGTAAGGCATGAGAATGGACAGTGTTATGGGCAATCATACTCACAGATAATAGGCCTCATGACATGAAACTGTGTGGCTGAGAGAGCCTTGCACAAACAAGGCATAAATAACCTCTGAGCCTATTGTGTGCTGTTATACAGGGCTGGCCCCCGACTCAGGCACAGCAGCTAATGGTCTCCCTTTGTTGTTCCTGTCCAACTGTAAATCATTTGTGATCATGAGGTTTTCTTGGCAAGATTTTATTCAGAGGAAGTTTGCCTTTGCCTTCCTCTGAGCCTGAGAGAATGTGCCTTGCTCTAAATCATCCAGTGGGTTTCCAAGATTGAGCAGGGATTTGAATCCTGGTCTCTCGGGGTCCTAGAAATAAATACAGTTTGACCTCACTTTAACTGCCATGGCTCCCTCCTACAGAATCCTGGGATTTGTGATTTTGTGAGTCACTAGCACTCTTTGGCAGAGAAGACTATAGATCTTGCAAAACTACGGCGGGTTATAGACCGCCAAAAAATACGTATTGAATACGTATTAGGGTTAGGAAGGGGCGGTGCTTCCACACACCCCTAACCCTAATATGTATTCAATACGTACAATATGGCGGCGGCCGTTCCACACGGCCACCGCCATATTGAAGTAACGGACGCTTTGCATCCGCACATGGCGCACCGGAAGTGATGCCGCGAGTGCACCCTTTGGCACTTGTGGTGCCTCTTCCGGGGCCTGAGAAGGAGCGCGATTTCCGCACTCCTTCTTCTGAGCGTCTGGGAGCCCCGCGGTGTGGCAGCTGCAGCTCCCGGACGCCACAAGCGGCAGCGGCGGGACAGCGCTGCTTCTCAGCGGTATGTAACCCACCTACAAATCCTGGGATTCCATAGGATGGCACTTAAAGTGGTGTCAAACAGCATTATTTCTACAGTGTAGATGCACTTCTAGTCCAACACTTAAATCACTATATACCAACTACACACTGGCTCTCTAGTGGTGTCCCTATCCACCTTTTGTTAATCCATCCATGTTCTTTTGGCACATTCAGTTAAAAAAAAAAATCCTACATATACATATCCTTAACTGTGGCAATAAAAATGAAATAATGAATAAAATTGTCAACAATTTGCTGTCTTAAATGACAGCCCAAACCTGGAGCAGTTGTATCACTCTGCCAAATGGTAAGTCCTGCTGCTGTGGTTTTGAATTGTCGGATATCAGATTTCAAAGGCATATCTGCCTTTGTCTGTATCAGCCTCCAAAGATACAAAGGAATCCTGTAGGACTTGTGAAAATCCTGAGAGAATTAAGTTTGTAGTAGGAGCTTTCACAGACTTGGGCTGCATTTACATGGCAGAGCTAATGTACTTTGAAACCCCTTTAATTGATCTATCTAGAACTCATATTTCAAACCAGTTTAAACTGAGTCCAATTTATGCTTCATCTGTGTAAATGTGCAGAGGAAGTTACTTCTGTGGACTCAAGTCAAGAGAATTCTGAGCACCAGCGTAAAACAACAATTCCCACAATTCTCTTGCATTTAAACCACTTGAGGCTGCAGTCATGAACATACCAGTAAGTAAGGCTTGTAAAGTGCAGCATGGTGTAGTGGTTTGAGAATTGGACCAGGGTTAGAATCCTGGCTCAGCCATGTAACCCACTGAGTGACCTTGGCAAGTCATTGTGTCAGAGCCTGAGAGGATAGCAGTGGTGGCAAACTCCCTCTGAAAAAACGTGCCAAGAAAACCCCATGATAGGCTCTCCTTAAGGTTGCCATAAGTCAGAAATAAATTGAAGGTATACAACAAAGTGCATCAAGACTTACTTCTGAGTAAATCTACATAGGATTGTGCCATTAAGCTTTGTGAGTCTGCACAGGCTCTAAAAGCAGGGCTCAGAAACCTTTGGTCCTGCACCATGTTTTGGTTTACAGCTCCCATAATCCTTTATCATTGGCCCTGCTGGGAGTTGTAGACCAAAACATCTGAAGAGCCAAAGATTTCCTAGCCCTTCTTTAAAAACCAGTTCTCTCTATCTTCTGTTATTTTACAGACATTGCACACAAATATATTTTCAAATTAAAAATGTCTTCTGACGCTCCACGGGGGCTAGATGCTTGCACAGTTTGTAGAGCTGACGTCACATTGTTCAGTAAAGTATAAAAGTAAAGTATAAAAATCTGTCCCACATTAACAACTATCTGTACTTTCATGGTGTAGACTAGGAATGGTAGAATCTGGTGCACAGGCTCTACTCTTTATTAAGAAGTTTGTTCTGATCTTTCCTTTAACCCTTTTCTTTCCCTTCAGGTTCTCCATGATGGGCAGTTCTCCAGACTGTGGCAAGGAACGTTTCACCAGCAGCCTGTGGCCATCAAAGCCTTTTCCCCTTTGTGCTGCCAACAGTTCGCCTCCGAGTGGGCTGTGCACAGCCTCCCACTCATGAGCCATGACAATGTGGTACAGCTACTGGCTGCTGGGTATGGGGGGCCAAATGAGGAACAAGGTGGCCTCTTGGTGCTGACATTGTACCCATTGGTGAGTGCCACCGACAGGGATGGCTGGAATGAATCGATTCACACATAACTGCAGTGGCATCATTGGGGGTGCAGGGGTGTGGACTGTACCAGGTGGCACCCAGAAGAAGGGTGACACGTGGTTGGGCCCTTCTCCCCCTTTGCTGCAGGAGGGACACATGGGCACCCTTGCTGACTGCCCATCCCAGAGTTCCTCCCAGGGGAGAAAGCCTGGGGATGGAGAGGGAAGGGGCGAATGTGTACTCTTCCTGCACTTGGTGACACCATAGTTAATGATACAACTGCACAACTGGCTTTTTTTTTTTTAAATATGTGGGATTACCTATAATAAAGATGTGGTAGCTCAGCAGTTTAGACACTGACTTGGATGATTGCAAAATCAGCAGGTTGGCAGTTCGAGGCATGGATGCCACATGACTGAATGAGCTCCTGTCACTAGTCCCAGTTTGTTCCAAACTAGCAGTTCGAAACCATGCAAATGCAAGTAGATAAACAGATACCATTCCAGTGGGAAGGTAACAGCATTTGGTGCAGTGATGCTGGCCACATGATCACAGGTGTCTTTGACAATGCTGGCTCCCTTGGCTTAGTAATGGAGATGAGCCTACCGCCTACAGTTGGACACAATTAGGCAATCACTTCAAAGGGGAAACTTTTACCTTTACCGCCTATAATAAGGTATATATTTAGCTGATTGCTTACAAGGATAGCATGGTCAAGGCTACTTTTTGCCAGCTAAATTTGGGGTTTGTAACTCTGGTAGCAAAATTTGCCTCTGTTGTGTTCTCAGTTTGCTCTTTTAAAAAAATAGCCAAGTTTTGACTTTTGAGATCTTAAAACTAGAAGCATATTTGGATCATGCAATTTCCTGGTGCAAATTGCCTGATGCAATTTCAGATACAAAAGGGAGAACAAGCAGGCATAACAAGATCTGGCCCAGTCTTCTTTGTGCTGAGATGTCTGATTCATACACACAAGTCCAATTAATACTGCAGTCATCAAATGATGAATGTGCTTGAAAAATATCATGTTCCCATGGCCAAAAGCAAGCTTAGTCTCATTACTGGGAGACAGGCAGGATATAAATGAACAACAACAATAATAGTAACTCTTGTAGCTGCATTGTTTTTGCAGGGATCCCTGCGAAATTTTCTCAGCCAACATGTTTGTTCCTGGGACATCACTATCCAGCTAGGATCTTCCCTTGCCAGGGGCCTTGCTTTCTTGCATGGGCAGCAGTGGAAGGAAGGTAAGACCCAACAGGTCATTCGATGCTAAATTTATCCATACTCCTTGCCTTAGTGTGACATTAATTTAGACTGAACTGATAATCTTAGAATGTGTGGGGTTTGTCAATTCCTTGATCCAATGTTTGCATGTGGGGCACATAATATGCTGTATAAGGAAGCATCTCCTCAATAGCTCTTACTGTTCTCTTTCAGCTGTTTTATTTCATATTCCAGGTGTTCTTGCATTGATGAGCTAATTAACATTGATGAAAAGTGACATGAATAAAAGGCCTTTGGCTGCATCTGCACTGCTGAAATAATCCAGTCTGACACCACTTTACCTGCCATGGCTCAATGCTATGGAATTGAGAACTGTGATTTGTTGTGGCACCAAAGCTCTCTGACTAAATATCTCACAAAACTACAGTTCCCAGAATTCCATAGGACTGAGCCATGGCAGTTAAAGTGGTGTCGAACGGGATTATTTCTTCTGTGTAGATGCAGCCTTTGTAGATGCAGTCAAGCCACAGGAGACAGAGTTGATCCTCTTGGTGAATTTTTGTTCACTTCTTTTGGCTTGATACGAGTTTATTTATGAAGAATTTCTGGGTTACCACCCAACTACTGTTCCTTTACAACCACTGCTTTGGCAATTGTCCCTGTTTGTACGTTTTCATTTAAATTTCCTCAAACCCCACTGATTACAATCCCCACTCCCTCAGTCAGGCATGTGTGTAATGATTTGCCAACTGACATAACACTGTATGTATCTGATGAATTGGCCTGCAGTCCTTGTAAATTTATGCCATAATAAAGATTATTATTCTTTAAAGTACCACAACTTCCTAGGGAAACATGAGAATCTGCCCTTTGAGTGTTTCTAAATTCTTCTTGTTACAAAATAGGATATGTAGGTTGGAAGAGAGAGAGAGAGAGATTTTGGACTCAGAAAAAGAAATGCATAGTACACCCCTTTCCAAATTAATTTCTGAATTTTCTCTGCTGTCAAAATCATCATATGCAAGGAAGTTAGCATGCCTTGAGGGGGGAAAAGAGCTTTTCATCCTAGCCCACAATGAGCTAATTTTCTCCATGTAAGTTTTCACCCACACAAATTGGATCTTGGATTTCTTCAACTGACTTTTGTATTCTTTTATAATACTGAATAGTACAGTCAGCCCTCCGTATCTATGCACTCTTCATCCACAGATTCAACCATCCATGGCTTGAAATTCCAAATAAATTCCAAATAAATAAATAAATAAAAATCCGAAAAGCAAACCTTGATTTTGCTATTTTATGCAGTGGGCTCTTAGTATCTGCTGGGGTTTGGCTCCAGTAACCTCCTTGGATAACAAAATCCACGAATGCTCAAATCCCATTAAATGCAACATCATAGTGAAATGATGTCCCTTACCTTATGTAACATAGTAAAATCAAGGTTTGATTTTTGGAATTCATATATTTTTGAATATTTTCAAGCCATGGTTGGTTGAATCCATGGATGAAGAATTCATGAAACAGGAGGGCCGACTGTGTAATGGACACCACTGTATATAATGGGAATTGAGCATCTATGGATTTTGGTATCGATTAGGGGTCCTGGAACCAAACCCCAGCAGCTACCAAGGCCCCACTGTAAAATGACACAGCTACTATCAGTTGCTACATCAACAAGCATTTTACCTCTTTCCTTTTTTTCTCTTTTACCATGCCCTAGGACTATTTTTTGTTGTTCCAAAGAGATGTGTGTGTGCTTAAAATGTGTAGAAGCATTTGGATATGCTATTCACCATACCTTAAGTGCATTGGCTACAGTTGCATAAAAACTGCTCAGAGGGTCTAGGGCTGAATCTGCACTGCAAAAAATACTGCAGTTCGACACTGCTTTAACTGCAGTGGCTTAGTGCTCAGTTTGTAATTTAGTGGGATAATTTTTCTTTCTCTGTCAGGGAGCTCTGGTGCCACAACAAACTAGAAATCCCAGGATCCCATAGCATAGAGCCATGATAGTTAAAGGGGGTTCAAACTGCATTATTTCTGCAGTGCAGATTCAGTCTAAGTCAGATGAACTGTCATAGCTATGCATCCACAGTCTGGTGCCAGTCAATCTTCTGTCATACTCCTGGGCATGATGAGTGCTATAGCCCAGTATACCTGGAGAACATTTGGTTGGCAAAGGGTGATCATACCTCTTGTCCACCTCCTCCTTCTTCTGTCCCTCTATCAGCTTTCACATTTTCTGGAAGAAATTAAAAGAACAAAAATCCAGCCCTTTTGGATCAGAGCAAGACTTGTCTAGTCTAGGGTGTTCTTTCCAGCCCAACAAAGCAGGACTTATAGGCATTAGCCTGCCTTCTTTGTTCTCACATTATTTCAGGGATTCCAAACATGGTGGTTCCATCTCAGTGTCACAACTAAGAATACCCTTTGCTATATCTTCCATTAATTTGTCTAATACCTTTATTTTTTCAACAACAACAAAAAGAGAGAACGATTTAAGCTGGTAGACTTTGGAGAATTTCACATGAGCAAAAGGGACAGGAGCATAGCAGGATGCTCCCGTCACTATTGTACAATTGCGCAAATATTATCAGATGACGTCACGATAATCATGCCATTATTACATGAATAAAGAGGAATTCTAGCAACACTTTTTATTCATGGGAAAGTCCCATGTCACATCTTGCAGCATGAAATTCTGAATGTGAGTGACTCATTGTATATCAGTTTTAATTCACTAGACTGGCACTTCAATGCCATTCTTTGTTTACCAAAACAAGGTTTTTAAACTTTGTTTTCTAGATTTCCCCCTAGCCCAGCATGAACACTAGAGAAATGGTCATCTGGAGAACTAACTTTTTCAAGCTCTGTTTCAGAGTCCAAGTATTGTGAGAGAAAGAAAAAGTGAAGCCGTTTTGTACTGAGTTTAGTCCAGATTTAAAAAAAAAAAAAAACAGTTTATGGGCTTCAACTCGCATCAGACCCAGCAAGCAACACTAATGCAATAGTAATGCCAATGGTCAGAGATTATAGGAGATGTAGTTCAGCCACATCAGGCAATCTACAGGTTCTCTTCCTCTGGTTCTCTGTGGCTGCCAGCAGCTTTGATGTGTTCTAGATACAAAGAGGTCTTTCTCAGCTCTTCATACCCAAAAGTCTCTGGCTTGATCCTTAAACATGCAAAGCAGGTGTTCTGAGATTGAACTATGAGCCCTCTTCCCTTGCCTGTTATCTCTACGCAGCTCATAGTTTTAATAAATTTTACTGGGCTAAACTGTTGATTTCAGTAAACAGTGCTGTGCCTTCTGAATGATTCTAGGTTTACATAAACCTGGAGTGGCACACCGAGACCTGAGCAGCCAGAATGTGCTGGTACGAGAGGACAAGACCTGCGTCATTACTGATTTTGGCCATGCCATGACTTTGCCTGTGTGCCATGAGCAGTTCAAAGATGGCTCTGCAGACATCTGCAAGGTATCTACGGCACTAAGGAGTGAAGTGGGATGAGAAAAGTATCTTGGAGAGAAAGTAGCATCAAGATCAGGGATAGTGGGGAAAAGGGGGTGAGTGAGCAGCTGTTGTTCTCTGCTCCCTCATTTCCAGATGCTAATGAATCAGCAGGAAGAGGCAGAGATGCACAATAATCCTCCTTCCTCTTCCTTCCATTGAATGCTAACTTTGTTCCTGTTATTTGCCATCAAGCTGGTCATCAGCAGCCCTGCTCAGGTTTTGCAAACTCAGGGTCATGACTTCCTTGATGAGGTCAGTCCATCTGTCATGAAGTCTCTCTCTTTCCTACTGCCTTCCACTTTAACCACCATGTTAATCTTTCCAAGATTTTCCAAGCCAGTGTCTGAAACACTAATCATGTACAATGTCTAAAGCATATAAAATCCAGAAACAAGTCGTAGGGACAGCCATGAAAAGCCGGAGCAAATAAGTCCATCTTCCCGTATCATGAGGGTAGAATGCTCTGAAATGCAAGCTCTGTGATATTTTTTTTATATATATATATATATATATATATATATATATATATATAATTTTTTTTAAAGGCTCATTGCCAAATGAAGATCTGCTTTACCCAGTGGTTTCCATGTCAGCAGGGGCAGCAAAGATACTTCAGATTATAGTCCAAAGATTAAAATAGCTATCTAAAGTGTTGCACCAATTTTGAGTGATGAGGTCAGCATCTTGGAGACTGTCTTTAAAGTTTATACTAAAATTCATAGAATCCTAGAGTTGGAAGAGACCCCAGTCCAACTCCCTGCCATTCAGGAAGACACAATCAGGCTGGATGGCCCAACTGATGGCCATCCAGCCTCTGTTTGAAAACCTCCAAAGAAGGAGACTAGGCAGAACAAATGGCTCCTTAGGCTGCATCCAGCATGTGAGTTACTTTAAAAGATGGATGAGAAAAGGAAGGGAACATCTGTGCTTTGCAAAACGTCTCTCATTTAACAGCTAAGGAAAACCAAGGAAATATGTGTGTAGTTCCTTAATTTATTCAACTCACAGACTACGGGGCAGCATAATTCAAGGCAACCCTATTTTATCATAGCAACCCTTTGAGGTAGGTTAGGCTGAGAAGAGGTGACTGGTACAAGATCATCCAGGAATCTTAATTCCAGAAAGGGATGAAATCAGATCTATTTGATGGTCCCTATCTACCACTCTAAATATGGCACCATACTCACCTCTGACATCTCACTGGTCCTCTGTTGCCATCAAAGTCGTTGTCGTCATCATCATCAGCATCATTTTTTATCTTTATTTATATGCCACCTTTCCCCCAAGTCTGGGATGCAGGACAGCTTACAACAAGTACAATATAGCTAGAAACATACAAAATCCAATGATAAAATAGAATTAAACTATGCATAATATTAAAACAATTCTAAACATAGATCTAAAAAGAATAAAAACATCATTAAAAACAGTTCAATAGAAACAATATAGGACTTTCTAAACCCCTTTCTTTAAAAACCTTCAGTTCTAAATTGCTGTTAGAATTAAAAAGTCTTTGCCTGTCAACAGAACAAAGTGGCCCTCTGGAAAGGGAGTTTGAGAGGCTGGTGTAGCCACCAAGAAGGCCCTGCCACACATTCTCAGTAGCTGTGCCTGTGAAGGTAGTAGGACAGAGAAAGGTCTCACCTGAGGATTTTGGTGCCCAGGAAGGCTCACACAGATAGATATGTCTGTTACATAGCCTGAGTCTAAATGATATAGGACTTTATAAGGCATAAACAGAAGTTGGCGTTGTGCCAAGCAACAAACTGGAACCAGGGGAGCTGTTGTAATAGGGGAGTTGCATGGTCCCTGTAACCCAGTGGTTCCCAAACTTTGGCCCTCCTGACGTTTTGGACTTCAACTTATCCAACAGTCAGGACTTCTGTAAGCTGAAGTCTCAAACATCTGGAAGACGAAAGTTTTGTAACCTCTGGCGCAGGACAAAGGCAAGCATGCCAAACCTTGAGTATCCTAATTTCTTCTTCCAAGCAGAAACATGTCAAAAGCACCATATCTTTTTTTACTCACTTTCTCTCCAGGCAGGGGCACCACGCTACATTGCGCCTGAAATTCTGGATGAAAGCCTGAACCTGCAAGACTTAGGATCAGCATTGAGGCAGGCAGATGTCTACTCCTTGGCACTAGTGTTGTGGGAAATCCTCATGAGATGCTCTGCACTTTTCCCAGGTAAGGTCATGGAGAGATGGAGGCAGTACCATCACAGTTCACTCATAACCCATACTCTCCAATTAATTCTCTTTTTCCTCTCAGAGTGTTCAATTAATCACACTTTTCTAGCTGCTTGTAAACAGTCCCAGGCGGGTTACAGACCGCCATGAAAGTACGGAGTCAGTCCATACTAGGATTAGGAAGGTGCGGTGCTTCTGCACCCCCCTAACCCTAGTACGGACTGAGTCCGTACAAAATGGCGGCTCCCCTTCCACATGGGGGCCACCATGACGACGTCACGACCACGTCGCCTCTATACGGGGCGGTGCGGATGTGATGTCGTCGCTCCGTGCCAGGGCGCTTAGTGTGCCCTTTGCGCGGAGCAGGAAGGAGCTCCGTTTCGGAGCTCCTTCCTGGTTTGCGGCGCCGCTTTGCGTCGCTGGGCACAGCCTTCAGATGGCTGCGCCCAGCAACGCAAGGGAGAAAGGCTCTTCCCCGCTGCCGCGGGGTGTCCTTGGGGCTTGAAGCCCCAAGGACATCCCTTTCCAGGCTGCGGGGAAGCAGCCTTTTGCCGCTTCCCCCGTTCCCCGCAGCCTGCAAAGTGGCGGATTGGGGCCTCGGAGGCTGCCGGTCTGGCAGCTGAGCCCCCAATACCCCAGGGAAAGGGGCGGGTGCAGGCAGCCCCAAACGGGCGGTCTGTAACCCGCCCCAGTTTCTCTGTCCTCCTCTTATTTTCCTCCTTTTTTTCTGAATTGACTTCAGCTGCTGCAAACTGAGTCTACTGTAGAGAAGCAGTTTGCACACTATTAAATCAACAGAGAGGAGTGGATGGGGTCTTTTCCTTCCCAGGAAGCTCAGACAAGAATAAATTGCTACAGCCTCTTGTAGCTTGTTTGTTTTTACTCATTAATAACATCTGCCATCTTGACCACACTATGATGTTGCTTGGCCTCACATGTCCCAGTTTTCATCTGTGAGATGTTGAAGGGTATGATGTTGTTGTGTGTCTTTAAGTAATTTCTGAGTTACGGTGAACCTCAGGCGAACCAATCATGGGGTATTCTTGGCACAATTTGTTCAAAGGGGATTTGCCATTGCCATCCTCTGAGGTTGAGAGAGTGTGACGGTCACCCAATGGGTTTACATGGCTGATCCGGGATTCAAATCCTGGTCTCCAGGTTCCTAGTCCAACTCTCAAAACTGTACACCACTACGGTTCATCAAAAATGTTCACTGTAATCATTGTAACATTACAACCAACTCTCTGTATCCACAGATTCTTTATCCACAGATTCAAGCATACACGGCTTGGAAATATTCAAAGAAATATATAAATTCCAAAAAGCAAACCTAGATTTTGCCATTTTATATAATGGATACCATTTTACTATCCACTGTATTTAATGGGTTTTGGTATCAACTTGGAACCAAGCCCCAGCAGATAACAACTGTAAACTGTAACATTAAATGTTCACTGTAAAATGCAAATATAGGGCATTCAAGAAAAATGTTGGACATTGTGACATTAAAAACTAGAAACACTTATAGAAATACAAATTCATGCTTCTTAGTCACGCTCAAAATGGAGAATGTTTTAGAATACCTGCTGGACAGATAGCTGAAATATAGGACATGTCCTGGAAAAGAAGGATGCGAGGTCACTTGCTGAACATCCAACTCAGTTGTTTCCTTCACACAAAACCCATCCCACCTACCTGCTACTTCCACAAGCTAACACATACAGACACAATCGTACACCAAATGGTTGGTTATGCTACCACCTAGTGGCATTTCACAAGCATGATGAAAATTCCTTGGGGTTTTTTGTTCTCTGTTTAGCTTCCTAAAATGGAACTGATCTCATTGACTCCTGGGGTGGAAGAATATGATCTCTGTGTCACTCAGGCTCCATCTATACTGCAGAATGCAGCTGGACACCACTTTAATGGCCATGGCTCAATGGAATGGAAGTCTGGGATTTATGGTTATGTGAGCTATTTGGCCTTCTCTGTCAGAGCACTCTGATGCCACAGCAAACTACAAACCTCAGGATTCCACAGGATGGAGCCATGGCAGTTAAAGCAGCATCATATAGCATTCATTCTGCTGTGTGGCAGCAACCTGAGATTTACACAAACCTTTTTTCCCCACTCTCAGGCCGCTTTCCTTATCAGTCTTGCACTCTCTGCTCCTCAGATTTCTTTCTCTTCTAAGGGCTCTTTCACACTACACAATTATAGCTCTATGATTCCACTTTAACTGATTCTGGGATTTGCAGTTTAGGGAGAGACATTTGGAATTCATAGCCAGAGAGCTCCTCCAGTGTTTTCCCGAAACAAGGTGAGCCAATGTCCTGCTTTACGTGGATATTCCCAACATTTTAACCTTCTGTCCAGGAAGAATTCCAGAATGTTCTCCATTTTGAGCATGATTATGGAGCCCATTGAGTAACATCACTTGCTATTCCCCTTCATGAAATGTGTGTACTTGGCAGCCTGTTCTCACTGCAAGTAGGAGGATGAGATGGGTCCTTCTAATGTTATTTTTTTCCTAGGAGCAGCACCAGACCAGACTTGTCTCCAGAGCTCAGGATGCATTTGTTTCTTGGAGGGGAAAAGGACAGCATACCTGTTAGGCAATGGGCTGCTTGAGGACACAAAGCAAACGTTGAAAGTGTTTTTTCTCTTAAACTCAGCACAATGGACAAAGGAAAGGAATAATTTTAATGTAGACTCAGTCAAGGGTTTGTTGCTAGTAGAGCTGGCCTGTGAAATGGTACTAAAATTGCTCCTGAAAACAAGCTTCTTCACAAATTGCCTTGTGAGACTTGTAATTTTCACTAGTTTTAGGAGACCCTGCTTTAGAGAGTGAGAATTTGTGACTGAGGAGCACCTTGATCAGCATCTGGCATCCTTGAGCATCTGGTGAGAGTCTAGTGCCTTGGCAACTGCATAGAGACCCCTTTCATGATGCTCCAGTGAGAGGGTAGTATGGGAAATTTGCCCAGCAGGCAAAGAAAACACAGAAAACTTCCTTTCACCAGCTATTAAACTATTAATCTATTTAATGTGATATCACCTACCCTGATATTAGCAACTTTTTTGTCCCTGAGGGCTACATGCAGTGGTGCAGTTAATGGCGAGCAAGGCTTGGGCTCCCACCCCCCATTTCTGTCACATAGGTCCAAAACACACTGCAGAATTAATCCAGTTTGAGACTGATTTAACTGCTCTGGCTCAGTGCTAGGAAATCTTGGGAATTGTACTTTGTTGTGGCATCAGAGCTCTCTGACAAAGAAGGCTAAATGTCTCACAAAACCTACCATTCTCAGAACTCCCTAGCATTGAGCCAGGGTGCTTAAAGTAGTCTCAAACTGGATTATTTCTGAAGTGTCTTTTGGACCATACTTGCCTATGTGCAGATAGAGACACACCCTTACCCCGCTCTGTCCCAGAGACAGAGAGAGAGAAAGGTCCACATACACATAAATAAAGCCTAAGAGTGGACAGAGGTGCATGATTGGATTCTCTCTTATACATTGGATAATGGGGCACACCAGGGCATTCCAGAAGAAAATCTGCATGTGCTTTATTGACTATAGCAAAGTCTTTGACTGCAAAGATCACAGAAAGCTATGGCTTGCATTTAAAGGAATAGAAGTGTCACAGCATCTGATTGTCCTGATGCGTAACCTGAACTCAGTACAAGAGGCTGCTGTCAGAACTGAATCTGGGGAAACAGAATGTTTCCCAATTAGGAAAGAGATCAGGCAAGGCTGCACATTATCACCCTATTTATTCAACCTATATGTAGGCAATATTTTAGCTACAACAGAGACAGGAGGAGTGAAGATGGGAGAAAGGAACATTAACAACCTTAGATATGCAGACAACACAGTACTATTAGCAGAAACAAAGACAGACCTAGAATAATTACTGAAGAAGATCAAGGAAGAAAGTGACAAGGTTGGATAAATGCTGAACCTTAAAAAACAAAACAAAAATAATGACCACAAAAGATCTACAAGAATTCACCCTAGACAATGAGACAATTGAAATAGTTTAAAAGTTTCCATATCTTGGTTCAAATATTGATCAGAACGTACACTGCAGTCAAGTAATCAGAAGAAGACTAGGACTGTGAAGGGCAGCTATGAAAGGACAGGATCGTAAAGTGTAAAGGCATAACTCTGAGCACTAAAGTGAGAATGTCACTACATTCCCCATCACAATTTACAGATGTGAGAGCTGGACAGTGAAAAAGGAAATAGAAATAAAATAAACTCATTTGAGATGTGGTATTGGAGAAGAATGCTAAGGATACCATGGATGGCTAAGAAGAAAAACAAACAGGTCCTAGAAGACTAGGACTGTGAAAGGCAGTTATGGACTCATTCCCACTACCATTTGCAGTGAATCGCAGATCTAGGTATATGACCCTCATTCCCATTTGAAATCAATTCTGATCTTTTTCAATCGATTTCAGTGGTGATAAAGTGGGGCAAATGCAACCCCCCCAGGTTTTCCTGATTCCAATCCTTATTTGATCAATTCCAGAAGAATCAATTTTGAAGCGAGTTCAATAAGTGGGAACGACAGACTAGAATCGATTCATTCTGGATGGGAGGGACGAATGGCAGAGGGGTGATTACCATCCCTCCTCAGTTTTTGACAGATCCACCATCTCCCCCCCCCTCAGCGCTGCCTTTTTTACCTGTGGTGCATGTTTTTTTAAAAAAATAAAATTGATAGAATATTTGATTTATTGATTTTGCAACTACTTGGAAAGGTAAGTAGTTGCAAAATCGATAAATTGAAGATTCTGTTTTTAAAAAACCATTGTCCTCCTCTACCTCCTCCTGCCTTCTTCCCCAGTTTCTCCCCTGCAATCCTGGCCTCCTCCTCTTCTTCCTCCGATCCCCTGCCATGTTCTCCCAGCACCAGCACAAGGGCAAAGAAGAGCTCGGGCCACCCAGAGCAGGCACGCAGGTGGGTAGGCAGAAATGATAGCTACATCGCCACTGCCGCTGTCTCTGTCTCTTTGTCCTCTTCAGCCTGGGCTGCATCAGCGGTGGTGATCTAGCTATCATCCTCCATCTGTTTCTGCCTACCTGCCTGCCTGATCCAGGCAGCCTGCGTTCTTTCCTGCCCTCGTGCTGGTGCTGGGGGAATGAGGCCGGGGATCAGAGGAGGAGGCTGGGATGGAAGGGAGAAACTGGGGAACGAGGCCGGGAATCGGAGGAGGAGGTTGAGATTGGAGGGAGAAGCTGGGGAATGAGGCCGGGGATCATAGGAGGAGGAGGCCATGGGTCACTTCCCCCAGACTTTTGGTCCTCCTTTTCCAGGACATGCTCTCCATTTCAGCCTTCTGTCCAGGAGAGGATTCCAAAAGGTCTTTCACTTACGGCATGGCTAAGAAGCATAGCATGTTCCTCCACCCTCCACTCCGCATAGGCATGTCAAAAGTCCGGGCTGATGCTTACGTCACTGATGATTGCATTTTGAAGCGGAGCAACAAGTGGGGACAAGAACCATGCCAAAAAAGAAGCAATTACACTGTGGTAAGAGAAAGGTTCACTTTATAGTGGGAACAAGGGACCTTTTGGAATCGAGGAGTGAGGGCGAATCAGGAATCGGTTTAAATTGCAAGTGGGAATGAGCCCTATGAAAGCATGGACAGGATCGTAAAGTGTAAAGACATAACTCTAAGCAATAAAGTGAGAATGCCACTGTATTGCCCATCAAAATTAACAGATGTGAGAGCTGGACAGTGAAAAAGGAAACAGAAATAAAATGAACTCATTTGAGATGTGCTACTGGAGAAGGGTGCTAATGATACTGTGGATGGCTAAGAAGAGACACAAATAGGTCCTAGAACAGATCAAGCTCAAACTATCCCATGAAGCCAAGATGACTAAACTGAAGCAGTCATACTTTGGTGATATCATGAGGAAAAATGAATCATTAGAAAAGGCAATGATGCTAGGAAAGGTGGAAGGCAGTAGAAGGAGAGGAAGACCACATGCCAGATGGTTAGACTTTATGAGACACAGGCCTGAGCCTACAGGACCTGAGCAGAGAAGCTGAGGACAGGAGGTCTTGGAGATGTCTCATCCACAGGGTCACTATGAGTTGAAGTTGATTCAAGGGCAGTTAACAACAACAACAAAAACTTCTCTTCTTCCACACAACCCATTTGACTGGAACTTGAAACAGCTGAGGAAGGCATAACTCCCATCCCATACAAGCAGATCATGAGATCCCATTGGGTACACCCTCCTGTCTGTATGTTTTGCCATCATTCCCAGAACCAGTCAGCTGTGTATTGTAGAAGAAGGAGGCTAATGAGTATAGGAGGGGGCCTATAGGCCATATCTACATATGTCACCAATATGCAGCGCACCAACACTGCTTAACAGTGGTTCTCCAGAGTTGGGACAGGGCTCTGCCTTGAAATATCAGGGATGAAATCTGGTTTCTTCTGGATGCAAAGCATTTGTTCTACCCAGAACTACAGCCGTTCCCCTCAACAGCAAACACTGGAGTGTATCTTCTCATTATCACCAGAACGCCCATAGAAGGGGCACTGGCATTAAAGGAATACACCTGAAGGCACTGTGTTGAGGACTCCCTCCTAGCTGGAGTTAGCCTCAGATGTATTCATGGGATGGACTTCTCTCACCCCTCTCATGTCATCCAGGGCACTGCCTCTTCGATGCCTGCAACAATTGCTGACAACACCACAAAACCACAAAAGCCCCAACATCTGGGAACAGGATTGCATTTCTAGTAAATATGTCTGAAGTATGCATGCTGGAAACATTAATTATTCCACAAGCTGAGGCTTTTTCCCTGAGGAAAGATGCTTGTTTGTTGGGCAAAAAAATGGGACACTACTGACGCTTCTCTGTTGTGGAGAGGAGTAAAACCTGTAATGGCATTTGCTATGTGCATTATTAGAACTTTTACTTTTCTTCAACCAGAAAGTAAAATACTATGGGCTAGAGTTTAGAGATTGCTTCACAAATCAGTAGATTACCTCTAACACATTACTTTTGGGGATAGAATACCCGCCAACATTCCACATATGAAAACTAGGACATGTGTGGAAAGTTACAGCACAGCGTGGTCATGATAGCCAAAGCTATTGATGAGGAAGGACACACAAGCTAAGGAAAGGAGACAGCAGTTTGTTCTTGCCTGAACCTACTAGAAACAGCAAATCTCTGCTCCCTCTTAGCCTCTCCCCTCTCTAAGGAGTTTATCACACAAAGGAGATTGGGTGTTTATCCCATGAATATCCCAGAAAAATCGCATAATTATGCAAAACGACTTCACACAACATTGCAGAAAACCCGCCATTAAAGTGATCACAAAGAAGCATTAACGCACATCTTTTTACTTTCGGGATTTCAGCAACAATGCATTTTTGATATCATTTTATGTGTGCAACTGTGTGTGATAATCATTCACACAATTACTCGCCATTTTTGCTTTATTTGCGGGATGCTTTAAATGTACTTTAATCTCTCTTTGATGCTGAAATTAGCCCCAGTGTAATAAACTCCTAAGTTAACTGAATGCAAACTACCTTTGTACTTTGAACTCAGTTTGCAGCAATGCATGTAAATTAAGGACAAAGGAAGTGGGAGTAGGAAATAAAACCTGGGACATTTTAAAGTCAGATGAAAAAGTGTGGCAACAGAAGATTAATCAGGCTTGTTTCTGCCAAACCAGGATAGTTGGAAAGTATAGGATAATGAGAGCATAACAAATAATATATTGCAAATAATGTAATAACTGGTAGATTCTTTACCCCTCTCCTTGATTATGAATAATATTTTATTCCTTACTTTTCCATTACTTTTGGGAACGCTGAAATGAAGGCTGTTTGAAGCCCTGTCACCACAGTTTTTCATTGTTGTGTGCCTTTAACTAGTTTCCAACATATGGCAACTGCAAGACAAACCTATACTGGGGTTTTCTTGGCAAGATTTGCTCAGAGTAGGGAGTTTAGCACATGGTAAAAAAAATGTGACTTACACTGCCAATTTTAATTCGAATTCGGAATACATCCAGATTTTATCTAATGCATTTTGCTGCCAATGCCACCGGCCGGGTGAATCCTGGGTAACTTCTGGCCAGAATCTGAGCTCAGCCAGCCGATTTGCAAAGCTAGGAGCTTCCCGATTTTGAAAAGAGGCTGGCTGAGCATGTACTCTAGCCAGACGTTAGCTGGGCTGCACACAGCTGGCGACATCAGCGGCAAAATGCTTGTGATAAAATCCGGATGTATCCTGAATTCGAATTGAAATTGGCAGTGGTAAGTTGCATTTTTAGCTGTGTACTAAACTCCTAGGTTTGCCTTTGCCGTCTTCTGAGGCTGTGAGAGCATGACTTCCAAGAATCACCCAATGGGTTTCTATGTCGGAGCAGGGATTCAAATCCTGGTCTCCAGAATTATAGTCTGTACTGAAACCATGCTATCTACACCAAACACTCTCTCTCCTTGATTTTAGCTTGTTTTGTAACTTCTTAGATTTTTTTTCTTTAAAAAGGAACAATGAGCAGTATAATGACTCATGTTACAAGCTATCTTTTAAAAATGTAATGGCAATGTGTTACTGGATGGAAGCCTTTAAAATAAGTTACATAACAAGCATAGAGCCAGTATGTTGTAGTGTTGGAGTATGACTCTGGAGACCATTCCCCGCTTGTCCATGAAAGCCATTGGGTGACCTTAGGCAAGTGATTCTATGATTCTAAGTGACACACTCTCAGCCTCAAGGGAAGGCAATGGCAAACCTTATTTGAACAAATCTTGCCACGAAGCCTACTCGCTCCCCAATAGCTTCATCTTAAGGTTGCCACAAGTCGGAAATGACTTGAAGGCACAACACAACAACAACAACAACAAAACATAACAAGTACTTTCTACCACATTCAAAGAAGTTAATTTCTATGATGCACAAAAAGCTCATGCAAAAATAAAAACCAGTTAACCTTATAGGTGCTGCCACATTTCTTCCCCCCCCCTCTCCACCCCCCATTCTTCTTCCTTTTTATGCTACATAAGGCATTACTGCATCCAAAGAAGTTGATTTCTATGCACAAGAAGCTCATGCAAAAATAAAAAGCAGTTTAACTTAAAGGTGTTGCCACATTTCTTCACCCTTCCTTCACCCCCTTGCTTCTTTCTTTCCTTTTCTAAAACCAGCATTGCCAGCTCTGCTGGAGTGCACTTTCCATGTGTCATCTCCTGCACAAAAGCCAAAAATCTCTTCCATTTGGTGGCACTCGGCACTTGCCAGTTCATCCTTGTAATGTTCCCCCCCCATCATGTGGCTTGACCTAAATAAAGTGACAGCAGCCATTTCCAGCTCCAGGTGGCGCTCATGGGGGGAGCCCTCGCCCACAGTTAGGCTGAGCACATGTAAAACAGCATGCAAACATTTCAGCCACCACATGTAAATGATGCTTCGCAGCTCCAGGCTGTGAAGTGGGAACAGGCCTTCTGATGCAATACAGTGGCGCGTGGGCAGCAAACATGTCAAGCCAGACAAACAAAAGTCCCTTTTCCTGATCAGCAATTCCCACTGAAGTCTGCTGTGGTAACATGGAGTGATTCATGAGAGCGTTGCTTTGTCTGAGCAGTTTTTTTGGGTCTGAGGAGAGTAATAGGATAATAAGGATACATGTGGAGCATTAATCATAACATGTGGAGAGTGATGGGATAGCTTTGCAATCTAATTTCAACCACTGTGACAAAATTAGGCAAATGGTTTTGTTGTTTATTGTTGCGTGCCTTCGAGTTGTTTCCGACTTAGGGCGACCCTATCCTGGGGTTTTCTTGGCAAGTTTCTTCAGCTGGGGTGTGCCCATTGCCATCCCCTGAGGCTGAAAGTGTGTGACTTGTCTGAGGTCACCCAGTGGGTTTACATTGCTGAGCCAGGATTCAAATCCTGATCTCATAGTCCTAGTCCAACACTCAAACCACTACACCACACTGGCTTCCAGATTACTTCCTGATTTATAGAAGGTATCTCCTACACATAAAGCAACACTAACTGGAAGGGCATGATAAAACTGAGCTCACTTTCTGTAGAGCTGGGTGCTTACCTTCCAAAATTTCACAGGTTAAAACTGGAACACATCTGTCCAAGCTGCACCAGAGTGTGGTTAAGGTGGCAAAAGTTGTTGGTGAGGAAAAACAGGTAGGCTAGGAGAGGTTGCAGCAGTTACTTTTTTCCGAGTCTACTGGGAAGGGCAATATTCCATCCCACCTCTCCACTCCCCACTGCTGAGTTTACTGAGCGCAAACTGTTTTTGCAATATTAACTCCGTTTGCAGCAATTTAAGTAAGCTGAGGACAAAGGGGGAATTGGGAGAGGATAAGAGAAAAACTGCGACATTTTAAAAGCATTTCAAAAAGTGGAATGACATAGGCTTAACTGAGATTATGCTTGCCAAATTTATAGTATGCTGGGGTGGACAAAGTGTGGCACATGTGGTTTTTGGGACTCTAAGGGCTGTCCCTGAGTATAGTTAGTCTCAAAGGTGCTACAAGATGCCTAACAGACTAACATGGCTATGTCTCTGAGTACTCCCAAAGCCCCTACTCTCTAAAAAAATATTCCGGTTATTTGCTCCCCCCCCCCATCCCACCAGTGCTCAAAACTGTTGCAGAAGGTAGTGGTTTTGCTCCCTCAACACCAAAATCACTCAGTTACCTTTGGAAAATGATCAGATCCCCCAAAATTGGCACAAATAAAATCTTTAGTGACATCAGTCCCTGTTTAAATTTCAGCCTTTTGGTTGCTTGTTGGAGGGGGGCAGTACTGAAAGAAATGAAATTTGGAACACTGGGGCGGGGGGGGGGCAAAACCACTGCATTTTGCAGTGTTTTTTGAGCCATTAGGGTAGGATGGGGTGAAAAATCACCCAGAATTTTTAAAAAATAATAATATGTAAAGGGCTTGTGGGCTTTGGCATACCAATCTGGTTCACGAGGATGGGGTACTGGGGCAAAAGGTGACCCCCTTTCCTATGTAGTTGCCCACCCCTGCTATAGAGGGTATAAGGTGCATTTTTACTAAAACAAAACCACAACCACCCTGCCCTAGTCTCTCCTCTTTCTGGCTCCTTAGAGAACAATGTCCCTGAGTTCCAGCTTCCCTATGAAGCAGAACTAGGTCGGAACCCCACACACAGTGAATTGTGGATGCTGGCTGTGAAAGAAAGGGGAAGACCAGCCATTCCACTGGCTTGGAAAAGAATGGGTCAGGTAAGTTAGATTGTAGCCGTATATTCATTTACCAGGGCATCAGCATCAATAACCTCAGTGGAACTTACTTCTGAGTATATATGTGCAGGATTGCACTCTCCAGGCCTTTTGCTATTGAAAGAATCCTTATTATCACTCTGGATTTACTTTAAAAAGTGAAATACTGTGTTAATTTGGCTTTTATCCAAATAACTAATTGATCAGTGAGTATTTACTGTATTTCACATTTTAAACCATTAAACCAAAACAGCAACATATTTCAAAAAACAAAACAAAACAAAATCCATACAAAAAAACAACAACAGTGAAATATCATGTAAGTATGATTAAATCTAGGGCCAAGTAAGACATTATAAATAAGACATACAATACAGGTTGAGCCTCCCTTATCAGAAATGCTTGGGACCAGAGGCGTTTTGGATTTTGGATTTTGGGGGATTTTGGAATACCTGTGTTTGCATATATATGCATAATGAGATAGCTTGGAGATGGGAACCAAGTCTAAATACAAAATTAATTTATATTTCATATACACTTTATACATATAACCTGAAGGTACTTTTATTCAATATTTCTAATAGTTTTTTAGGGGAAGCAAAATTTGTGTACATTGAACCATCAGAAAGAAAAGTGTCACTATCTCAGCCACTTCTGTCTGGGTTTGGAATATTATTAGCTTTTAGAATATTTTGGTTTTGGTTTTTGGAATATTTCTGAATTTCGCACAAGGAAGAGCAACCTGTATATAACAGGCTTTCTACATTGAAATCACATATACATGACAAAATATCCTGTGTAAGCCTGTGGTTTTGAACAGAGTAATTCTGGAGACATCTTTTTTCATATTTTTAAAATAGGAAGACTGTTCCTCTCATGTGATTATAAAATCTAATTTGACCCTCAAATCTACTTAAATATTTCAAACTATTGGTTAAATGCTGTTATGTAGACCCTAAAGGAAAATCAAAGTTTCTTCTTAATTGGATAATTTATACTTCTACATTTTCTTTTCCAACATGAAAGCTACATCTGCCACATAATGACATTATTGATACAGTGAATAAGCATGGGACTTACCGAGTAATGCAACTATTTCTGAATAATTAACTACTAGTTAGTTTATAGGAAGTAGGACTTTCAATGTCTTTTCAGCTTTCTTAGTATATAGTGTAGTGACAAAATTATTTATTTTATTTCATGTAATATATTTCTGTAGTGCGGTGACAAAATCAGTTTCAGTGCCCAAAAAGTGGATATGGAATTTGAATGTTGAAATGGACATTTTGCATAATGTTTGGCTCACACCACTGTTCAGATCCAGCCTGGGCTTAATTTATGAGAACAGGAGACTTCTGGGTGACTGAAGATAGTAATGCTGCAAGAACAAAGGTCAGGAAAGCAAGGAGATATGAGGGAGATGAAAGGAGAAACAGGAGGTGGGGCATGCCTGCGGAGAGCTCCAGAAGGTGAAGACAAGCAATCTGGACTGGTTGCAAGAGAAGGGCTCTGGACTATGCTCTTCTCTTGAAGTTGCTAGGAGGAGCTGAGGAACTGCCTCCCTTCATATTCCTTGCAACAGCCAAGGGGTTATAAGCCCTTCTGAGGTGAAAATGATATATTTTATGGCTCATACATGGTTCCTAAGTTTGTGCCTCCAGGAGTTTGCAGATGCAAAGCAGGACAGGGCTACTGCTTCCCTTCCTACATTTGAAATTGTTGTTGGCCTTCAAGGCATTTCTGACTGATTCCAGCGCTAAGGCAGACCTATCACAGGATTTTCTGGATCTGAGAGTGTGTGACTCACCTGAGGCCACCCTGTGGGTTTCCATGACTAAATGGGGAATTGAACCCTGATCTCTAGAGTTCAAACCACTACATCACGATGGCTCTACTTGAGTAGAAGAGGGCAACTTCAGCAGGAGTAGCTGGCATGACAAACAATACCACTTGAAATCCCCTCTTCTAATGAACTGATGGTAGGGAAGCAGGAACCCTGTCCTCTTTTGCATCAAGTTACCCAATGTCCCACACTTTGGAGCTTTCTATTTGTCTGGCCCTGGCAGCAATTCCCCTTCTTTTGCTCTCCCCTAGGTTGCTGTTTGCTTAGAGGAGATTCTAGAGGACTGCTGGGACCCTGAACCAGAAGCTCGACTGCAAGCGGAGTGTGCCCAGCAGAGGCTGCAGAGGTTGGACGCTGCGGATCTGCCAGAAGATTGAGACCAAAGCACATTATACTTTGCTCTTTACTTGCCTGGACATCACCCCTTACTCTTAAGAGAGCCTTTTTGCCTTTAGCCAAGAACAACAAGAGGTCTTAAGGCAGGTCATATCAGGAACATCTTCTCAATAAGACTCTATCTGGACCTCATCACAATGAAGTGGACATGTTTCCTTGTATTTTTTTTTTTTAGATTAATGCTGCCTGCTTAATCAACTCAATGTGCTTCAGACACTGACAGCCTAACTGTAATATTTAACAAACCCAGCGGACAAACGAAAAATGCATTTTTTTCCACCTCCATATGACCCTTCTTCTTTTCAGGTTGCAAAACTGTGGGAGGGCGTTGTAAAAGTGTAATTTTTGCCAAACAGATTATTCCAGCTTGGCAAATGGAACACTTTTACAGCATTTTTATGACCCTCTCCCATAGTTTTATAACTGGAAGGGAATGAAAGAATGTAGAGGGTGGGAAAAAAAACACCCTCAGGCTGAGGGAGAAAAAAATACACCCAGGTATCTTTTTGTTGCCTACGGCTCTTAATCAACCTGAATTGCCCATTAACCCTTGAGTTCCATCCTGCCTTTCCTTTTGCCCAATCTAACATTTCTTAAATGCTTCTTCACTTGAATTCTCCCATCCCTGTGTTGCTTCCTGCAATGTAGCCATGGTCCTAACTAAGGCTACATGTATTTGGTGGTTGAGGTTAGTATTAAACACACTTTGCTGGGTCCACTGAATACAGCAGGATATTCTTCTGAATAGATATGAACAGGACTACAGTAGGAATTGCTCCAATGCAGAAATTGGCTCTGGACAATTGGCACTTGCTTCCTTTAAAAAAAAAAAGTCAAGAGAGGAAGTTTATGTCCCTTAAGGCTGTGAGCAAGCAGGGATCACCAGCACTGAGGCCATGCTATTGAGGATGCAGCTGTGCTGGGCAGGACACATTTCAGGATGAAGGACCATCGCCTCCCAAAAATAGTATTCTACGGTGAACTCGCCACGGGTCAGCATAAGAGGGGCACCCCAAAGAAGAGATACAAGGACTCCCTGAAACAACATCTCAGGCTTGGCCAAATTGATCACCAACAATGGTCCTCCCTGGTCTCACATCGGGAGGCATGGAGATGCACTATCCACAATGCTGCAGCCTTTTTCGAAAGCTCACGGCGAATGAGTCTTGAAGAGAAACGACAACGCAGAAAGAACCACAACCCGGAAACATCACCCAAGGAGACTTTCCGCTGTTCTTTCTGCAACCGGACCTGCTTATCCCAGATTGGCCTTTTTAGTCACCAACGCGCTTGTACAAAGCGCAGGATGTGGCCTTCCTGAATCATCGTTCGCGAAGCAAAACCAGAGAGAGGGAAAATAGTCCTGAAAGTCCACTTGCAATGAGTAGCAAAGGAAGGACTGAAGGCCACAGCCAAAGTGGCTAGTCCTTAGTTTGTGGCCTTGGCATGTAGGCAGAAGAGGAGAAGTGGTGTGGGAGAGGGATGAAAGGAAGAGAAGAGATGAAAACATGGAGAAGAGGGGAGTGAAGACAGGAGGGGAGAGCAGGACAGGATAGGACAGGACTCAATGTGTCAATATGAAGACAGGCCCTACCATTCAGCCCACTGAGATGGCTGCCTCATATAACACATAGAATCATGAACCATAGAGTCATAAAAGTTGGAAGAGATCTCAAAAGCCATCTGGTCCAACCCCCTGCCATGTAGGAAACCACAATCAAAGGACTTGTGGGACATTCCATCTCATTTGCCACAATAATTCGCAGTTTCTGCCCATTATGGCTGTGGAAATGCCATTGGCAGCAAAATGTTTTTGAATGAATGGATGTGTGAATGGATGGATGTGTAAGAAAGAGCATAGGGTGGTGATAAGGATCTTAAAGCTAAAATCTGTAGAATACTTTTTATATGTATATTTAGGAGTACTTGCAGCTGCCACCTTGTCCTGCAATAACTGTTGTCATGCATCATTTTCATGATCCCCGATAATTGTCTCTCTAACATTTGACAGGATGCACTCTTTGTGCATACAAATGTACAGCATGCCCTAGATGTGAGAAAGGACCTTGACTGGCCAAATCTGGAACCTCTTTATATCAGCAAATGTACTCAAGCAGAGAATTTCTTCAAGTAACATCAGACTGGAGGTCGCATGTAGCAACAGTGTACAGTGACAGTAGTGGGTTAGCCTGTGCATCTCTGCAGCCCCTTAATTCAGTGTGTGGTATATGTCATGTGTCCCCTTCTCACCTAAAAGAGAGGCAGGGTCGGGTTCTGGTGCTGACCTTAAGAGAGAAAGTGGAGTCACCTCTGAAGCAATGTAGCCCACTGTGATGTGGCAAGGAGTCTGGCCACTCCTGCTCTAAAGTGAGTGAAGTCTTTTTATGAACTATGATCTCCCACTTGTAATCCTGTACTTACTGAACCCAGTACTTCTTAGTAGAGATGTGTCCCCTTGTGCTGTCAGATTTACTGGATAGAGAGCTTTACACCAAATGGGTGGGGTTTAATGGTGATTTGAGTGATATTTGGAGGAATGACGCCGGGAAAAGTTAAACCACCTGTTTTGTTCTGATGGTTTACAACGCCAATTTCTAGCAGCAGCACTAAGAGTCAGGTGCAAGCCAATATTAGAAGGTTTCTAGCTGCACCCTGTTTTCTCTGTTCCTTTCCACTGGAATGAATTTATCCTCCCCCACCACACCCCTGCTATTGAAAGAGTCTCCCCCCACTTCTTTATAAGAAATTGCTGCTCTAGCTGTACTTTCCCAAATTGATTGATCTGTATTTTTATCTTTTGATAAGTCAGATCCCATACTTTAAAGTGGAGCAGAGTGAGCATGTGTGATATGTCTGGGAGCCACTTTTGTGCCCTGGAAACCCTCTGCCAGACACACGGACAACTCGGAAATAACACAGAGGCCCCAAAGTGGCCAGATGTTGATGTTTAAATCTCATAAATAAGGGGTTTTAGGATATTAAACAAAGCAGGTAAGTCTTGTAACATATTTAAAAAGTCAGTTATTAAATCTGGAGGCTTCCAGGAGGAGCAATGCTTTTGGACAGAAAAAGGATGGTCTGGGGATTCTGGAGATGTAGAGAATGGCAAAAACATCCGGGGGGGGGGGTACATGTGGTTCCAGGGCAGTACATTGCCCACTTCTGCATGAGACAGTCTTCAGTATGAAGGGCTGTCCTGTTTAAGTCTGATTTAAAGGTAAGAAACCCTAAGGAGGGAGCGTATGGAAGGGACCTTGAAGTTGTCAAATCTCACCTAGCACCTGGACTGCAAACTGAGCAGGGATCCAGGGCACTCAGACTTCCCCACATTATATTTCTATTAAATCATACAGGTTGAGTCTCCCTTATCTGGAATTCCAAATTCAGAAATATTCCAAAATCCAAAATTGTCCAGTGGCTGGGATCGTGACACCTTTGCTTTCTGATGGCTCAATGCACACAAAATTTGTTTCATGCACAAAATTATTAATAATATTGTGTATTACTTACCTTCAAGCTATGTATATAAGATGTATAGATATGAAACATAACATAGGGAGGCAATGGCAAACCCCCTCTGAAGAAACTTGACAAGAAAACCCTTTGGTAGGTTCACCCTAGGGTCGCCATGAGTCATAACTAACTTGAAGACACACAACAGCAACAACAAAACATAAATGAATTTAATGTTTCATTAAATATGAGTCCCATCTCCAAGATGTCTCGTTTTATATATATAGGCAAATATTCCAACATTTGAAAAACTCCAAAATCCCAAACACGTCTGGTCCCAAACATTTCAGATAAGGGAGACTCAACCTCTACTGATTATTTCTAAATTTGCTCCCAGACATATAAACCAGCACATATAAATGTTATGCAAATCTGCACCCCTTCACCTTTCCCCTTTTTTGATTATGTAAATGTGGCCACCCTATTTTTGTATCTTCCTCCCCCTTTACTAGACTGTCAAGCTTTTGTGGTTTTTTTAGATTGGAAGCCTGCAGGCAAGGCCAAGTGTATTTTTATACTTTATATCCAGAAGGCATTTCAAATGAGGACCTAAGCCATGAATGAATAAATGCTGAGAAGGTATTGTATGTTTGTTTTTCACTCCACCTTTACAGCAGTTTTGACAGCTTACAATAGCATTTTAAAATAACAGCAAGACACAAGATAAAAGAGATTGTTAGAAACAACAGTGTGTCTGTGTGTGTGTGTAGGTGTAGAATCAGACTGTTCAAAACATCAGCAGTTTGACAAGCCAAATGCTTGTTAAAGAAACCTTTGGTAGTTTCAGAAAGACTGCTGTGAAAGCTGTCAGGTGAGTCTCCTTCAGAAGGAAATTCCACAGATTTGTGACTACAAGATTCAGATTTTGGTGAGAACTTTCTAGCTCTACCACATCTTTACGAACCGGATGTTTATATTCATATAGCAATTCAAGTGTTTTCGTCAGCATCCTTTGGCTGCAATCCATATAACAGCCTTGTAAGGTAGGTTGGTAAACCCCACCTGTGTGAGCTGGTTTTCAGGCAGCCTTTATGGCTGCAGAGAAGACACCAGCATCATGTAGGATTTAGACCCTTGGAATAAAGCTGCATGTTCTGTTCATAGCAGAGAATAGATGGAACTGGAGACAACTTGATTCATAGCTCACTCTTACAACCACTATTACACATTCATGATGATTTTTAAGAAAGTACTCAAATGATGCAGGCATCTGTTACTTATATTTATGGCAGAGGCAGTAGCAATAGTTGGATATGATATTTGTGCAAGTCTATTCCATAGTGTATTTGCAATTGCAAAAACATATATAGTAGGTAGGATAATATTTCCCCAGAGACGGCTCTATAATATGACATTGAATTGCTTTCCGTATTGGCTTTAATGCTGCCCATCTATTTTGCTTCATTGCATACCTAACAGGGCAAGAGCCAGCGTGGTACAGCGGGTGAGTGATAGGCTTGAATCAGGAGGATTATAATTTCAGTTCATGCAAGGAACAAATGTGGGTGGCTTTGCTCAGATCAACCTCTCAAGGTTGTTGTATAATCCAATAGTATATCCCCATCTGGGCAGTCTCCTAAGTTTCTTGGAATGAGAAACAAATATGATCAAAGAAAGATCTCCTGCCAGCTGTTTCAGGGAATCTAAAGAGAGAGCAGAAGGGTCTGGCTGCTCAGCTGCGATTCTCCTTTTGCCCTTCAGCTGTCAAGCAGAATTGCATTCTTGCAACCTCATCAGAAGAGAAAGGGTGGCTTGTTTCCATATCATGCCTCAAACTGCTTGGCAGAACGCCAGGACCCACCAGAAAATGCAGGGCCCATGTCCTTGACGCAAGCACTTAGACACACAGGCTCTGCTCCCTCTACTTGATTTCTTCTCCAATGTGTCGTTGGAGGAGATCTTCATATCCATTTAAAAAAAAAAAAAAGAGTAGGTTAAAAAAGAGAGAGAGAGAGATTATTCTGAAACAATTTTAGGCAAACAATATTTTAAACATCCATGTGGGAGGTTGCTGCAAACTATGGGGAAGAGGTCAATCTAGAATGACACAAATGGTATTGTCTACAGGCAGAACTAAATGTGACGATGGATGTGAGGTTGGTACTAAAAATGGCAACCCTGTTTTAAGCACTCCCTCTGTGATACATATTTATGGAACTGCATGAGCTGACCTCCTAGTGTTGCCTGTTTCTCCATTCCTGCTCCCAACCCCTGTACTGCCACCAATTATATGGACTGGGGAAATGGATGCCAAGCAGGGGCACCACCAGGGAGGGGAGGGTGCGGACCGCATTGGTAACACTCTAAGGGGGAGTGATACAATTGCTTTCTAAATGTCTGCCTTTTGGCAGAGAGAAATTATGGCATTCATTCACATCTTCTTTCAAAACCCTGGAGCTCAACAGAACAGAAGGTGTGAGTAAGGTGAGGCTCAATGGGTGGGGAAAAGAGAGGCCTCGGGGGTTTTTCCCTCCCTTTTTTAATTAATTAATTTTTTTTTACAAACATAACATCTTACAAAATTTTTACTTTAATCACATAAAACTATGTAAATGTAAACACATTTAGGCTGTGCTTATGATATTGTAGTTTAAAGGTATAATTTTAATTTTCCTAGTTGTTTATGTTACAACTTACCATTACATTCAGTGATATATGGGAATTATGATTACGAGTAACATCAGTACAAAAAAAATTACTAAGGATTCTGTATGGTATGGTATGGGAAGAGGTGTGTAAGGGGGTGATGCCATGAGTTTCCACACCGAGTGATGCCAATCCCAATGATGCCAGGTCTGCAGGTGGCAGCTGAATTGTCAGGGATTGCTGTGATTCTCTGGATCTCAAGGTGAGAGACAGCTCTCACAATAAGTGGCACTGAAGTAGGAAGAAGATTTTTGTCTATAAGGTGACTTTAAAACTGGGATTTCCTGTATCTTAGCTCAAAAATGATCAGAAAGGAGACTGAAGTCAACAAATAAGAAGAAGACTAGGTATGGGAAGGGCAGCTATGAAAGAACTAGACAAGATTCTAAAGATCCTAACTAAGGAGCTTATCACATGGAGGGCAAATATCAGCAAACAACAAACCCTCCTCTAAATTTTCTGACCTAATACATTCTGGCTCAGCACCAAGTTGTTTGTGTTGTGGCCATGTAACACTGATGCATCAAAAAGCCAGGAGTGAAAGAAGAGGACTGAGAAGAGAGAGGGTGAGTATGTGCATTTGGATGTATCACACCATTTGGAGCCAGGCAGGGAATAGAGCGTCAGTGTCATGAATCATAAGTCTTCTTATTGTACAGGCCTAGGCAATAATGGCACAAACCTGCAGTGGGGAGACTCCCCCAGGTCTGGCAATGAGTCTTTCACAAGCCCCAGCATCAGCATAATGGATGGACACCCCATGCGCCATGTGCTATAGGTGAGTGTAGCAGGAGTGGCGATAACACCAGCATCTGCTGGATGTACTTTGTTTCCTGTCCAGCCATTTTAAAAATGCTTAGTTTTTCTCCTTTTTTCTGGACAGCCATATAATCTGGTTAGTCAGGTTTTACACATATTGTGGGTCCATTGTCCTAATGCTAATTTCTATAATCCCTGACCTAAATGCAGTTCTGTCTGGCCTCTGCTGCCCTGCCTCTGTGACAACACAAAGACCCATTCTTGTGACATCACAAAAGCGAAGGCTCCAAATTCTGGTCTCAGGTTTTGGCCCTGAAATACCAGATTTGGATGCTGATGACCAGAGTATTCTAATAGCAAGATGAATTGTGGTTATGTGCTTTCAAGCCTTTACTGACTTATGGAGAGCCTAGGAGTTTTTTTGGCAAGATTTGTTAAAAGGAGGTTTGCCTTTATTTTTCATCATCATCATCATCATCATCATCTGTATCCCACTTTCCCCCCCAAAATTGGGACTCAAAGCGGCTCAAAGCCTAAAAGCACAGTACAATTAAAAAGTTACAAAATTGACAATTTAAATGGAAGTAAACTATTACAATATTAAAACAGATTATTCGTTTAAAAATAAGATACCATTTAAAAAGATAAAAGCACTTTTAAAAACATACACTTTAAAACTGTCAACACCCCCAGGACATTCTTTAAAAACTTTCTGTTTTAAATGCCTGTCGGAACAGATCTTAGCCTGCCTGCGGAAAACAACAAAGAGGATGCCATTCTAGTTTCTGTGGGAAGGGAGTTCCAGAGTCTAGGGGCAGCCATTGAAAAGGACCGCTCTCATGTCTCCACCAACCGTGCTTGTGATGGAGGTGGGACTGAGAGAAGGGCATCTCCTTCAGATCTACTAGAACAGGCTGGTTCATACAGGGAGTTACAGTCTGCCAAATAGCCTGGACTTGAGCCATATAGGTCATGCTGGTTATGATCCCCTTCCCTACTGCCATTCCTTTTTCCTTTTGTATCATGTCTTTTTTAGATTGTAAGCTTGATGACAGAGAACTGTCTAATGAACAATTTGTAAGCTGCTGTGAGAGCCTTTGCGGCTGAAGAGTGAGGTATAAATACTCCAAATAAATAAATAAGAAATAAATAACCAGCACGTTGAATTGAATTTGCCATTATCTTCCTCTGAGGCTGAAAGAGTGTGACTTGCCCAGTGGGTTTCATGGGCGAGTGGGCAATTGAACCCTAGTCTCCAGAGTCACAGTCCAGTATCCAAACCGCTATGCCATGTCTAATATCAAGATGATGACATGTTATTATAGGGAGATGGAGAGGAAGCATGATGGGGCTGCTTTTGGGAGGCATGGATCCACCAGCATGAAATCAGAAATTCAGTTGTTAGACCCAACTACAGTAAATCTACAGAATTAACATTCTAATGACTTCATTTAGCCAATAGTTTATATGGTTTATGGGTGGGAGCCACAACACTTTAAAAAAGGTTTAAATTCGTATTGGAGTTCTGCTTGTATTCTTGGACGCCATGTAGCAAGCAAGTGGATTTTTCTGTACATAGACATCAAGCCATCATAAAACAAATGCAAATTAAAACAGACAATTGTCAATCAAAATTCATATATTTGTAAAACGCCTATAGTGTAAGAACTCTCATTTCATCTCACCTGCCTTAAAAAGATTCTGTAAAGCCAGAATTAAACTAAAAAACAAAAGAATCCCTGAACTGTGTCAAATTCACAGTCACATCCTTCTGAGAATTCAAAGTGCTGTTTTCAGGGAATCTAGGTGGAAATCAGAAGCAAAGTATCTAGGGTTTTTAAAAGCAGTATTTGATAATACAATGACTGTGAGACATTTATAAAAATCCAGTGCAGAGTAGCACCTGAAGATCATCATACAGAAAACAGGATATTACCTGGAAATCCATTATGCATCAGTTTGTCATGAGTAGTACCCCAGTGCATTAGGTGTCTAACACTTTTGTATAATTACTGCTTATGTTGCAAGTAAATAGAACTACAGTGCGGACTCTCACAAGTGTTTTCATTTTCTAATATTTCTGTATGTATTTAAGGCTATCAGCATTGCAGAGGGACTTATCTATTACCATTGTGTTTTTGTTAGTTTATCTAGAAACTGGATTGTGCCCCTTACTCATGCCTGCTCATCATTCCCAACCTCTCACCTGATCAGAGCCTGCCTATGTACAGCCCAATGTGTGACGCTTTGAACTGCATAATCCATGCCCATCATCTTCTCCCTCATGTTGTTGCTGTTGTTAACTGCCCTTGATTCAACCCTGTGGATGAGACATCTCCAAACCCACCCACCCCCCCGGTCCTCCTCCACTGCTCTGCTCAGGTCCTGCAAATTCATACCTGTGATCACATCAATAAAGTCCATCCACCTAGCATGCAGGCTTCCTCTCTTTCTACTTCCCTCCACCTCTCCTAGCATTATTGATTTTCGAGTGAATCATGCCTTCTCATGATGTGTCCAAAATATGACAGCTTCAATTTTATCATCTTGGCTTCCAGGGAGAGTTCTAGAACCAATTTGTTTGTCTTTTTGGATGACCATGATATCTTCAGCACTCTTCTCCAGCACCACTTCTCAAATGAGTTGATATTTTTCTTATCTACTTTTTTCATTGTCTCACATCCATATATGCAGATGGGGAATGCTATGGCTTGGGCTATTCTACTTTAGTGCTCAGTTGTATATCTTTACCCTTTAGGATCTTGTCTAGTTCTTTCATGGCTGCCCTTCCCTTTCCATATGAATTCACACTGGAAGAACCAGACTTACTATTAGGCAAAATGTCACAGTTACCTCAGGCAGCAGGGGGTGGACAGCAGTGGTAAGTAGCCATGTTGGCTGATGCATTCTGAGAATTGTAATTCAGAAAAGGAACTTTTCCAAGCTCTGGATTTGACATGCTTGGCATGTTGTGCATTCTTTCTCAGGACTGCACAGATACTGTAGTCTGCCAGCTCTTTGAATTTCAGCAGTTATGCCTGCATAAGTATCACTGACTGAGATGTTAAAGACATGGACAATTGCCATATTTTTTCATTTTTTTAGAGAATGTCAGTACGACACATTGGGTAAAATGCTGCATTTGGACTGCAGAAGTTTGCATTCAGTTCTACACACACAGCCATGAAGTTCACTGAGTGTCCTTGAGAGATACGGTCTCTCAGCTGGATCTACCTTACAAGGCTGTTGTGAGGATGTAAAGATAGTCATGGATAGCATTTATGCTGCCTTGACCTCCTTGGAGGAAAGAGAACATATAAATGTAAAAATGCATACACACACACACAAAACCATAGACTTACTAATGTATTCCAAAGTAGATAAGGCATAGCATTTTTAACTGCTGTGTGAAAAGGACATTTTGGTAGATATGGCTGGTCATGGAGGCTACAGAGCAATTATTATATTATTAATATCTTTATTTATAATCTGCTTTCCCCCCCCCCAAAAAAATGGGTTCAAAGCAGTCACTGAGACACAGGTAAACGTAAAGAAGCCCTTCCTTTTATTTATGTATGGTATGGCCATTCTGACAGCCAGAATGATGTAGTGCTTTGAGCATTAGACTATGACTCTGGAAATCACAGTTCAATTCTGTACTTAGCTTTAGAAACCCACTGGGTGACTTTGGGCAAGTCACACACTCTCAGCTCCAAAAAACCCCAAACAAACCCCATGATAGATTAACCATAGTCAGACATGATTTCAAGGCACACAACATCAAATGACCACTCTACTTTTGGGCACAGATTAGCTATATAATATAGAGTATCTAATTCCAGGATATTGATTCCATCAGATTTAAATGAAGTTTCAATATTAGTATTGAAAACTGTGTTGTTTTGAGACCTTTTAAAATAAGTCCAAGGGAAGTAGGCTGAAGATTCCTGATGTCAGCTCTTATAACTAAGCTGAATAAAAATGTCGGAAGGGGAAAAAATGTTTTTGGCCCTTGATTTTCTGACAAGTAGCCCAAAGCAAACAAAAATGTAGAAATAGATCAGTTAGTCTTAATGGCGCCAAACGGTTACCCCTTCTTCTTTCCTGTCTCTTTATAATTACTAATATATTATTATTATTATTATTATTATTATTATTATTATTATTATTATTGGTTTCACAGTTAATGGTGTTATCAGCCAAAGTTTTGTGCTGTTGGATTCTCTCCAAAAAAACTAGACATCAATTGAGGTATCGTTGGATAAAGTGGCACATGCCAAACAGTGCTACTTTGTGTAACTGTGCTAGTGTGTGCCTATCTATGATGATTTCAAGGCTCATCCAGAAGGGGGAAAAAGTCTCTGGATTCTAATGAGACTTTCTTGTTCTTTTCATTTTGATTTTTCCAGCATATTTCCAGGTTTGCAACCAAACTCTTTCTTGAAATATCCAGGAGTTCCTTCACTCCTTCCTTCTTTGTGTTATTCTTCCTTCCATCTGACTGATGTGTGCAACATTTCAGAAACTGGTTTTCAGTCATTTCCACTGAGCCTTTATTATAACTTAGGGGTTATATAGTCAAAGTGTTAAGGTGTGTTCGCACGATTACACTGAACTTTAAGATCATTTTGTTTTGGTGCAAACATTTTTCCCCCTCACTTGATCCCTGTTGAATCTGTGTCCTCTGGGCTGCTGCCGCACTGCAGAATTAATGCAGTTTGACACCGCTTTAGTTGTCATGGCTACATCCTGGGTTTGTTTGTTTGCTAGTTTGTTTTGTGGCCCCAGAGCTCTCTGACAGAGAAGGCTACATACCTCACAAAGCAACAAATTCTAGAATTCTCCTCCTTGGAAAAGGCTGGGTAGCAGAGCAGCCATGAGGGGTGAATGCTTGCACCTGTGCATACATATCCTCCCACAGTAGGAGGATGAACCCACTGTCCTGGTGCGGTCTGCATCCCCTCAATGATGCCACTATGCAGCAGTGCAATAACAAAAGCCTAACATGCACTGCAGAAATAATCTGGTTTCACATGGCTTTAACTGCCATGACTCAGTGCTAGAGAATTCTGGTGATTGTAGTTTTGTAGGACGTTTAGCTTTCTCTGTCAGCAAGCTCTGGTGCCACAACAAACCACAATCCCCAGAATTCCATAGCATTGAGCCATGGCAGTTAAAGTGGTGTCAAACTGGATTATTTCTGCAGTGCAGATGCAGCACTGGTTACAACATGAAAGCTGTGATCAAGCTATTTAAACATTAACTAGTTACCATAGTTACACTTTTAAAAAAATGTTTCTCCTAAGTAATGCAAATAGGTATTTGCCTCAAACATTTGAATACTACAAAATGTTGGACTGCATGGATTACACTATTTACTCCAAATTCCCCCTGGCTCACTGCCTCTGGTTTACATGATTTAAGGCCCAAAACCCTGAATTGGTATGGAGCTTCTTCATGATCTCAACACCTGATTTGGCCTTTCTGCCCCTTAACCTGAATTAAAAACCATACCTTTTACTCCAGGTTTTTGGCTCACTCTACAGGAACCATGAGTGGTCCCTTTTCATGAGGTCCATGCGAGCTGTCTGGCTGTGTCACTGTGGACACGAGTCACTCTGAGGTAAGAATGAGTTGCCTAGCATCGGTAACATGGCTGGGCACTGCATTGTGACCTCAGTGGTGGCACCAGCATTGAATGGGGACATGTGGGAAGGCAGCTGCTCATCATTGCTGCAGAGAGAGCACAGGTAACAGGAGTAATTTGGTGCCAGAGTACTCCAGGGGCAGTCCAGAGTATTCTGGCTAGTGATGACAAGCCTTGTGATACAAACCACACTTTCCTCCCATCCGCATCATTGTTTCGTGTCCAGAGGAGGGTTACCAAGATGGGGAAAGGTCTGGGAGCCATGCCCTATGAAGAGCGACTTAAGGAGCTGGGTATCTTTAGCCTGGAGAAGAGAAGGTTAAGAAGTAATATGATAGCCCTGTTTAAATATTTGAAAGGAGGCCATACTGAGGATGGAGGTAATTCGGTTTCTTCTACTGCAGAGAATAGGACCTGGAGCAGTGGATTCAAACTACAAGAAAATAGATTCCAAGTCAATATTAGGAAGAACTTCCTGACAGTGAGTGCTGTTGGACAGTGGAACACACTCCCTCGGAGAGTGGTGGAGTCTCCTTCTTTGGAGGTTTTGAGACAGAAGCTGGATGGCCATCTGTCGGGGATGCTTTGATTGTGAGTTCCTGCATGGCAGAATGAGGTTGGACTGGATGGCCCTTGGGGTCTCTTCTGACTCTATGATACTATGATTCTTCACTACGCACAACATAACACAAGCCAACAAAAGAAGGCACAGCAGGAACCAGCATTTATTCCGTATGTTATTTGTCTTCTGTCATTCAGGTATAATCTTACACTGCAAAACCAAAAATGCTATTGCTGTTGAATTGCAGTTGTAATCTAGTGACAACTTTGGTCTAACCTGCACTGTAGGGATAATGCCGTTTGACGCCACTTTAATGCCATGCCCTATGAGGAGAGACTTAGGGAGCTGGGTATGTTTAGCCTGGAGATGAGAAGGTTAAGAGAAGGTTGATAGCCCTGTTTAAATATTTTGAAAGTGGTGTCAAATCAGATTATTTCTGCAGTGCGGATGCAGCCTTTGTTAATCCAGACTATTTAAAGCAGGATTTATACTTTCACTGAAGTTGGGTAGAAGAAGTTCCTCACATTATAAGCACACAACATCCTCAAGTAGCTGCCTGGGTCTCAGTAAGGACAATTGATTATACTATCCTGGGCCCTCTTTCAATACTTTCCCTTCCAGTGTTTCAGTCTGGTCAGCAATGAGTGGCTGGGATCTATCTGGGATCCGCCACTTTAAATTCCCTCAGTGCCTGCAAAGACATAGTGCTGCTCCAGGATATTGTGAGAGATTAAAATGACAGCTGATAAATCCAGTGCTGTTATGAGGATGGCTTACTAATGCTAGCAGGTAAACTTGTCAAGGGCTCAAAAGGGAATGTTTTGCTAAGGATCTCCTCAATCTTGGAGTCAAACTTACAAAAAACATCTTCCCAAGGTTAATATTTTTTGCCTTGTTGTTGTTGTCCCTTCAAGTCCTTTTTGACTTATGGTGACCCTAAGATGAACCTGTCATGGGTTCATCTTTAAATCTTTTCTTGGCAAGATTTATTCAGAGGAGGTTGGCCATTGCCTTCACCTGAGGCTGAGAGAGTGTGATTTACACAACTGGGTTTCAATGCTGAGCCTGATCTCCAGAGGTGCAATCCAACACTTAAGCCACTACTAGCTCTGCCTTTGAATAGCCCTTAAAAAAATCCAAGATAGGCACCGCTGTCTTTTGATGTCAACCCTTCACAATGCACAAAAAACCTTTACTTTTTGAAACTTATTGGTGGGCACTCCTTTTCTCCTGTATCTGGCCCCACTTGTTCAAATACAAACTCTGCTTGGGCATCAGCTCTACCTATTGATATTTATTTTCACAACAGGCTATTCAAGGGAAAACTGCACACCTGCAGAAATCGCAGTTTCAACACAACAGTCCTGCCCTGCCTCCAATCTGGCCTCACTACTACCTTCCAAGCAAACACAACTACTGGGTGCAGTTTCCAAAACCTGAGGAACCTCTTCTACACAACTTCAGTGAAGGATTAAGTCCTGCTTTAAGCAAGGTCTCAGCCTGAATTAACAAAGGCTGCCTCCACACTGCAGAAATAATCCAGTTTGACACCACTTTAACTGCCATGGCTCAGTGCTATGGAACTTGGGGAATTTGGTTTGTTGTGGCCCCAGAGCTCTGCGATAAATAGCAATTCCCCAAATTCGATAGCATTGATACATGGCAATTAATGTGGTGTCAAACTGGATTATTTCTGCAGTGCTGATGCAGCCAAAGTCTCTAATGTGTGTCATGTAAATAGATTGTTGTTCGTTGTTATGTGCCTTCAAGTCGTTTCTGAACTATGGTGCTCCTAATGCAAAGCTATCATGGGGTTTTCTTGGCAAGATTTATTCAAAGGGGGTTTGCCATTGCCTTCCGTTGAGGCTGAGAATATGTGACTTGCCCAAGGTCTCCCAGTGGGTTTCCATGTCCAAGCCAGAATCTGAACCCTGGTCTCTGGAGTCACAATCCAATAGTCAAACGATGCCATGCTAGTTCACGTTTTTTAATCTGAACTTTATTGTAATCTGCTTTGGCCCTTATGTTGTTGTTGTTGTTGTGTGCCTTCAAGTTGTTTCCAGCTTATGGCAAACTTAAGGTGAACCTATTGTAGGTTTTTGTTGGCAAGCTTCTTCACACTCCTCTGAGGCTGAGAGAGTGTGATTTGCCCAGGGTCACCCAGTGGGGTTTACATGACTGAGCATGGCAACCCTAAGGCGAATGTATCATGGGTTTTTCTTAGCAAGTTTCTTGAGAGGGGGTTTGCCATGGCCTTCCTCTGAGGCTGAGAGAGTGTGACTTGCCCAGGGTCACCCAGTGGGTTTCTGTGGCTGACCAGGGCTTCAAATCCTGGTCTCCCAGAGTCTTAGTCCTAACCCTCAAACCACAATGGCCCTCATGGAAAAGGATGGAGTCCTTTAAAACCTGACCTTTTCCCCCTCCAGCCCTAAAGAGCTGTTTACTATGAAAGCCCGCCTAGCTGCTGATGGACGCCTGCCCTGGCCTATAGGGAGGTGGCCAGGGAGGCTGTGAGCCAATGGGGATGAGGGAGTTGGAAATGGAGCCAGGTTCCAGGAAGTGGCTGCTCCACAACTGAGCAGAGCAGAGCAGGAAGAAGCAGAAGCAGAGCAAAGGCAGGTGGGGCCTGATCCTTCTTATTGGGGCAAGGCTTTATTATTTGGGGGTGGGTGGGAGATCCCCTTTTCTGTGAAGGGATCCAAGTGGAGCATGCATTATTCTGGGCTTGTCCTCTGCAGGGTCCTCACCCCAAAGGCACTGCAGAATGGAGGACACCCAAGGGAGAAATGCAATAGAAAAGCTCCCAGGACACTCATATAAAGCATTGCAATAGAAAAACTCTCAGGACACTCATGTAAAAATGTAAAGCCATTCTTAGCCCTGCTCAGAATGGAGGGCCTTTGGGACAGAAAGGATGAAATGTAGGACTGGAAAAGGAGGACATCTGGTCATAAAACCCCTTTTTCTCATTTTTCTCATTTTGGAGTGATGGGCAAAAACATCCCTCTATTGCCTTGTATTGTGACTTAACCATTCTTTGCCTTCAAGTCTTATGATGATCTAGGGTTTGTTTGTTTGAGCAAGATTTGTTCAGAGGGGGGTTTGGACTTTATCTTCTTCTGAGGCTGAGAGAGTGTGACTTTTGCCCAAAGTCACCCAGTGGGTTTCTCTGGCTGAGTGAGGATTCGAACTGTGGTCTCCTAGAGTGCAGATGTGTTGTTGTTGTGGTGTGCTTTTCAAGTCGTTCATGATTCCGAGGTGACCCTATCATCGGGTTTTCTTGGCAAGATTTGTAAAGAGGGGGGTTGCAATTACTTTCCCCTGAGGCTGAGAGAGTGTGACTTGCCCAAAGTCACCCAGTGGGTTTCATGGCCAAGCTGGGATTTGAACCCAGGTTTCCAGAGAGTCCAGTACTCAAACCAGTATGCTGCACTTGCTCTGTCATAGTGCATCTACACTGTAATAATATTGCAGTTTGACACCACTTTTTTTAAGTGCTATAGCTCCATCCTATGGAATCCTGGGATTTGTAGTTTTACAAGGTCTTCAGCCTTCTCTGTCAAAGGGTGGTGGTGCCTCACCAAACTACAGACCCCAAGATTCTCTGGGATGGGGCTGTGGCAGTGAAAGCGGTGTCAAACTGCATTATTTCTACTTTGTAGATGCACTCTTGGAGTGGTCATACTATTAGGTGTGCTTTCAAATCCTTTCCGATTTACCTCTTAGGCTCCTATTGTGGGGTTTTCTAGGCAAGGTTTCTTCAGAGGAGGTTTGCCATTGTCTTTCTCTGAGGCTGAAATAGTGTGACTTGCCCACGGTCACCCATTGGGTTTCATGGCTGAGCTGGGAACTGAACCCTGGTCTCCAGAGTCATAGTCCAACACTCAGACAACTATGCCAGGCTGACTCACTGCCTTTCTTGACCTGGGAGTATATCCCAACTGATCTCCATAGGGCTTACTTCCAATGAAACATTTGTGGGACCAGATTCTTTAAGAGTTTAAAGCGGGAAAGGAATGCAACCTTTGGGTCATCATAAACGGTGACACAACTCTGGTAACAGTCCACATACAAGTGAGAATTGTGAGGTCAAGATGTGAAATGATGATGCTTTGGACAGGAATACTTGGACAGTGAGCACTAGAACCTCTGGCTAAGGCTGGAAATGACCTGGCAAAAATGGACCACCAAGGCTCCTAACCTTTCTAATACATTATTAATCAGAAGTGTATTAAATGATCAAGCACTAAGTAATATGAAAGCAGTTGTTGGTCCTCCTCCCAGCCCTGCCTACAATGTAGCCTGTGTGCATTTACTTCGGAGTGAGCTACGATGGTTTAGTTTACATCCGCACTGCAGAAATAATCCAGGTTGATACCACTTTAACAGCCACAGCTCATTGCTATGGGATTTTTTATAGTTTGTTGTGGCACCAGAGCTCTCTGATAGGGGAGGCTAAATATCTCCAAAACAAACAAAAAACAACCACCCTACAATTCCCAGAATTGCACAGCATCGAGCCATGGCAGCTAAAGCAGTGTCAGCCTGGATTATTTCTGCAGTGCGGATGCACCCTTAGAGGGCACTTTAAGTACACATTGTGATTGTAAGTGTCTTCATATTTAAGGATGTTTCAATAAGGATGGAGATAGAAATTTCCCCTCCCAATGTAAGTACTTGCAAATAGGGAAACTTAATGTAAACCTGCCTAACATTGTCGGATTCCCTCCCTATTAAAAATAGTTCTTGGGGGTCCCTGGCTATTATAACTATTAAAAATATGTGTGTAATGCCAAGGATCTCAGGGTGACATATGCAAAATAAATGTAAACAGTAGTATCACAACTACAGTGAACTCTTGGTATCCTCTGGAGTTTGGGTCTAAGGCCTTCCCCTGAATACCGAAATCTGTGGATACTCAGGTCCCATTAAATACAGTGGTATAGTAAAATGGTATCTCTGATATAAAATGGCAAAATCAAGGTTTACTTTTTGGAATATATATCTTTTAGAATATTTTGAAGCTGTAGATGCTTGAATCCATGGATAAAGAATCTGTGGATACAGAGAGCCAAATATACTAGTGGTAATAATTAAATAGTGTTTAACATTTCGACAGTCCAAAAAGCATTTCACTCACCCACACTTATTTTAACAATCCTTAGGGCTTGTTGTCATTCTGTGGTGGCAGTTTTTAGGCTTGGAGGCTATATATCTAGTATCATGGCAGAGGTGAGATTTGAATTAGGAATGATTTGGTTCACTTCTTTTCATTCCTATTCAAGACTAGCTCCTACTAGAAGTATTGTAGAATCCTGTAGTATGTGCACTACAGAGAAAGTGTCCTGAGTATGTACATTCTTGCATAGTGCAGTAGCATTATTCATGCATAAGAGGTAAGTGACAACAGCTTTGGGTGAATTCTAGGGTTTTCAGAAGTGCACACATCCTAAAGGCACACACTTTGGGGGTGGAGGAGGGGGACCCCCAAAAGTTTTGTGGAGGACTTGAAAAGGAGGGAGGAAGGGAAAGGGTACCCTGGAAGAAGGCATAGCTGGCAATCCATATTGCAGTGTTTTGTTGTAGACCAGTGGTATTCAGACTTCTTACCCTTGGGACCCCCCTTGATAGCTACATGAAGATGTCATGCCCACTCCCACTTGATATGAATGAAAACATTTTGTTGTTTATTTATTTAAATATTTTAAAATATTTATATTTTCATTTGCATATCCATATGTAGTCATATTTTTACACTTTATCAGGAAATAGCATGGTTCAAATTAGAAGAGTCTTATTTAAGTAAATTCAATATTTAACTCAATGCATGTGTGAATTTTACACATAAAAGGTTTAGGAAGAGGAGCAGGAGAAGGGATTGAAGCCTCCCAATCTCTTGCCCCCCCCCCCTGAGCAATTCTCTTGACCCCTCTGGGGGTCCCACTCCATTGCTTGAGGAACCACTGTTGTTGACCCTTTTCTGTTTAATTTGGAAAGTGACTGTGCTGGCTATGCAAATGATCTAGGCCTTGTTTACAGTGTTTGAATATGTCAGACAGAAAATAAAATAAAAGGAGAGAGACTGGGAGTGCAGGATTTGGTCAAGTGAAACTTGGTCTGTGCAAGAAGGATGCATTGTCTGGAATAAGAGATGGACAAATGCAAAGGTTACAGCAAAAACACAAAAATGTACTGTGCTTTTAGACTGTAAGCTGCTTTGGGTCCCAATTCTGGGAGAAAAACAGGGTACAAATTAATATGATAAAATAATAATAAATATAATAACTAATATTTATTTCTTAATCTCACACATTTCCAGTGGAGGGAGAGGAGGACCCATCCTAATTATTCCCCATTTCACAGGTAGGAAACTTGAAGCTTGGATACAATAAAACATTTTCTGGTGACTTTTTTAATGGATCTAGGATTTGAATCCAACCTGTTGTCTTATATGTTGGACAGGTGGATTATATTGTCTCTTGAATGATAGTTAGTATTAGTTTGTGTTGTTATGAGATTAGTTGCATTTGAGACTTCTGGCTCTTAAAAAGTACAGGTCACCTCATCTTTCTTTGGTTAATTCAGTTGACCTGGCCTGTTCCAGAGGCTTGCCATTGGTAAACAATGATTCATTAATGTTTCATTCTCTTAGCAACTTTGCAACTAGTTAATGGTTCATTTTTCTCCATTGTCACAACTCTGACAAAGTGTCTTGGTCAATGACTTATAGATCACATATGGGCAAAGTTCATTCCTCCAGATATGCCCCTAATCTAGATGGCCATGACTGATGGCTCTCTCAAACTCAGCTCCTTGCCCTTAAAACTGGAACGTGACCCACTTACAAAGATGTTGAGAGAATAAGCCAAGCATACTAGAGAGTATGGTAGAGATGAAACTTAAGACCAGTTTCTGTGAACAAGTGGTTGCTTTCATGCAGTCTGAAATGGCTGTGGTGGCATAGGAGTGCCCTGCTATTAAGACAGTTTATCAGCATAGCCAGGTTGCTTTTCTTCCCCTCTGGGGCTGTTTGATTGTTTTGAGATCTAAATTGGTCTCTTTCCCTGCCTCTCCCTTCATTTAAATCAGGGGTGAGCAGTGTGGCTCTTCATATGTTTTGGACTGCAGCACCAAGGGTTGCTGCTATCCAATAACATCTGGAGGGCAACACTTTGCCCACCCCTGATTTTAATCAAGGGTGAGCAGTTTGTGACCTTACAGATTCTAGGCCCCACAAGATAAGCCATTCCCATCAGTCATGGCCCGCTTCGCCAATAGTGAGAGAACATGGGAGCTGCAGTCTGGAGGGCCATAACCTTCCTGTGCATGTATATTAGCCTTCATGTTGTCTGTTGACTTATGGCAACCCCCTGAATTCCATAGGGTTTTCTTAGGCAAGAATACTCAGAGGTGGTTTTGTCAATTCCTTCCTCTGAAATATAGCCTACAACACCTAGGCAGTCTCCTATCCGAGTACTAACCAGGGTTGCTTCGTAGTGATTCAGTTAAATGAATTTCTGGAAAGTTGTGACATCTCTCATAACATTTTCTGATGGAGAGTAAAATGTTATAAAATGTTATATTGTACTTTTTGTGCATTAAAACTGTTCATTAGTCTTTTCCTACCCATTACTTGAATATGCTAAATAATAGTAATTTTTGTCTCTAGAAACAGTAATGCCCAGTCCTGTGCCTGTCACTCAGAAGTAAGCCCCAGCAGTAACTGATTTGGTAATCAGGGTACGTGGACATCAAAAAGTCTTGCAGCAGTTTGAAGGCTATCATTTTATCATTATTATTTGGTCCTAGGTATGGTGGACTGCAAGAGGCAGTGTGGTGTAGTGGTTTGAGAGTTGAACTATGACTCTGGATTCCAGGGTTCGAATCCCCACTAAGCCATAGAATCCCACTGGGTGACCTTGGGTGAGTCGCATTCTCTCACACTCTTAGGAAGGCAAAAAGCAACACACATACACACCCAAACAAAGCGTGCCAAGAAAACCCCATGATAGATTTGCCTTAGGCTCACAAATTACTTGAAGACCCACATTATCGTCATGGTGGACTGCAGCTCACTTCATCATATGCATGGATAAATGGGCTAAAGCCCTGAAATCTTATGCCAAATAACATTATAATAGTTTGTCTTTAAGGCATCATAAGGCTTCTTGCTTTTGGTGCAGCAGAGTAACACAGATGCACCCCAAGGAAATGGCTCATAGGATGAAGCTTATGGACAAATACAGTTGGCCCTCCATATCCATGGATTCTTTATCCACAGATTCAAACATCCATGGCTTGAAAGTATTTTTAAAAAATCTAAATTCCAAAAAGCAAACCTTGATTTTGCCATTTCATATAAAGGACACCATTTTACTACACCATTGTATTTAATAGGATTTGAGCATCCACAGATTTTGGCATCCACAGGTAATCCTGAAACCACATCCCAGTGCTTACCAAGAGCTCACTGTAATTTGGTTTGTTTGTCTTTTGAGGAGATGGTGGCTTCTTGTTAACTGCCTGCATATTGACTCCAACTTATGGCAATCCTGTGGATGAAACATCTCTAAGAACAGCTTTTTTCAGTCTCTGTTCAGGTCCTGCAGATTCAGGCCCATGACCGCTCTGATTGAGTCCATCCATCTGGTGTGTGATCTTCCTCTCTTTCTACTTCTGTGTGGTTAAGAGCCCTCTAATAATCCCAAAACTGAGCCTTCCAGTTCTTCTAGCCTGTAGGTCCCATCAAGTATCTTATTTCATTCTGGTCTGTATGTTTTTAGGGCTGTGATCTGACTGGGTTCTTTTCCCTTTCCTTGTTTGTTTCTCTTCTCATTTGCTTCAGCATACTCATTGCGGAGATGAATCCTAACCGTGTATGTTGGTTCTGCAGAGCTTCTTTGTTCTTGTAGACTTGAAAAAACATGACTTTTCCCTCTTTTTTGATATTGTTCTGGCTGTACCTTGCCTGAGTGGCTTCCTGAAACACCATGCTGTAGTGGGGTCAATGATTTTAGCAGCAACAACAGAACAAAGGAATTGAATTGGTAAAGGTGCTTTTGCCTCAGAACTGCAGAACAAGGAAAAACGTTATTATAGGGACATGAAGAAGTATTCACTATGGGATCTTTGTCAAACTAGTGGGGTTGGATGCCCAGTCCCATGGACATTGGATGCCCTGTGTGTAAGAGAGGAAGAGAGAAGGTCATATACAATAGTTATTTTTCAAAACATACAGAGTTTATCCAGAGCTGGCATGGCACAATCCTGGGTCATTTGCTACCAATTCAGTAAGTATGGTGAACAGTATCTTTATCTAATTCCCCATTTTGTAGACGTATATGTCTTAGAGGATTACCCAGATATAGGTTTGTAGACCTGGCTCTTTACTGCCACTGTGGAAGTTGTGGACTGTCGTTTTCATCCAGAAGAGTGCTGCCAATTTAGTTAAGGAGCTCATTCAGTAGTTAAGGGATTATTTGTGTTCACCTCTCCAGGACTAGTATTAGTGAGACCAAGCCCATCCTGTGCCAGGGATGGAGAACAAGTCTTGTCTTCACGTCTTCTGTAGTCTTTTCGTCCTGTAGAAATTAGTGGAGGCTTTGAACTTTGGAGTCAGTGTGGCATAGTGGTTTGTGTTGGATTGTGACTCTGGAGACCAGGGATCGATTCCCAGCTCGGCCATGAAACACACTGGGTGACCTTGGGCAAGTCACATGCTCTCAGCCTCAGGGGAAGGTAATGGTAAACCTCCTCTGAACAAATCTTGCCAAGAAAACCCCATGGCCTTAGGGTTGCCATAAGTCAAAAACAGGGCATTGGTTCCCTTTCTTGTTCACCCAGCAGCCAGATCATGAATGACCCTCAGTAGCATCACTTCCAGCAACAGCCACTTCTGGGGTGGTGGGGCTTTCAGTTCAGAGTCTGGCATGGCTGCTGGCTGTGCCAGACTTTGAATGTATCCTCTGAAGGCTGCAGTGGTCTGACCAGGTTGTGACCAGATAGCAGGGGAGCAGGGTAAACAAGCAAAGCAGCAGGATGGAGAGGAGGGCAATCCTCACACACATATGCAGCCCTTTCCAGGACCTGCAACTGGTAACACCAACCAAAAAGCAATTTAGGCATTCTATACTTGAAATAACAGAAATAATCTGAAAGTTCATCCCGTACTGAATATTTTATTCTCATTTGAGTAACACACTGATGGCAGACAGTTTAGACTGAGAAAAGAAAGTTTTTGCAAAATACAAAACACAGATACACATCTCATCTTTATTTGCAGTTTTAAAAAACGGGATAGGGTGGAGGTTTAATTTACAAACATTTAGGAAGTATGTGAGTTAGAAGGCAAAATACACTTCAGGTTCTTTCTCCTCCCTTCTTGTCCTTGAATATATTTTCTATCATTCTTTTAAGCATATATATCTGTATTCAGAGCTGTGAGAACTTGAACATTAACTTTGTAAAAATTGGTGAAAATCTTGTATTTTAATCTGTGTGAAGAATGCTAATGCTCCAGATCCTTTCCTTGTCCTAACTTTTCTGTGGAAGAGGTAGTGTAGCATTCTTTTCAGAGCTTTTTGCCTGTCTTTGTGAAATTTGACCTTATGGTGTAGCTTTTGATATGAATAGAAGATGGTTCCAACTACAGTGGTGCCTCGGGTTACGAAATTAATTCGTAACGCGGCCGCTTTCGTAACCCGAAAAGCCTTCATAAGCCGAATTGCCATAGGCGCTAATGGGGAAAAGCCGCGTTTCGTGCGAAAAAGCCGAAAAAAGCACCAAAAATTTTCTTCGTATCCCGAAAAAACATTCGTAACCCGGAACAATGATTTCCTATGGGATTTTTTCGTATCCCGAAAATTTCGTAACCTGGGTATTTCGTATCCCGAGGTACCACTGTATGTTGATTTATGCTGTATCACTGGCCCTCTTTTTACATTGTTGATGTAACAATATCATTTCCCCACCAGGTGACAGAGTCTTCTCTTCTTCAGGACCATGTGGGATCCTAATGCAGGTAAAAGGGAGTAGCAGATCTTATGGAATTCTCTAGAGCAATCATTCCCAGATGTTTAGGACTTCAATATTCAGATTTTCTAGCTGGCATTTTTGGAGCTGAAGTTTAAAACATGTGAAGAATGAAAGTTTCAGGACCACTATTGTATGGTACCTTACCATTGGGGATGCAAAACCTTTGCCCTTCTGCTATGATATGCAACATCAGGTGTGTTAACAGGTTGAGTCTCCCTTATGCAGAATTCCAAAATCTGGAATACTCCAAAAATCAAAACTTTCTTAATGGTTGGCTGAGACAGTGACACCTTTGCTTTCTGATGGTTTAGTGTACACAAACTTTGTTTCATGTACAAAATTATTTTTAAAATACTTTATAAATTACCTTCAGGTTATGTGTAAAAGGTATATATGAAACATAAATGAATGTTGTGTTTAGACTTGGATTCCATCTCCAAGATACCTCATTATGTACATATATGCAAATGCAGGTATTCCATTTAAAAAAAAAAAAATCTGAAAACCAAAATGCTTTTGGTCCCCAGCATTTTGGATAAGGGAGACTCAGTGTGTATCTCCTTTGCTATACACTTTATGAAAGGGCACAAATGTAGCACATACAACATTATTGCATGCTAACTATCTTTGGGCCTCTGTATATAGCTGAGATCCTGACTGGAAGCACGTTTAAAGGTTATTGGCTACCTCCAAGAAATGTTTAGCATGCCTACTGCTTTTTAGAAGGGACAAAGTAATAGCCAAGGCATTTCCAGTGCCAGTGTAGCTTCTCAGCATTAAAATTCACACTGATGGCAAAGCAATAGCAAGTATTCTGTGAGGATGATCTTGTCCAGAAGCCAGTAGCAGCAGACATTTGCAATTGGTCCAGAGCTTGGAAAAATTGTAGACTGCGATTTCCAGAATCCTCCAGCTTATGAGAGTTGTAGCTGTGGGTTGATTACAGTTTGCTTGGTTAGGCTGCTTTCTATGAAGGAACTGGTTTGCCTCAGGTTGTTTGTGGAAGAACTGCCCACATGCTCCACTCTTGCTGCATACAAGATGCTTTCCTCAGTGATTCAGTAAAGTGCAATGACTGCACTGTCTTGTCACAGGGGTTTCATTCTGAGCTTGCTACTAGAGATATGCTTTTAAAAAAATGCAACCTCTGCCTGCCTTCTCTGTCCTTGTTGCCATTCAAATGGCCACCTTGGAGCTACCCAAGAGACTGAATCTTGAGGTTACCCTATTAATAGTGTCTTTAAAACATGGAAATCCTTGGGTAGATCCTGATAGAAACCTTTTTCTCAAAGAATAATCACTTTTGCAGTTGTCACTTGGCAGGCAACCAAATTACTTCAGGCAACCTAGTTCCAATTCAAGGTGTCAAATGGACTCTGTGGTTGCTATCCTGGACAGTCTGCATTTTGCAATCAAGTCAGAGAAAGAGGAGGCATTTATGCAGACTTGATGGGCCAAGAGTCTGTGAATGTGGCACATTTGTAGGAAGATAGCAGGAGAGGTGAACATCCGACCCATGGGTGGCACCAATCTGGCCTGCAGTTGTGGGGTGGGATCCTGAAACCTTACCCCTTGGAATGGGAGAGATTCTCCCTACCCATGCAGTTTGCCTTTGAGTTTGGGAAGTCAACCAGCAAGCAAGCATTGGGATTCGTTCCAGTGGAATGGGCTGGGTGATGGGACTTTCCCCATGCAGAGAGAAGTGCAGAATTCCATATTTCTTCTGTCTGCAGAGAGAAAGGAGAAATGGGCATTGGGAAGGAGCCAGAGAACATCAGGGGAGGACATTGTGGATTGTTTTAGTTCCTGGGTCCAATCTGTGTGTACCCCCTGCACTAATCTGACAGGCCAGATACTGTCAGGGGGATGGAGCTCATTTTCCTGTCATTATCTGACCTGCCAGATTAGCACTTGGAGGCTGGACTTTCACTCAGGGATCGAGACAACTCCTTGTCCCTAATGTAGATAGTACTGATTTTGGTAAGGTTGCCAGGTACAGCTAGACTGGAATGTCAATATCTGTCCTAAAATTCACTACCAAATGGTAAGATATGAGAGGATGGCTGCAACAGGATATTCTTGCCTTGCAGCTTATCACTCTTTCTTTTTCCTTTTATCTCTCTCTCTTTTTAAATGTCTAGGCCAGTCAGGTGCCTACCCTGGAGCAGCATATCCTCTCAACCCTTCTTACCCATCTGGCTTCAACCCAGCACACCCTCCTCCTGTGAATCCTGCCTTCCCCCCAGGCCCTGTACCTCCTGGCTCCTACCCTGCTCCCCCAGGAGGGATCCCTGGGCAACCTGCATACCCACCAGGGCACCCAGTTCAGCCTCCCTATCCTGGGCATCAACCTGGTTATCCTGTCCCACCTGGTGGTCCTTACCCTCCTCCTGCCCCTGGCATGCCTGGAGGAATGGGGGTTAATCCTTTGCTGCCTGGGGGTGTTGCCATGGGTACCCATGGGATGGATAAGAAGGCTGCCAAGAAGATGAAGAAGAAAATGAAGAAGGCTCACAAGATGCACAAACCCCACAAGCTCCATAAGCTGCATGGGAAGGTATGTGGAAGGGAAGGGATTGGAAAGGGCAGGAAAACGGTCCAGAAACTCCTCTCATTTGTTGCCAAAGAGATGAAGCAAAGGTGGCTTCTTCTGTCATTGTGCCTGATAACCCTCGAGATATTAGTGATGAAGGCTTCACTGCAGAATCCAAACACAGTTATTCGGGAGGTAGGGAAAGCACTTGAAGGCATTAGTTTCCACAGAAACAAGTTGCTGTTCTTGTTGTCTGCCTACAAGTTGTTTCCAACTTATGGCGACCCTATAATGGGTTTTTCTTGCAAGATTTCATTGAGGGAGAGTTGCCTTTGCTTTCCTCTCAGGCTGAGAGAGTGTTGAAGCAATGGCTGAGCAATGCTTAAAGTACTGGCTCTCAGTGATAAGTCCTGCCCTTTAAATCATCAAGAGAGGGGGGAAGGAGTGGGTGGGTCTGAATTAGCAAGAGGAGATGCTCGTGTGTTACCCAGAAAAGAAGTACATGTGGCCCTCCTGATGTTGTTGAACTCGGGATCCCATTGGCCCTAGCTGGACCACCCAATGGTGAGGTTGACTAAGAGGAAGAATTAATCTACATCCAGAAGGCTGAAGATTCTCAAACTCCGTCCTTTCTTGCTCCTTTATGTAAGGATATACCTCCATGAGCCTACTTCCACACACATCTGCCCATCTCCTACCCCAAGTGGGATCATGGCCTTCAAGGTCCTGTTATGCTTATGTTTCAATAGATAATTGCCCTTATGCCCAAGCACTTTTCTGCAGTCAGAGGAAGTGTAACCTCCCTCTTTTTAAATACAAATTATTAATAATATATTTTGGAAATAAAATTAAGCTACTATCATGAGGTCCCAAGTGGCGATACCAGATTCTGGGCAGTCACATTTATAATAAAAACCACTGGTGCCTAAAGCATTGTTAAGCTAACCTACATTGTTCAGGTGAGACTGCCAGGGCAGGAACTGGGTTTTCAAGTCTGGGATGCATTAGAAGCACCTGCTTCTTTTTAATGGTCCCAGCTGGATTTGGCATGAGAGAACGCTCTCATTGCAGCCTATAAAGATGACAGGCTTAAAATATCTTAAGAATGGTTCATCCTCTTTTGTTCAGTTTATGATTTCAACCAGTCTGAGTTATTATTTATTTACTGTACATGTGTGCTGACGCTTGGATGAACCTCTGTTAAAAGCAGTTGCCTTTACTCTTGCTTGTACCAGCCTGATCCATAATCCTAAATTGTATAATGGGATTTTTAAAAATTATTTTGAATACTGTATTACTTTACTTATATGCAGATACAGCTGTGTAGTCTGTTTGTATAATCAGTATGTAGAGAGATCTTGTAGCACATTTGAGACTAACTGAAAGAAAGCAGTTGGCAGCACAAGCTTGCAGCATGAGGTTTCATAGAGTTAAGTCTACTTCCTCAGATACATTCTTGTCTCTGCCATTTTCCTTCTCATATTTCTTCATTCTCTCTCCTTCCCAAAAGATGGACATTTTACTACTTACGTTAGCAAAGTTGACAACTCACTAGCTGAAGATCAGTATAGTACATGATCAAGAAATCACTAATTGCTCTCTGGATCCTTTTATTATTATTTTTACAGAAGGATAATAACAAGATAATGAGCTCAGTTACTAAGCAGATTATGAAGTTAGGTTATTGGCTCTGCAGAGTCCTGTTGGAGCCAAGGGTGACAATAAGGGTAGTACTAATAGATAAGATAAGATACAGTAGGGGGAAACCAGAAAAACAGCAACAAAAAAGAAAGGGCTGAGTAGACAATAGGCACAATCCCAATAATGTTAAATGTACTTTAAACAATTCTGAAATCAGCAGAAGGGAATTGTTTGGTTTACAAATTGTATGCAGTTTTTTACTGTTGGGAATTGTATTTTGTTTTTAAATTCTACAAGCCAAATATGTTGTTGGATGTTCATACAAAAGTAGTTCTGAGCACACCGTCTGTTCAGAAATAACCTCCGCTGCATTAATTGGTTTTATGCTCAATTACATGCATAAAGCATGGCATCCTAAAGGATATTTCATCAACATCACTGAGCTCTTGATATGCCTAAACCTTCTCTGGATTTTGGCCGTTGGCTACCCAACATTCACAGTAAGAAGATGGTTGAATTGGCAAGGAATTCTGAAGCCTAACAATAGCAATGTGGGCCACCAGTCATTGCTTGCAATATACAGGTTGAGACTCCCTTACCCAAAATGCTTGGGACCAGAAGTGCTTTGGATTTTTTTGGATTTTGGAACATTGGTGTATACATAATGAGATATCTTGGATATGGGACCCTTATCTAAACATGAAATTCATTTATGTTTTGTATACCCCTTATAAACATAGTCTAACAGTAATTTTATACAAAATATTTTTAATAATTTGTGCATGAAACAAAGCTTGTGTACACTGAACCATTAGAAAGCAAAGGTGGTCACTATCTCAGTCATCCATGCGGATGATTTTGGAGTATTTCAGATTTCAGAATTCCAGATAAGGGGGACTCAATTTGTACTGCAATATTTTTGACAAAGGAGAGGAGGAGTTGGAGCTTATGGCTTTCTGCAACCTTTAGTGTTAAATTCCTGAAACTTAGTGAGAAAACAAAAATAGCTGGTATATTTTCAGAGTTTGTCTGGTTTTTTTGTTTGTTTGTTTGTTTGGTTTAAAAAAAACAATCTGCAAGTACAGGAAACACTTAAATTATAATGTCCTCAACTGATAATTTCTGGAGCTGGGAGAAAGGAAAATCTGACTAGATTTCAGGAATGAAGAATTAAAATTGACATCTCATGGGGTTTCCCCCTCTCTCTCTTCTTTACAGCATTCCTCCTCCTCCTCCAGCAGCAGTGACTCTGACTGAGGCCTCCTCCTACTTCCAAGCTGCATCCTTTCCTCACAAACACCTATCCTTGCACTGCTCTTCCTACCTCCCACTCAAATCTACTGAACTGTCACCGAATAAAAATGACACCTGCTTGCTGCCTTGCAGAGTTGGGCCAAACGTCAAGCTTATCCCAGTGGCCTGTGGACTTTCCTACAAATCCTGATGGGCACTTTGGTGTCGCTGACTGACCAGGGATGATGTGATTGACTGCTGCGCCTTAACAAGTTAGAGTGGAAGGCCACTAACAGCCACATTAAAGAGACAGCTCATCTGCAAATATAGCAGCACTCTTTACCCTCCTGTAATGCAAACTTTTTATCCGTAGAGCCAATTAAGAAGCTCCTCACTACCCCTGGAGCTTTCTGAAAGGCTACAGGCAGCTGGGGTCCAGAAGAATATTCACTTTAAGCTGTAGTTATGTTTTCAGGATGATGGATCTAAGTGCTATTAAAAATTATTTGCACTCTTCTCTCTTCCCATTTAAAGGGTTCTTGTCTTTTCCATGTTGCCTGGGCACTAGGAAAGAGGCCGCTTCATATTTGAATTTTATTTGGAAAGTGCATGTTGCTTATTTAGAATAAGTGTTGTAAGATGACAAAATATGCTTTATTGGGAATGATCTTTATATAATCTTTGAAGAACATACACTGTAGCGACTTCATATTGCAACTTAGGGACATCTTTTGCTTTAGTGAAATGAAAGACAGATGTTTGGGATCCATCCTAGAATGCCTAAATTCTTAACACTGCATTTGTGGGCACAATTTTGGTTGGCTCACAGTTGGGTATCTGATCTAAGGTGTTTAAGAGTCTCTAAATGATACCAGAATAGGGTTGTGTGGTCATAAATGCACTCTTTCATATCACATGCTCCAAACCATTGCATCAGGAGGAAGCATGTTATTTCTGTTTAACCCAAGTTTGCTGCTAGTGCCTTGTAGAAAAAGGGCTGCTTGGATAATATTCAGATGTGCTTATAGAATAAAAGGAGCAAGTTAGTCAGCCAGTTAAGAAGTGTATGCATTACAGGAATGAGTAACTGTTTGCCCCAAATGTGTTGGGCTACAACTTCTACAATGCTCCTTGGGGCTGATGGGAGTTCCAGGCCAAAATGATCTGGACAGGTCAAAGGTTTGCCAATCTTTGATTATCTGCCCTAGCTTTATTAAGACCGTGTTGGCTAAAGTAAAAGAAGGCTTCTAAGAAGTACGATTCTGCTATTTTGTGCTCCTTGGGGAAAGGATATTGAATCCAAAGCGGACCATGTCTTGTTACGAGTGTATATGTCCTATGTCAAATTCTTCCCCCCTCTCTACCACACAGAAACTGGCAATAGAAGCAGCATGTCCATTTTTACCTGCCCTGTATTTGTTTCTTGTCTCTCAGTAAAAGATTTTAATATTAATACTCAGCTGGAGTTGGTGTGTGTTACTCTCTGTGTTAAGCCTTAAGAAAGGAATCAAAGTGAAACATAACAGCATTTGTAGAAACTCATCTTTTGTTCTCAGATGCAGAACTATACAACATAAGGTTCAGCAGATCCTCCCCTGTTCTTAGCACAAGCTGTGATCAGTTCTGTTGTTAGGAGAGACTTCACAAGTGTGTTTAAAGTGCAAAGAGCTGCAGTGAAAATGCCACAACACTGGCCTGTGTCAGGTATAGTATGTATCAGTGTGGAATCAGCTTAAAAGAACCTGGTGCAATTTAAAAGAAAAAAGGTGTGGCGTGTTTTGATTTCTATGTCTATTTTCCTTTTAGACAGAACAGAATTACTCATTTAGCCTACCTGTCAGCTAGTTGCATTTCATTTTAGAAAACAAAAACAAAGCAGAGAAGACATTTTAAAAAACCTGTGGATTAGAAATTAGATCTGCTTATTATGGTAGTTGTGGCAAATGGTTTCTTTTATGAAATAGTCTCATTTTAAAATACATCTGATTGGTATTTGACAGCTAAACGGGAGTATCAAGTGTGTGTCTAGCTCAGGTTTATAGTCACTTTTAAAAACACATACAACCTCTCTCCCATTACTATAAAGCAAAGGTTTGTTACCTTCTAGATGTTAGACTGCAAATCCCATTATCCTTCACCATTGGCTATGCAGACAAGGGCTGAAGGAAACTGTAGGCCAACAACAGTTGGAGGGCGATAATCTTGCTGTAAACGGAAGAGGGGACCAGAGGCATATCTCTGTAAGGTATTTGTACAGCTGCCTAGTTTTGCCAAACAGTCCAAATCTTTGAATTTTTATCTTGAAAAACTTCTTTTGCTGTATGCAGTTTTATCTTCTCCTTAATGTCTAGGTCAAGATGGTCTTTGAATCAATACTCCATTGGCAAAAACCATTTAGCTCTGGAGGATAATTATATTAGTCACTGATTTGGGGGCTAAATCCTATTTTAGTGGAAACCAGAACAAATCCATTGAAATCAAAATCCTGTTCATTTCAATGGGTCTACTTCTGTTGGAACTAAAATTGGATTTAATGTCTGGTGCCCAAAAGATATTTTTCTGAAGTGGAGGTTGGGGGAAGGTCAAACAACAGAGTGGGTATGGGTGAGTATGAAGGCTATCTGAAAGATCATGTTAATGCAGAAAACCACCTTTCAAGATTAAACCACTACTAGAACATGCTCCCAAAGAGTGTGGACCAGGTTCCTCTTCTCACTTTTTTTTCTCTAGCAAACAATTCCTTAAGCATTTCCAAGAGCAAGATGAACCTTTGCATGAGCCCAGAACACTTTGCACTTGAGCTTTTTAACATTTCTGCTATAGATGCCTTCCTTGCTATTGGCTACGCTGGCTAAGACTGATGGGACATGCAGTCTGATAACTTATGGAAAGCTGCATGATTCTCTCCTTGATTGGTTTCACATTACAACCATTAATCTGATTTGATGAAGGATGATATATGAAATATTTTTTAAAAATGCAGTGGGCCCTTGGTATCTGCTGGGGTTTGGTTCCAGGACCCCCCATGGATACCAAAACCCATGGATGCTCAAGCCCCATTAAATACAGTGGCATAGTAATATGGTGCCCCATGTATAAAATAGCAAAATCAAGGTTTACTTTTTGGAATGTATACATTTTTAAAATGCTTTCAAGCCGTGGATTCTTGAATCTGTGGATAAAAAATCTGGGATTATGGAGGGCTGAGTGTGGCTTCAAGTTAGGAAGTAGATTTCGATTTTACTTGTGCATGTTGTGGTTGTTGTGTGTCTCCAAGTCATTTCCAATTTACAGTGACCCTATCACAGGGTTTTCTTGGCAAGATTTGTTCAAAAGGGATTTGTCCTTGCCTTCCTCTAAGGCTGAGGATGTTTTCAGTATGTTTTCATGGTTGAGTAGAGATTTGACCCTTGGTTTCCCAGAATCCTACTCAGACACTATACTTGCTTGCCTTTCATTCATGCTTAGCTTATTTTGTGCAGTTTTTTGGTTTATGGCAACCCTAAAGTGAACATATCATTGAGTTTTCTTGGCAGGATATGTTTAGAGGGGTTTGCCCTTGCTTTCCTCTGTGGCTGAGAGAGTGTGACTTGCCCATTAATACCCAGTGCATTTTCATGCCCAAACTCTGGTCTCCAGAATCATAATCCAACACTCAAAATGCTGCATCACACTATATTAACCATTTTTGGAAACTGGCAACATAGAGATGGAAAATATATCAGCCCATAAGTCCATATGATTTTAAGGCAGTATGGGTCCCAACCAGGCAGACATTACACAGATAAATAGCCCCTGGTGAGGATTATCTAGTACAATCCTTGACTTTGACTCTAACCTCTAACTAAGAACATAATATGCAGCCTTGAGCAAACTGCTCGCAGCCTCAAGTATTCCCATCTGTAACATGGGGATAATAGCTATTGACCTCAGAGGCTTGTTGGAAGGTTGAAGGAAACTTGAACTCCTTCTGCATATGTAGAGTTCATTGATTTGCGATGAATGATTTTACACAGCTGTCTTTAAAGCTCTCTCTTGTTCTTTTAATCTCTTTGGTGTATGTTTGATTATGTGCGGGGAAGCTTTATGGAGCGTAAACAGTGAGTTGAAGCGTGTTGGGGATTTACTAGACTGTGCAGCAAAGCATGGGAGGGCACTGCTGTTCTTCCTCCATTGCCCATGAGCAGATCATAATTGTCAACTTACTAATTACTGTGTGTCAGGATGAGTCATCTCTTGCTTGTTTATTTCTGGATGACATTTTGCAGTTGTCATTCAGTACTTGGATCATGGCAATTACAAAAACAAAACAAAAAACCAACACTGGTAATTCTGGGCCTTATTCTTTGCCACTGTAACATAGAGTTTTCTATATTTATGTTCTGTCCAAGCTTGATTTTGCTGATGGACAAAACAAGGGAAACAAGTACTTTCCCCCCAGAATCTTCCCCATATCCTTCTTGCAAAAAGGCACAGTAAATTCAGATATTGCCTATTTGTGGAGCCAAAATGTAAAGGTTACAATTCTGTAGATTTCTAATCCACTTTATGTCCAAAAGACTAAGAGCAGGAAACTGACAAGTTGGCACTGCCTTCACATAACAGCACATATTTAACTAGCTTTTGTTCATCGACTATGTTCCATCTGTTTAACACATACACACACACACATGTAGACTCATACACAGAGATTTGCCTAAGTTAGCAAAGGCTCTGACAAAGAAGCTCCTTTTTACAAAGTCTTTTTATGCCTCCTGGCCCCTTTTTCTTCTTTGTCCTCTGCCTAGCTGGGAGTTTCTCTGCAGCATTTGGAGGATGGTGAAGGAGAAATGGAACAAGACTTTTTGGTGCTGGATTGCAGCAGTGTGTCTGCAGTTAATAATGCAATAAAGTCTGATCTGTGAGCGAACAGGATTCTGCTCTAACCGATCCTACTGCAGTTGTGTGTTCCTGCCTGCAACAAGCAAAGTAAACAGCAGCTGCCTTGAGAAGCCTTACTGAGCATGTGTGAATAGCAAAACAGAGAGAAAAGGGGAAAGCAGATTAGCCTGCATGTTAAAAAAGCAGAGATCTATAGATCAAAATGATGGACAATATAGCAGGAAAACAGTTGAGACTTTTTGCATTTTGGAAGAAGCTTTGAAGTGCTCTCAGCAAGATAAATTATTGTTTTTTTTGTTTTTGTTTTTTTATGCAAGGCTTACCTGGTTATTTCATTTCACAAATAGAACAAAAAGTTTGAACAAAAAGTTTGCTGAAACAAGTTTGCTCTCTGTTTTTTGTAGTGCAGGAACCTAAACCTAATTCTTTCCATTTTATTTCTACCTATGTTACCAAATTTTCTGTTAAAGAAGTAATGCCTATAAACACATCTACCTTGTTAACTGGGGTATACCTATATTTTCCTATGGGCTAGTAGCTTCTCTGAACTTACTTAGGGATGTCCTAAATTAGTGGTTCTCAACCTTGAAAATGCATATGTTGACCTACAACACTCCACTGATCTTTGGCTGTGCTGGCTAGTCCCACCAACAGTTTGGGCCCTAAGACTGGGGACTGCATCCTTAAATGTTTGGCTCACAAAAATGTTTTTGCAGTGCTTCCAAAACATGCTCACAAACATTGTTAAACACTTGCCATACATTCTTATAGCGTGAGCTGCTAGTTGCTAAAATAATCCATGTTTGTTGACTGATGCAGGCAGCAAAACCAGATTTATTCAGATCCTGTGAAGGACATATAGGGTTATGAGTTGGTTAGCTTGATGGGGGTCACAACTTGTATACAGTGGTGTCACTAAGGTGGTGCGGGGAATATAAACCATATCAGGTGACATAATAAGGGGGGTGACACCACTGCAGTGGTGTCATCTCCCTTACTGTGTCACCTGGTGTGGTTTGTCACCAACTGCCATTGGGCAGAAACAGGCTGTGGTATTCACCTTTGTCCCTTTAAAATGTTGGAGCTAAGTAGAAGAGATAGTATGAGTGGAACGAGGCTCAGTAGGAGAAGAAAGGAGAGGCTTTCATTAATTTAAATTTTTACTTTGTTTTAAAAAAATCTTTTAAAAGATCACATCTTACCAAATTTTCACTTTAACCACATGAAATTATGTAATATAAATACATTTAGGCTGTGTGTATGATATTGTCATTTAAAATTACAATTTTAACGTTGCTAGTTGTTTATGTCACAACTAATGCCATTACATTCTGTGATATACAGGATTTATGAGTAATATTAGTACAAAAAATACTAAAGATTCTGTATGATGTGGTATGGGAGGAGGTCAATGGGGAGGATGACACCATGACTTACTGCATTGGGTGACGCCATCCCTAATGATGCCACTGTTTGTATAGGCAGGCTTTATAAGTGACCATAAGGTTTAAGCTGACACAACAGCAGGTCTCTTGGCACTGTTTCTGGGATCTGATGAACTTATCTTGCAAAAAAGAGCCACTTGGCTTTTTCTGCTGAGCAGCAAGTTCAGAAATAGCACATCCCCAGAAAGATGCAGTGTATCTGCATCTTCATAGTTGAAAAAGACACTCTGGTCATTGGTCCTTATGGAAAAACTGACCATGGGTGTGGATTAAAAAGGCAAAGACCAGTCATATCACTCATTCTATTGAATGTGGGCCCCATTTATAAACTGTTCTAACTATAATAATGGGCAGCATGGTCCACCTGTTTTACAAAATAGCCTATAAGGGGAGTTGCTTGTGGACCAGTACTATATATAATTTGAGTAACTTTGGAGGATGTTGGGCTTTTGTGTTTGTTGCTACATTTATTGTGTGCATCTTCTGCTGATTTTTTTTAAACTTTCTGTAATGTTTCAAATGTTTTGTACAATTTATTTTTTCCAGAAGATATTTATACCTTGCCAAATCTGTGAGAAAAGGTGGAGCCATCTAAAATTAGAGAAGTGATGACAGAACAAAATTCCCTGTATTCTAACATATTGTAACTTAAAAGCTCCAGCGTAGCAAAGCATAGCAAAAGCTTTGACCTCACACTACTATCAGGAAGATAAAACAGAGTAAATTACAGATTTAAACTAGGTGTCAAGAACCTTCAGTGCTCCATAAACTGAAGAATCACTGCTCCTTTCATAGTTCACCATTAGACAGAGTGGATGGGAAATGGACAGGGCCAGGTTATCAATAATTCAATTGTCACAATTGCTCCAGGACCTTCACTCCCTAGTGGTTCAGATATGGCTTGCCTCCTCTGTCTTCTTCCCTACTCAGTCTCTGAATCCTCCAGTGTTTCTGTGATCATTAAAATTGTGTGCACTACTTTAGTAATTTAGTAAAACTGCACCTAATCAGGCTATTAGTCTCACAAAAGCTGTAGGGCTGAAAGTGGGTTTCCACATGCAGACTTTGTATTCCTTTTTGCTGGACTATTTAATATTTCCACCACTACTCTTAGAATAAATCACCCATCTTCACAGGATGGGTCAATTCTAGGACCTGTTTTAGAGAGTCATTGTTTTAATTTGGTCTTGAAAATTTAGTTCAGCAAAATATGGAGGGCCATAGGCTCCCCAGCCCTGAATTATACAGTTTTAAAGACCATTCTCATTCCAGGGGGAACTGTAATTCTATGAGTCTCTGAAAGGGAAGTATCACCACGCTTGCTAAACAACTTCCAAGCTGCTTCTGGGGAAGCCATGATAGATACACATTAAGAAGCATGTAGGTAGGGTACACATTATAAGCAATGTACACACTGCAAGCAACCAGAGTGACCAGATGTCTTAACAGTAAAAGAGGACAAAGCACCACAAAACGTAGGTCATTCAGTAAAACTGTCGGGCATTACAAAATAAAAGCTAAAAACACTAATATAAATGTAAATTCACGCTTCTTAGTGATGCTCAAAATGGAGGGCATTTTGAAATTCCACCTGGATAGAAGGATGAAATGTAGGACATGTCTTGGAAAAGGAGGACATTTGGTCACCCTGCAAGCAATCAGCCTCTTGTTTTCAATGGGCCACTGTCTTCTTTCCACATCTTGGAACATGGTTCAGTATACAAAGTATCACACATCCTCTGGATTGTGTTCTCTGGAACGTGTGTGTGACTTTAGACTTGAAAAATGTGGATTGTTTGCTGCTGTTGCCAAGTTTAACTAAAGTGGGCCTGCAAGGGGACTTTGTAGCACCTTTGAGACTAACCGTGCAAAAAAATGTTGTAGCATAAGTTTTCATAGACTTGGTCTACGTCCTCAGATGGACTGAGTGAACTGCTGCCCAGGAAAGACCTTTATAATGAGACTGTATGAATAGCCATAGAAATGAAAAACCTGTGGGTATGGTGATGAGGTGGCATGTTCAGCTTTAAATATGGCCATTGAGGGACAAAGGCAGGAGAAGAGATGTTGCCTGAGGCCAGGGTGGGTGGATGGCCATATGAATGGGGGAGGGGGTTTGGGAATGTGGTGTGTGCAAGCTCGGAACCAGAAAGTAGATGTGATAAACTGGCTAAAAGCATTCATATGAGGCTGGGGTGTTAGCCAGGGTTACTATATGAGTAGCGTGCCAGGAAGCCATTGTGGACCTGTTCAATGTACAGTATAACCACCAACATAATAAGAGTTCAGCTTGACTGGATGTAAAGTCCTCTCTGTTCCAGCATCCTTTGCCCCCCAGAAGGGCCCACTATAGGAAGCTGAGCAACAGCCCCTCTTCTGCAACTATCAGTATCCAGAGAAAGTATGGTGTGCTTCAATCTGAAGAATAAGTAGCCATTGACAGACTTCAATGCTTCCAGCTTTTGCCTATAGAATAGAGGTAACCTCCTTGACACTGTAGCCTAATGAACTCTTGACTGTTGCCCAGCCCAGGAACTCTTAAGTTGTTGCTAGTTGCAACCTGAACATTTAGAAAGCAGAGCAAGTACTTATTGGGCAGAAGGATGTCTGCAGTAACTATGACAGAATTCATTGCAAAGTGATTTGAAACAACTCTTTTCTTCTAGCTTCAAAAAGTAAAAATGAAAACTGAACTAATCGAAACTACCCTGTAACAGGCTCCCTGTCCCCCCAATTAAGACTGAAATAGCAATTGCTAGTCCCAGGAAGAGTAGATCCAATGAATCAATTGCTAAATGGCAAGTCAACATTTATGTGAATGCCATTTATTAAATGGATTTACTCCAGTTATGACTAGCAGTTGGTTGTGGGCTTTTGGCTCAAATGCTTACATACACTTACTTCAGAACAAGCCTCTTTGTGGGACTTCTGAATAATTTTGTATTGGAATGGGTTGTTATTTAAAAGTGAGCATGGCTAACATTGCTTCTTAAGCATAGTTTCACAAATGAATTCGTGAAGAATTTTCAGAGAAGGGGTTCACAGGTCGTCTGATACCCAGATGTTAACTAACATTAGTTTTCTTGATGATAGTCGCTTTATTGTGGAATTCACTCTGCCAAAAGGCCTATCCTGTTTGCTGCTTTATTGCATTTCAGAAAGAGTGCAAAGATATAGCTGTTGCTTAAATTACTTTTGCCTCTTGACTTTTATTTTGAAATATTATAAATTCACACAGACATTGAAAGCAATGGCTTACACTTACATATTGGAATACGTTCGCCCTTCGGTCTAGATGTCTTTAGGGGTTTACAGCTGTATCCTTAAATAGCTTAATGTTCTTGTGAGAATAAATTAGCAAGTTAAAACAACACTAGCAGTGCAGCAACTGCTTGTGAGAGTTAACACCTATTAAAATAAGGGAAGCTATTCACACTTATCCACCATTATTTGTTTAAAGCCATTATTACACCCTGGCCCTGGATTTCTACATATTCACTGCAGGGATGGTGCAATAAAGCATCCCAAGTGGCATTAACTTTATGCATTCTTTCCCTCTGTACACAAATAGCCATAATTTAGGGGAAAAGATGTGTACAACAGCACTGGCAATGGCCACACATAGATGTCTATTTTGCTGCTGCTGCGCATTAGGGAGATATTCAGTACACCAGGGGAATGAAGCGTTTCCAAAAGAACCTCCTGAGCACTCCCTACAAACATCTTTAAGCCCAAGCAATTGTAGAGCAAGCTTTTATGAATTAGAAACTACTTCATGAGATGCAAGCTCTTGGTTATTGAACCACTTACTTTGAACCAAATGGGAATTTGGTTCATTGTGTTATGAACAGACTTAGGCTGCATCTGCACAGCAGAAATAATGCAGTTTGACACTGCTTTAATTGCCATGGCTCAATGCTATGGAATAACATGATATATAGTTTGTTGGGGCACCAGCATGCTCTGTCAGAGGCGGCTACCTATCTCACAAAACTACAAATCCCAGAATTCCATAGCATTGAGCCATAGCAGTTAAAGCATGTCAAATTGCATTAATTCTGCAGTGGAGATTAGTCCTTTGGAAAGTTACCTTTTTCAGGTCAAGTCCCATAATCCTCCAGTCAGCATGGTCAGTAGCCACACAGACTGGTGAATTCTGGGTGTTATTTTGCTCTGGGTATAAGTGTGTAAATGAATACGCTGCCTCTTATATATGGCTGTTTAATACATTCTGTTTCCAAACCATACGTTTGTTATTGGTGTTGTCTACATCAGCGCTACTCAAAATGGCTATCCATGGTGCTCTTACAGGCCACTTGGAAACTTCCAGGAAAGAAAGAAACAGCGGGCACAAATTTTGTACCAGTCCCTGGCACACGCATCAGATGACATTAAGAAACACTGGCCTACATCACTGAGTAACAATTGCTCCTTTTCATACTCCTGCATTGGATTTATTACTTTAATATATTTTCTTTTAATTTACAAAATTCCTTAGTGGAGATTTTTTTTAATGTTGCCCAAGGCAACATATGGACTGAATGAAACCACAATAAAATAATGTTCTTTTAAAAAAGATTTTTAAAAACTTACCTAAGAAATTTCAATTAGTTAAAAAAAAATTGTCAGAGTCATGTTTCAACAGCTTTCTGAAAGTTAAATATCTCTGTAGTGTGGGTGTCTTTCTTGGGGAAGGCATTGCATGACTGTGGCAGCAATGCTGGTAGGGCCACTCTAATTGAACAAACTGCCTTCAAAAGTGACACTTGGAAGCCACTGAGTTTTCCCTAGTCTTCAGATCTCAGTTTCTAGCTAAAAGGTCTAGGAAAGCTTGATTGCATACATATATTTATCTAGTAGAAAGTTGAAAATATTCTCAGTCCTGAATCAAACCAACAGGATATTAGAGCCAGGGCTCATGAAGACACTGGGATTCTGTTATTAATGTCAGGATGCAACCTGAAGTAGCAATATCAACATCCCAAATGACGGGCAAAACCTCTTCCCCTCGTCACTGAGCAACCGTTGTGGGCCTTAGGAATACGGGAGAGAGTCCAAGATCTGCTTCAGAGAGAGTGGCTCCTCTTGGCTGGCTTGCTGCTTGGCAAAACTTTTCCTTCTAAAAATTAACCACCAGTAAGCCAGCTCTCCCCTTTCCACATAGCCACCAGGAAAGCTCTTTCCCACTGAAGTTTAAGCAAAAGCCCAGCATCTTTCAGGAGCACTGGAAAATGGGAGGATTACACTTTTACCCTGTTATATTTTAATAGACAATTCTTTAATTTGGCATTTTACTCATATTACATTTTCCAAGCGTCTGGGAAGGCTACATATTGTTATCGTAGTTGCTGTGCACCTTCAAGTCCTTTAGAAGTTATGGCAACCATGGGGTTTTCTTGGCAAGATTCGTTCAGAGGAAGTTTGCCTTTGCCTTCCTCTGAGGCTGAGAGTGTGACTTGTCCCAAGTCACCCAGTGGGGATTTGAAATATGGCCTCCAGGGTCCTAGTCCAAAACCCAAACCACACTGGCTCTCTACATGGATACAGAAGCTATTAAAAATCAGGAGGGCAGATTTCTGATATGGAAGCCAGCCTCTTTCTTTCTGGCACATTTCTGGAGGTACACATCTTCACATAGTTATTAAATTCCAGCATATCATGTGGATGAAAACTGTATATGGGAATCTTTACTAGAATATTGTAAAAAAAAAGATGGGCAATATAAATAACTCGTAAAGAAGGTATAAATTAATGTAGGTTTAAGAAGAAAAATGTCATAAAGAAGGTATAAATTAATGTAAGTGTAAGAAGAAGAATGTTTTTGTAATTATGAAGTGAAAAGATTAAAATAATGCACAGTTTTAGCAAATGTCTAGAAAAATACTTGGAGGATGTGAGATAAAGAAATGAGAATTGAGAAATAATATATCTAGGCTGTAAATAAGCTATAGCAACAACAGCAAGAAACAAAATTGAGGAGGGGAAGGGAAGAGATTATGAGATTTATATGGAAGAGGGTGTTATTGAAATTGGTCTCTTTTAAAAAATATAAATATATATTTAATAAAGATCACACACACATATATATATCCAGCATATATAATGGGGCTTACACTAAGACACAACATCATAGCAACCGCTTAGCAAAAAAGCCTTGTTATGCTCAATATGAACATGAAAGAGCCTTTGCATTGGAAGGGGATCTTGCGAGGAGGTACAAGGACAAGATCCTAAACTGTAAAGATACCAATCTGAACACCAAAGTGAGGCTCATCCAAACCATCATATTCCACATCACTATGTATGAATGAGCTGGATAGTCAAGAAAGAGGACGGGGGGGGGGGGACCAACTCATTTGGGGTGTGGTGCTGGAGAAGAGAGCTGAGGATCCCATGGACAGCCAAAAAGACAAACAAATGGGTCCTTGAACAGATCAAGCCGGAAACCTGCCTGGGCGCCGAGATGACAGAACTGAGGCTGTTGTACTTGGGATGCATTATGAGAAGGCATGACTCATTAGAAAAGACAATAATGCTAGGAAAGGTGGAGGGAAGCAGAAGGAGAGGAAGGCCGTTTGCTAGATGGCTGGACTCTATTAAAGAGGTCATGGGTATGAATCTGCAGGACCTGAGCAGAGCAGTGGAGGACAGGGAGTCCTGGCAGTATCTCACCCACACTCAAGTCAACTCAGATAGTTAACAACAGCAACAAGGTTTTGTGGCCAGGCATTAAGTAGCGTCCTTAAGCAGGCTGTGAATGGGGAAAACACTTCTCTCAGTGTCTCCAAAATACAGACACACATTGAGCCTTCTCTAGGATCTGTCCACATTTACTTGGTCTTGCCAAACTTGCATGGAAGTGATTGCAGTCTTCCTTATCTCTTGCTCAGTCAAGCCAAAGTGTAACGGAGAGAGGCTCAGAACACACACACACACAGCGAGGCAGATTAGTCACACCCAAAATTTAGGGCTAACCAAAAAGGCACAAACTATATGACGCAAGGTTTTGAAGCACCGCTGGCTTCTTCGTTGGACAAAGGTGTTTAAAAGTACGTTATAAATAATAAATGAAAGCTTTTAATTAATCATATCCTGCCTCTCTCTTCACAAGGTGTTCAGTTATAGGCCTAAAGTTTTTTGTGAAACCGTTGTTGTGTCGATACACACTTTTGTGGATTTGTTGTTATTGCCGTTGTGTGCCTTTGAAGAGGTTCCAGACTTCTGGTGACCCTAGATTGGTTCGGAGGGGGTTTGCCATTGCCCTCCTCTGAGGCCCAGAGTGTGACTTCTGCCCAAGGGTCACCCGGGGACTGAGCTGGGATTCAAACCCAGGCCTCCAGAGTCACAGTCAGGCTTCTTTGTGGACATTGCTTTGTTGTGTGACTATTGGATGTTACTGTATGTTCCACTTCCACACAAGAGCCACCTGATCCAATGGAGGCGGCCATTCTGCTTTGTGGGTTTTGCATGCTGCTGCTGTGCTTTCTTTCCCGCAGGGCCCTGCTTCTTCCTGCTGGGAGGGAGATGGCCGCCTCCTTTCTTCCTCCGCTCCCTCACTGGAAGCCACCACCACGCTGCTTCTGGAGGACTCCGCAGCAACCGGCCTCAAGGGGGACTCTCGCTCCTCCGACCGTGGGGACGCTCTAGCCCGCGCCCTGCCTCGGCTCAACGGTGTCTCCTCTCTATGGTCTGCCTGGCAGCGGAGCTCTCACAGGGCTGCTCTAGCCCCGCCCCCTCTATGGTTCTAGGCCCGCCTTCCTGGGGGAAAGGAGGAGGAGACGGGAGGGATTCGCATCACTTCCGGGTCAAGGCGGGGTTGAAATCGCCCCGCTCTCCAGCTCCCCCTCCCAGACCCGCCGAGGCCGCCGCCGTAAGAGCAGCTGCCGCAGCCCCTTCCCGCTGCCCTCGCCCTCCTCCCGCCGCCGCCATCCCGCCCGCCCGCCCCGGCTCTCTCCTCCTCCCCTCCCCCCGCCCCGCTCCCTCCGCCCGCCCCGGAGACCCGAGCACCGCCCGCCCTCCCTCCTCCCGCTCCCCCAGTCCCGTCCCCTTCCCCCAAACGCAGCCAGGGAACGCGCGGCCGGGCCCACACACCCCGCCAGGTAAGGGCCTCGCAGACACCCATCCACCCCCCAGCCCATAATAATATTTTTTTATTTCCCTTCCTCCTCCTTCCCAAAATCCCCGGCCTCGGGTAGCTCCTCTCTGCCGCCGACCCTGCCCCGAGAGCCCGACCGCGCCGCTACGCGAGGCCGTGGATGCGCTCGCGGCCTACTGAGGCCTAGTGTGCGTGTGCGAGGCGGCCGCGCGCGAGGGCGCGCACGCGCAGTGTGGAGCGCGCGAGAGAGAAAAGGGGAGGGGGTGATGGGGAGGGGGCGCTGTGTGGGCCCCGTGGGGGCGGAGGAGAGGCTGGGGAGGCCGCAGTGGGCTCGAGCGGGGGGGGGGGCGCGTGTGCTGTTGCTGCGTCACATTGGGCGGGATCTAGGCCCTGGCCGCGCGCGCGAAGGGAGGAAGGAAGGGAAGGGGGAGGGGGCGCGCGACAGAGAGTGAGGTAAGGGGCGGAGTCTCTGTTCTGCGAGGGAGGGGGAGGAGGAGGAGAGGGTGACGCGAGCAGAGGAGGAGGAGGAGGGCGCCCGCCCGCACCAAAAGCCCAGGCTCGGGCGGGCGCGATTTTTTTTTGCAGGGCAGGAAGAAGAAGAGCGTCCTAGTTGGCGTCGTGTGTTGCTTCAAAACGCCTCCCTCCCTTTAATTGTTATTTTCTCTTTCCTTTTCCACCCCTTTCCTTCCTTCCTTCCTTCCTTTCTTTTTTTGCTGTTTCTTATTAGTTGTTTGTTTTTTTGGGAACGTCTCCCGACAGGCATATGCATAGAATCCTACAGCCGGAAGAGGGACCCCAAGGGCCATCCACTCCTACTCCATTACGCCATCAAAGCACCCCCCCCCAGTAAAGGCCATCCAGCCTCTGTTTTTGCAAACCTCCAAAGGAGGCGACTCCGTAGCAACTTCTGAACCGTTCTGGTGAAACTTGACATTTGTAAAGTCAGAGAGTTGGAAGAGACCCCAAGAAGGGCCCTGATCCAGTCCAACCCCATCCTGCCATGCAGGAAATCCAAATCAAAGCATCCCCATTGACAGATGGCCATCCAGCTTCTGTTTGAAGACCTCTAAGGAAGGAGACTCCACTACACTCCAAGGGAGTGTGTTCCACTGTCAAACAGCCCTTACTGTCAGGAAGTTCCCCATAATGTTGAGGTGGAATCTCTTTTCCTGGAGCTTGCATCCATTGCTCTAGATCCTGTTCTCTGGAGCAGCAGGAAACAAGCTTTCCCCGTCCTCAGCATTTAGACAGGGTTACCATGTCACCTCTTAAGCTTCTCCCTTCTTCAGGTTAAACATGCACAGCTTCCTAAGTCTCTCCTCACAGGGCTTTATGATTTCCAGACCTCAGTTAACAAAGCTGCTCACAGCGAATCCTCTTTTTATTCAGTGTTTTTACACCCACTGAGGCTCCATGGGCTGGAGAGCCAGCATACCTTAGTGGTTTGAATGTTATACTACGACTCTGGAGATCAGGGTTTGAATCCCCATTTGGCCATGAAAAACTGACTAGTTGACCTTGGGCAAATCATATGCTCTCAACCCCAGGGGAAGGCACGGCAAACCTCTGAACAAATCTTGCCAAGAAAACCCCATGGTAGGTTTGCCTTAGGATCCCCGTAAGTCAGAAATGACTTGGAAGCACACAATAGCAACGACTTTAGGTAGAACAGGAATCATTTGAAGAACTTTGGAACAGGGGCACAATAGCACCCCAAATCCACAAAACGGGTATCTTTTATGGAACCAATAAAATACTTTTTATTGGGCCAACCAAACTGCACCAGATACATGTTGCAAGCTTTCGAAGCTCGACAGGCTTCTTCATCATGCAAAGGAGTTAAGATTTATCATGCAGGAAGGGAAAAAATTATGACCCAACCCAAGCTGCAAGCTTTCAAAGCTCCACTGGCTTCTTTGTCAGGGAAAGGGGTAAAAAATCATCCAGGAGAAGGGGGGGAAATGACTGTTAGTCCCAAGACTGCACCCTCCCCCCCAAAGATATGGCTGTTTTCAGTTCAGATGCTACTAGAAGGAAATCCACGCAGGCCGGTCCCTCCTCCTGGCCATCTGGGAAATCCAGGAAATAACTTTTTAAAAATTAGATTAGCAAGACAAAAAGATGCTCCTCTTCAGATGCACATTGCCTTCCTTTCACATCAGTAAAAAACAAAAAAAAATCACACCCCCCCCCCCCCCCGATTGTTTGAAAACTAGGCCCCATACCAACAGGCCAAAATAAAACTGCTTTGGGTCACTTTGGAGGTATGTTGTGTAAATGATGCATGTGTCCTACAAGGCCAGAAGCCATGGCAAGGCCATGCTCCAGTCCTAAAGACTGGAGCATGGCTTTGGCACAGCTTTTGAACGCTTAGATGCATGCATCATTTAAACAACATACCTCCAAAGTGATCTGAAGCAGCTTTATTTTGGCCTGTCTGTATGGGGCCTTAGTTTTAGATAAAAGGGATTGGAATTCTTCCTCTTCTGCACAAATGTTTGGGTCTGGGCTATTGGCCAATTCTCCCTTGCTCTTCCAAAAGCTCTGAGATAGGAAATACACAACTGCCTTAAAACTATGGACAGGCATATTTTTACTACTTCACTTGGCTCTTAGGTTAGGGATGCTTTGTGGTCTGAGATCTATGGGGAGAAGGAAATGGTTTGAATAATAACTTTCTTGGCTTGTCATAATTGGAAGCCAATTAGAATGCTTTGTGGTAATTGAAAGACTGGCTGGCATAAGACCAAAATGTGTTTGAGTGTACAGTCAGTCCTCTGTATCCATGGATTCAAGCATCCACAGCTTGAAAATTTTCAAAAGTATAAATTCTAAATAGTAAACATTGGGCCATTTTATGATAGGCACACTCTTTTGGTATGCTATTGTATTTAATGGGACTTGTGCCTCCAGGGATGTTGGTATCCATGGTATGTCCTGCAACCAAACCCCAGGGGATAACAAAGCCCCAGTGTACTAGATTTCTTTTTCAAGAATTTGGTTTTACAATCCATGATACGTTCAAGCTTGAGAGCCAGCATGATGCAGTGGTTTGAGCATTGGACTAGGACTCTGGAGACAAGAGTTCAAATCCCTGCTTGGACATAAAAACCCACTGGATGACCTTGGGCAAGTCACACACTCTCAGCCTCAGAGAATGGTAATACCAAACCTCTCTGATGAAACTTGCTAAGAAAACTGAGAAACCCTAGTGTTGTCATAAGTCAGAAATGACTAGAAGGCACACAGCACACAATTCATTGATGACAGGAAGTTAAAAGGATGAAAGAGCTAAGCACTGAAGTATGTTTTTGAATATATGCATCATTTTCTGTAATGAAATATATGGTAAACTTAAACCTTAGACCCACTTTAATAGCATTTTATTCTAATACTTGCATTAGAGTTACTTGCTGTCATCTGCATACAGTCTGCCCTTCCTTTATGTGGGGATCCATTCCAGACTCCCCCACGTAAAGGGAATGACACCTATGCTCGAGCCCCATTTAAATGAATGGGGCTTGTGCACGCGGCAGTGCATGCACACCACAGGCGCGCATCCCATTATTCCTCATGGGACGCGCCACCCTTTCTCTCATATGCTGAAAGTTGTGTAAAGCACACCCACATATGACATGGACGCACTGTACTTAATATTTTAGTGATTATTTTAAGGCAAACTGCTTACTTGAGTTTACTCTTAGCAGGAAGGAATTATACCTAAACTATGCTCAGAAGTTGCTCCTAGGTGGTTTCAAGGTTGAGGTCTCTAGCAGTGAAAGTGAGTCATGGGTTCTGCTTTGGAGCTAGACATTCAAAATCAAGGAGTTCTGCACAAAACCAATCCCTTGAGTATCACAATGTGTTTTTAAATACTAGTGCAGATCAATCTGTGGAAGTAACTGGAGCCTGCCTTTGCTGAAGCTGTTTGTACTCTGCTGACCTATGAAGCTAGGAACTAAAGGTGTCAGTTGCTCTCTCCTTCTAGCAAAGAGGAGGGAGCGAGGGAGGTCAAGTTGCTCAGGGAAGATGTTCCAGACATTGACTTTATGGTCTCAAATAAGCATTAACACGTTTGTGTTAAGCACCACCTGCCCAGTTTATGAATAAACACCCGGAAGGTGTAAACTTTTGGGTATCATCTGATTAGTGACAAGAATGTGCAAATCTTAGTTTTGATAGTAATAGCCAGCTTGGCTATTCCTTCCCTTTCATATAGTAATAAGATTATTGCAGGGATACTTAATCCTGAGACTTGTACAATACTGTCAAGAGGATGAGATCAAGATACATTTTCAGATGCCATATTAAAAAGGGTGTGTGCGAATGAGTTCATTGTGTAGTGTTAAAATAGTACAGGATGGTCTTTATCTGTTCTAGTTTGATTTCCTCCCAGCGACCAAAGATTTGACCACTGACTAAGCCTGACTTAACTGAACACAGAGCAAGATGGACACCGGTGTTATCGAAGGAGGTTTAAATGTCACGCTTACCATTCGCCTACTTATGCATGGGAAGGTACTTGCGCTTCTTCATCTTGTTTGCTTTAGACTGAAAGTAGGTCACAGTAAATGTCTTGGATACCCCACTTGTCTGATCAAATTAAAGCATCACTTTGCTCTTGGCTTGCCTTGTTCTTTGCAGCAGAGCTTTCTGTTAAGACCAGGAGGGGATATCTATAACTTAGTAGATTTTAATAAATCAATTGGACAGTATTAGATTGGTTTAATATCAATCTGTACCAGGCACCATAAGGTGGAGATGGAAATGTCTAAATATTCAAATTCACTCCATCAGTTATATTTTTGAAGGATTGTAATCCATTAGAAGTATAGTATTGTGTATAGGGTAAGGGGACGTGGCCATATGAATCTGTCAGAATGATTGAGAACTACACCTTTCTTGCATTTGCTGTTTCAGGAGGTTGGAAGCATCATTGGGAAGGTATGTGAACCAACTTAATTTTTATTTTGTTATATGAATTCATATTAGTAGTATTAGTAACCAGTTTCTCTCTGTTTTTTGTGTTTGTGCATGTATAGAAAGGAGAATCTGTAAAGAAGATGCGTGAAGAGGTAGGTTTTTGGGCATAAGGGAAGGAAAAAACAAAGGAATTAAGATAGATAATAAGGGCCTCTTAAGCTGGTAGGCATAGTTTTTGGAGCAGATATTAGTAATTGTGAAAGGTATGCAATGGTTCTTCTATAATCTTGACTGTATGGTTGACGGCTTTTCCAAAGAACCAGCTATGAAGGAGGAGCATCTCCACAAATGGCAGCTGTTTGCATTTAAAAGCCATGATTATTGATTTGGCAGTTTTGCTAGTACTTATGATCTGCCTAGTGAGGCAAACCCTACAGACTCACTTCTTGCATGTTTAGTAAAAGTACAGTATGTCTCAATAAATTCAGTAGTACTTGCTTGGGAGTAAGTTCACTGGTTAATAGTGGAAGGAGGAGGGATAGGGTCAGTCCTGTCTCATTTGCAACTCAATTTTGTTTCCTTGTAGAGTGGTGCTCGCATTAACATCTCAGAAGGGAACTGCCCAGAACGGATTATTACTCTTGCTGGACCCACTAATGCCATCTTCAAAGCATTTGCAATGATCATTGACAAACTGGAAGAGGTGTGTAAACCTTATTTAATTGTCATGATGAATTGAGGATCTGGGCAGAAGAAGCACTGTGCTGTACTCTTTTGTAACAACTCAGGAATGTTGTGTGTCCCATCAGTTTAACATTTTGGCAATATTGAATGTGGCTGATAGATCCTGATTTCAAACATGAGATTGATAATCCTGTATAAACATACGTAACGCCACAGTGTGTTTAATGAAAACATGGAACTGCAAATCGTTTAATTGCAAATTGGCTGAATTTCTGAGCATGAGGGCACTCTGCTTTACTTCATAAGAATGACCATTAGGTGGCAAAGAATGCTCAGCTATGCTATATGTATTTTTTGGTGATTACTCAGGAATATGGGAGGGAACATTTGTGAGAGAAAATTTAAACAGAGTTTTGCACTCCTAGGGGAAAGGGAAGACTTTATTGTTTTCCCTGTCAGTTTGCTAAAAATCTTGCTTTAAAGGGTGTGGGATCCACTGGAACAGAGTGAGATGTTCGTTTATGGAAGGTGGGTACTGTGGAAAGTCACTCCACCTCCCTTCTGCTGACTGAATTTTCCTTTGAATCTTAGTTCTGTCCTTGAATAGAAAGACCCCTTCTGTCTGTAGGGCAGTTAGATCTAAGCTGATGAACTTCATGTTCAGACAAAACAAAGAGTTGGCAGTTTTAAAATGTATGGGCTAAATAGTAGTCTGCTGTTTCTCTGGGCTTTTCCTGGACACTAGAAGAGCTACATATGTAGTGACAGTAGACAGAAGCTGAGAATTGGGCTCAGAGTTTGATTGAACCTTTAATATCAGGTTATCAAGTGAAGTTTCCTTGTTAGATTATGAGAAGAATGATTATTGCTATGCAGCCAACTTTCTCAAAATGTGAACTAGCTGCTTCTATAGAAGTGAGTTAGCTCCCTCTATAGAAGAGCTAATGCTTCTGAAACGGTATCTTTATTTGATGTATCTTCCACCACACGCGTAGCCTGATTTACCCTGCCATTTAGCCTAAGCCAGTAGAACTTGTAAAAGTGTGTTAGTAATCAGAATTATTTGTGTGTCTACGTGTACTGATACTATGGCTGAAGGAACAATTTTTTGATATTTTTGTTAGGACATTTGAAGTCCCATGAGGAAGGCAGAAACCTAAGTAGCCTTCTCCTCACTGAGTTGATGTGAAGTTGCTGAAAATCCTTTTTTTTCATGTTTGTCTTGATTACAAGTCCACAGGCAAATATGAAGGGTAGTGTGTTTCAAGTCACAGTGGATTTTCAATAAAACATTCTAGTGTGTGTGGCAGTTCTCAGTCTGCTGGAATCAGCAGGAAATTGTTTCTGAATTTAGCTTGCTGAAATTGTGATCGCACTTGGGATGATATCTTCTCCCTTTGCCAAGGTCATTGGCTCTGCTGTTTCAGAAGAATAAATCCAAACTGTTTTGTTCTGGCCTTTCACTTCAACAAAAAACCAAACAAATGAAAAAGGCACTGTGGAAGTCTTTATCTCCATTGGAATGTAAATGTGAGTGTTCCTTTGAAGTCAAATCTTTAGTCAAACCAACCCCTGCAATATGGTGGTGTGCAAAGCTGTGTCTTTTAACTTTGAAAATACACTGCCTAAGTATTACCAGAACATCAGTAACTTGAGAGGGCTCTTTCTGCAGGCCCTATCTTCTTTTGCTAAGCTTGAACTTAAGTCCTTGACAAGGGCAAGATGGTGTCTCATTGCTCTTGGGAAAGAGATTTGCAGCTTGCTCAGTACAATAGTCTGTGCAGGGATGGGAGTTGTTATGCTGCTGCACTGTGGCAACTCCTGAATTGTGGCTGGAATTTTGAAAGGTACAGATTGTAAGTAGTGACAAAAAGTTTTACTGCCTGATTGGCATACCCTATGAGGCGAAAGTGACAACTTGGCTCTTTTGGTCAGTTCAGAATTGACATCTGGCTTAAAAACTCTCCCCCTCCAGCTTCAGGAACCCTGCAGGAACTCACAATCAAAGCACTCCTGGACAAATGGCCATCTAGCCTCTGTTTAAAAACCACCAAAGAATGAAACTCCTCCACGCTTGGAGGAAGTGTGTTCTACTGTCAAACAGCTCTTACTGTCAGGAAGTTCCTCCTAATGTAGACACTGAGTGCTCTGTAGAGATTGCAGCAGTAGTCTTCGGTGACACAATGCATATACAACTTGTGCTTCTGCCTCAGCCAAAAGCATATATTACCTGAATTTTGCCTTTCTTACTTGCTAAGCATCTATGTATTTTTAAAATGCATGATAAATCCTGGACTTTGTTTGACGTTTCTATAGCCTGAAGTTTCTTGACTTTGTTTTCAGGATATCAGCAGCTCAATGACCAACAGCACAGCTTCTAGTAGGCCCCCTGTCACTCTGAGACTTGTGGTACCTGCCAGCCAATGTGGCTCTCTCATTGGGAAAGGAGGTTGCAAGATCAAGGAGATAAGAGAGGTGTGTACTGAGCGCAGCTGGGTTAGTGAGACTTGTTTGCTGCTTGTTTCTGTGGTAAAATGTTACATCCATTCCCTTTCATTATGACCCCATCATATGCCAAATGTGTTGAGAATGAATGCCACACATAGATTCTGCATCACCCTGCTTAATACAGCTGTTTATATTTAGTGCTTGTGATACAGAGACTGGGTAGCTGGAGCCAGGCACAGGATGGCTGAGTGCTTTTTATAAGTTTGCTCTTCTTTCTTTGTCTCCCATCATTTACATCCAGGATCAGTTTGTTGTCAGATAAGTGAAAAAACTTTTCTCAAGGCAGGCAGGCCTCTCAGTGGGTTAGCTCTCTCATAATTAGATAGTGATAGTACCTGGCCTTCATTTGTTTTTGGATTTTTGTTTTAAGTAAATCTTAACTTAGTTTTTGAAGATAGGAAATCTCATATTTTGTGTAAACTTCTTTTTTCATCAGCTTGTTTTTTTGAATGAAGGGGAGAAGCCACTGAACACCTCAGTTGCTATACTAAAATAAAGTAAAATCCATTGTGCTGTGTCTCCATACCCTCAGTATCTTGTTTATGCAGCATTTCTGTTAATTGGAAACTTTAGAAATATAGTACAGTGGTACCCCGGGATATGAATGCGCCGCCTTACGAAATTTCCGGGTTACGAAAAAAATCCATAGAAAAAAACTGTTCCGGGTTACGAAGGTTATTTCGGGTTACGAAAAATTTTTTTGTGCTTTTCGGCGCTTTTTCGCACGAAATCGCGGCTTTCGCTATTAGCGCCTATGGCTTTTTCGGCTTACGAAGGATTTCGGGTTACGAACGCGGCGGCGGAACGAATTAAATTCGTAACCCGGGGTACCACTGTACCATTTTATTGAAAATCCTCACTTTAAAAATTGACTAAATAGTGTGTATGAGTTCTTTACTGTTCTGATCAAACCATCTCCATTACAAGAATACATGGAATATTATGTGGCCATCCAGCATGGTGTAATGGTTAGAGTGTTGGACTAGGACACTGGGAGACCAAGGTTCCAATCCTGGCTTGGCTATGGAAATCCACTGGGTGACCTTGGGCAAGTCACTCCTTAGCCTCTGAGGACAGCAATGGGAAACCCCCTCTGAAGAAACATGCCTAGAAAACCCCATGATAGGTCCACTTTAGGGTTGCCATAAGTTGGAAATGACTTGAAGGCATACAACAGCAAATGTCAGAGCAAAGCTTACATAACTGAGTCTAAAGAGTTATGACGCTCACAGGAGCAAAGGTGACTCTTTTTTAAAAAAATACATGTCCATCAGCCTTCCCTCAAAGGATGAATGTTTATTCTACTCTATCTCCTTTCCTTCTTCAGAATTCAGATAGGCTTAGGAATACCTGCTATAGGCCATCCATTTGAATTTGTTTTTCATACTGTCTCAATTAAGTAGTCTGGGAAATACAACACTGGCAAATAGTCCTGCTTAATGCTGGCTCTAGATTTACTGCTAATGATTGTCAGTTCTATATTATAGCTCAGAGGAAAGTGTCAAACATTGTAAAATTTTGATCTTTTGATGTTTGGTTCTGCATCTCAAGCCTAGAGTTATATAAGTGTGTTGTGAATTTGAAAAGTGGATTAGATTGATCAGAAGATCTGTGGAATCAAACATTACCTGATAAGCTATACTGGATGTTAAATGGCTTGATTTATCTGTGTTAGGATTTTTTCCCCTCTAGTTGTTGAAAGTAGTAGTTATGGAATAGTAAATGATATGTAGTGGTATTCCAGCACCTCAAGGTATAAAGAACCTGCCCAATAGGTTTATTGTATAATATCTGCCTTCACTTGTAGGGTGGGTTTTGGTTGGTTTGTTTGTTTGTTTTGCAATTTGGAGGGCAGGACACTTACCTTCATGGTGAAAACTGGATGTCTAAGGAATGTGGGATGCTGGAACTCATGCTGAAACAGATACTATGATTTAACAATAACCATGTAATAAACTTGGCACCACTTCCTCATGGCTAGTACCAAATTACTTCTAAGAAGGAAGAAAGGCCATTCCTTTGTGTTAACACACCAGCTGTTATACTGTAAGCCATATAAATCAAGAGGCAAAATACCTGACTTGGTATTTTTAATCTTAAGAGCACAGGGGCACAGGTTCAAGTGGCAGGAGACATGTTGCCCAACTCTACTGAAAGAGCGATCACCATTGCTGGGATTCCACAGTCCATCATTGAGTGCGTCAAACAGATCTGTGTGGTCATGCTGGAGGTGAGTAAGGAAGACTGAGTAGCTTGTTTTTCTTTGAAGATAACACATTAGGTTTCACGTGTAGAAGGGTAGCTTAGGAAAGCTTGTGGGTGCAGTAGAATAGTCACTGTTACTGGATTATTACCAGCCACCTTCTAGTTTTGAAACAGCTGATAAAGAATTCCTATGCTGACAGCTGTCCCTATATGTTTTTGCTTCATAACATGTGTGAAATCGTCCTATTTGGGGTGTAGTTTGCTTAAATAAGTACTATTCAAAATGGTGGTCTGTGGTCTGGTACTGGTCCGTGTCAAGTTTCCTAGAAGGAAAGAGTTGGGCCAATGGGTACAGATAAGGTACTGTCCTTGACATTTTAGAAACAAAAATGCTGGCCCCATTACAAAGTATGGTCAGAGAAATTGTAAAACTTCTTGCTGGTTTCAGTGTTACTTGGAAAAGTTCATAGGGACTTGATGGTGGAGAAAATGGTTTCTTAAAGGGCACAGCACTCCTTGGCAGACAACTGTCAGGGACCAATTGTTATTGTAAAAATTGATAAGCATGCTTAAAGACAACATTCATACTACAGCTTGTAGGTAATTCTTAGTTTAGATGAGCAGCCCACAAAAAGGCAAGAGCCAGCAATGGTGTGCCTGGAGGAACAAACCCTGCATAGCAAGTGAAAATGCCAGTTAATGAATACAAAGCTATACAAGAGTGTATATTCCAGAGTTCTCTTTTATTGAGTTGACTGAATGAGGAAGGCTTATTTAAGTAAAATACAGCTCACTGTATCTGCGTATGAATCAGCGTGGTTTAGTGGTTTCAACACTGGATTACGACTCTGGAGGGCACTGTTCAGTCATGGAATTCTGTTGAGTGACCTTGGGCAAATCACTCTCTCAGCTTCAAGAGGAAGGCAAAGGCAAAGCCTCCACTGAACAAATCTGGCCAAGAAACCCTGTGATTGGGTCACCATAAGTCAGAAATAACTTGAATGCAAATAGCAACAACTAATTGTTGCTTATGGTATTTAGAGCTTTAGAGAAGCCCATCTCACATCTCTGGAATTATTGATATGTGGAAATAATGAAGAAATCTAAACCAGTGCTTGTGCACTGTCTTAGTGGCATTGCTGCTGCTTGGCAAAGCAGTACCACATGCACTTGCCTTCATTGTTCAATAACTTTGTACTTGTTACCCAGTATTCCCATTTGATCTAACTTCAAGATACTTTTGCAAATAATCGCTCTGCCTCACTTTCATTTGTTGAAGCATACTTTTCTTATGTGAGAGTTATGCGGCAGACAAATGAAATATTCTTAAACTTCTAGAGTTAATCTTTAGCTGTAGTAAACTTATATGGGTTCTGCTGAGAGGCTGATCAAATGAGTAATTGTGCAAAATTATGAACTGGCACTTGGTTAGCTTAAACGCCTAACAGAAGTGTATAGCCTTCTGCCAGATACCGAGTTGTCTTCTAACTGAAATTCCTAGCAATTAACCATGTTTTTCTTTGACTGTTCCACAATCTAGTCTCCCCCAAAGGGCGTTACCATCCCTTACCGACCCAAGCCATCCAGTTCTCCTGTCATCTTTGCAGGCGGTCAGGTAAGGCCATTCCTCTTGTCGGGCATGGGTGGGGAAGGCAAAGGGTAGCCTACCAAGCTTCAACACTGCCAGCACACATCAAACCACTCTGCATGCTTATCACCTGTGCTGCCCACCTGGCCAGCACAGTGCTACCTCTGCTGCTTTGATTTTGTTCTTTGGAGGCTGCTCTCGAATGGTCAACAGGCTCTGATATTCTTTGGGAATTGGTGTAGATAACAGTGTGGATGGGGGAAATGGCTGGAATTTGCAGTTCACTCCAGATGTAGGACTACCAGCAAACCAAATTTCTGATGCTTTCAAATTTCAGGCAACATTTGAATTAGTGATTGCAGTGGGATTGAATTCTACCGAGCAGTAGTTCTGAAGCAGCAGGGAATGACTGTTGAAAGGGACAGGTGTTGTGACAGCTAGAACGCAGAGGATTGGGGAAGTGAGGAGGAGATTCTGGTTGCCACCATGGTATATGCCACCAGGCCAAAATATTGAACATTGGAACAAGTTCCTTTAGCAAGGTGATAGTTTGAATATCACTTTCCTGTTACCTATGTCTCAAGGAATATACATGGCTATCTTAAAACATGCTGGTGATACTAGATCTGACTCTTTCTCAAACACAATTATGTACGTTGCTTCAGGCATATGAGAGGTGAGGCACAAGTGTGTCAATTTCTTGGTGAAGCATTGTTATGGCCAATGCAGGATTGGGACTTCAGTCTCCCAGTTGGCTCAGATCTTGTTACCATTGTCTGGATTTTCAATTAAATCTGCTTGCTTGTGTGGACTGTTTTGGCTATGTTCTGAGGTATGTGAGGTATATTCTGCAAGGCATTATAAAGTTATAACTGGACTTGCTGATAACTTGCAGCCGTTTTAGCCAGATAGATTTTATGTGAGGTTGAGACGTGCCGTTCTGAGAAGCACAGAGTCTTTCAGAACTTCATGTCCAGGGAAGACTTGCAAGAGTTTGTGGAGTGGAGTTGGAACACTCTTGAGGACTTTGACATTTGATTGCCCTTGGGCACAGTGCCTCAATGCCCACCTGTAGACTTCCTTTGAAGGGGCAACTTTAATAGTCCAAATGCTTCAGTAGTGGATTTGGCAAAATGAGTGAGGTAAACTAAGTAAACTGGAGATTGTAAAGGTATAGAGTTGGTGCACTGGGCATTAATGGGTCATTTCAGTCAGCAACAGTATGTAAAGGCAGCAGCTGGACTAGTCTAGCTGCAATGTACCCAGTGCTTACACATTGATATGCCACTTACATTGGGATATCTGGCTGATAAACCTCTTGCTGGGGTAAAGGTGCTGTCCTGGTCTTGTTCTTGCCTCAATTCCTTCCCTATTCTTCCTTGCCCCATTCGTGCTACCTATCCTTCAGAGGCTCTTGACAGCTTGCTTAATAGTTGATTGACAGTGGAAAGGCACAAGGGAAGTTACTGAAGATATTTTCAGTCGCTCACTCGCACCTTAGTAGTTGTTCATGTGGCAGCATAGCCCTATTAGAGTGCAAGACTCATTGTGTCTGTGCAGACACCCCCTGCCTCTGAGGCTGCCAGTAATTGGGGTTTGCCCTCAGGGAAATCTCACACTGTTGTCTGTGCTACTGATGTGATGTGAGTCAGAGTAAGGCAGCATCTATCTAGTACAGATTAGCCCTTGATCAGAGTAAGTTTTATATGACTTTGGTGTCAGCGAAAGGTTTCGGATTGACAGCCCTGGAGACTGAAGTCCTCTATTTATCCACAGGACAGGTACAGCAGCGGCAGTGCAAGCTACCCCCACACCGCCCCATCAATGTGCCTCAACTCTGACCTGGAGGGACCACCTCAAGAGGTGAGAGGGGAGTTCAGTCTCCATGGCCCATTCAATCCTTGGCCTCTTTGAGACTGCCAACAAGGGTGGCAAGACTGGTGGTGGCGGCTTGTGCTGTGAACTCCTGTTCATTGGGAACTGGATTAAGGCCACCAAACAGTACCTGGCAGGCCAGTAGGCAGCCCTGCAGGTGGTTACAGCTTGGTCAGTTCCAGCCTGGGCTGCATTTCTCCCCATGTCCTACAAGTCAGAGCCCCAGCCCCAAAGCTTCACTTAGTATTAAGCCAGTTCCCACACAGTGACTGCCTTGCTGGGTTGCTTCAATAGAGTAAATACCAGAACCACTATGTTGGCTGCTGCACGCTCCCTCTCTTCCAGATGTATTTCAGCCGTCCAGCACCTGACTACAGTTTGTCCACTGCAGGTTTCTTAGGAGTATGGAGTGTTGGGCAACTTAGTGGGATGGAGATGGACACTCAACTGGTTCCTTTTAGCTTTAAAAACAGTTGGAAGCATAGGAGGTAATTAAGCATCCCTTTGGGGTCAGGTTTGGGGTGTATGTAGAGCAAGAGGGCTTGTAGCACTGTCCAATCCTCCACTACACAGCAAATCGTCACCAACAACCAGCTCTTAATATTAATCATTTTTGTGACAGGGGACCAGTTTCCCTTCTCACACTATTTACACTTAGCTAATTCAAGCAGCCCCCTTAAGAGGCCTGTCTTCAGGCTCCCCTCCAATTCTCCCCCTCAGCTCTCTGGCTTCCTGGCTAGTTGAAGTCTATCTGTCACTGGGTGGCTGTCCAATGGTTTTTAATAGGACTGTTTTCCTCCTTTTTGTAGGCCTATACCATTCAAGGACAGTATGCCATTCCACAGCCAGATGTAAGTTTTGTTTACACTTCTTGTCTTGAAACCACCCCACTCCTCCCTTCAAAATTTCTCCATGCTTTCTCAATAAGCAGCTTTAGAAGTCTGTTTCGATTTGAAACTGCAATTTGACCTAAAACAATCCTCAAATTTTGTTTAGCTCTTCTTTGTGTAGCCAATCTTGAGCTGTCCTCCTTTTTCTGCCGGCCTGTGACACACACTTGCACAGGGAAGCTTGGTACATTTTTCTAAGTTCCAGTTTCCCTCTCCATCTGTCAATTTGACATAAATTCCCCAATATAAAATGAAACAAAACTCCATGGTATACTGTCATTGTGGTTCTTGATAAAGGGCATAGGGCATTTGGTTAGTGCACTTCACTGGTGGTGGTGAAGGGGAGGCTGGCTTCAGACTTCTGCTTGCATCTTTAAACATGATGCTCAGCGCATCATGCCACTATGCAGGTGTGGCTAGAAGGTGGTGGGGCTTTTGCTTGGGGTGCCTTTCCTTGTCACACTTCCAGCTAACATAAACCTGTTAGCAATCTTCACTTGATGTAAAAGAATGCTTTTCCTCCCTATCCTTTTTACTGATAACTTCTGTGTTTGAGCTAGATGCAGCACTTCTCATGGAAGGGCCCATAGGAATTTGATCTTTGCTCATAGCATACTTAGGGGCAAGAAGAAGTTGGGCTGAGCTGAGTAGGTCTAGTGGGAAGAGCTAGAAAATTGCACTGGTTAATACAGGGGAGAGCATCTGACTCCATTTAGTCACTCCTCATGGTATACCTCTCTCCTCCAAATGCTTGACAGAGTCCTGCATGGTGTAATCCCAAGCACCACTGCAAAATAGTCTCTGTGTTACTTTGCCTGTTCGTGCTTTGTCTCCTAGTGTTTGTCACAATTCACTGCAGATGCCTTCTGTTGAGCCCAGGGTACTTTGAGATGGGTGTTGGCCTCACACCCCATGGTGCTTCCCTTCTGTCTGCACCCATCTCTGCTCAGGGAAGCGCTTGCTCCTTAACCCAATCTCCCCTCTCCTAAACTCCTGCCCCAAGGGGCAGCACTTCATGCTCAGCTTGCAGTGTCTGTTTTTTCTTCTTTAAACTGTATGGTGAATAAATAAGCCTGCAAAATTCCTAACATCATCTCTCTCTTTCTCCCTTTTTAGCTGACCAAGCTGCACCAGTTGGCAATGCAACAGTCACATTTTCCAATGTCTCATGGCAACACTGGATTCAGTGGTATGAAAATCCCTTCTTTCTTGTATAAGCTAGCAGTCCAAGAATCACCACTTGGCCTTTAATGCAGATGCTGGGCTTAAGCGCCATTATCTCACTTTAAAAAAGTCAACAGGTAACACCTTTGGGGAGTGGGTGGCCTTCACTACCCACGAAAATGAGACACTTGATTGCTGTAGGTAGGGTTTTTATGCTACTTTCCCCCATAACCCTTTCAGTGGGTTAACCAGTTATTTCTTACTCTAGCTGCTGCAATCCTGACAGTTTTGTCAAAATTGTATAAAAGTTTGTCATGTGGCTGAAAGTCTGATAGGGCTTCAGCTAGGACCACCACACTTATTGTCCCTTGTATCTTGACAGGCGTTGAATCCAGCTCTCCAGATGAGAAAGGCTATTGGGGTAATGACTGAAAAAAAACCTGTAGTTACTCTATTGTGTGTTCATACTGGTGGGAGATTCTTTCCTTGTTAGACAGTTCTGCTAACCAGATACAGTGCAAAGAACTGCAAAATGTAGAAAGTCATAGCGGTGCAGAAGTTGATTAGGTTTGATCCTCTCTTCCTTTACCAAAGAAATCCAGCTGGAAATCTCTATTGGAAGGCAAAATGTAATAAAAAGCCTCTAATCTCTCACTTAGTAGCAAAGTTGTTCATTTGTGAAAGTGGTAGGTCAGCCATAAACTATGTAACAGCTACATTGGATTGATAAATATAAAGCTCAGCTCAGATGATTTTGGTGGCAGTATTCATCTTCCATTTGTTCAGTGCAGATGATGCCTTTGCAGTATTTGGGGCAGGAAGAACACTGACATATGACTGAGGCTCAAGTAAAAGATGACAATGCATGTTTGTTATTGAGTCTGTGTTTGCTACAGCTTTGTGAGAGAGTTGTATAAAGGGTGATGCTGGTTTCTTTATTCTTTGCATATTTGAACAGATATGCCACTTTCTCTTCACCCTTGCCAGATAGAAGCCATCTTATTGGTGCCGGCTTTATAATCAGACATTTTAATTCTGATGTGTTTAGGAAGAGGAAGAAAGGGCTTGGATTTAGCATCTTACATCTTGCTGTTCTGTCTGAATCTCTTCAGGATAGCAGTTTTTCCAGCAGCAAATGCTAACCTGACTGGTCTGGTTCCCACTATCACTGCCTCATGCTAAAATTTGGTTTGGTTTCTTTCTGTGTCTCAGCAGGTTTGGATGCATCGGCTCAAACTACTTCTCATGAACTCACCATTCCAAATGATGTAAGTATTTTATAGAGATGCAGAATGCTGGAAATGTTGGCTGCATATTCCACATGCCTCTGAGTTGTGCTCCCCCCCCCAAGAATTCCATCACATTGCCTAGTAGCATTATCCTTGTGCTATAGCCTGGATAGCTATCCTCCATTTGCTAAAGATGAGTGGAACGTTTATATTCACTACCTTTACGTATTTGTAGAAGAGGAGGCACTTCAACTATAGTTTTGGAACTGGGGCACTATAAACTCTGGTTCTCTCTTCTTAAAAAAGCTCTGAAACTAAGGTGGGCCACTTTATTGGGTTCAAGGACCAGTTTTAAGCTTGTTGAGGGCCATATGGATTGCTTAAAATGGGATGAGGAGAATCTCTTACCTATTTCAAGGGTGATAACAATCTTAGAACTTGCCAGAAGAAGGAGTTTGCTCCGTGTGTGTGTGTGTGTGTGTGTGTGTGTGTGTGTGTGTTGGGGAGAAACAGGGCAGCAGAAATAGTTTTAATGGGCCCCAGGTAGTTTCTGGGCCACTTTTGCCCACCTTTGCTGTGTGGTTCAGTTCATAACTAAAATTATTTGAGTTAGTCAGGAAGGTAAGATAGTGGTGTAGTGTGTATTTGAGTAGTCAGGAAGGTCAGAAAATGGTGTGTAGAAAATTCTGAGTGTTTCCAGGCACTTGAGATCATAAGAAGGCACCCTTTTGCCCTTTATATGGGATTGCAACTCCCATAAATCCATGGCTATTGACCAGGAATTACGGGGGTTGCAGCTAAGCATCATGTTGCCAGTCTCTACTGTAGAAACTACTGTTCATTCATGAGTTAAAACGGAAGTATGGGGTTGCAGAATGCTGGATCTTTGGGCAGGATATAACTTCGGCCCATTACAGACGGGCGTAAAATACGTCCTGGGGACGTACTAGGGTTAGGGAAAGTGCGTGCCTTATGACACAAGGGAGAAAGGGGCCAAGTGGCCCCTTTCTCCTCCTCCCTGCCGCCGTCGGGTATCCTTGGGGCATGAAGCCCCAAGGACACCCCACTCCAGGCCGTGGGGAAGTGGCCTTTTGCCACTTCCCTGCAGCCTGGAAAGCAGTGGATTGGGGCCTCAGAGGCTGCCGCTCTGGCAGCTGAGGCCCCGATCCGGTGGGGAAAGGAGCGCCTACAGGCCGCCCCAAAGGGGCGATCTGTAACGCGCCATAGTCTCCTTATGTGGCAAAGCCTTGAGCATAAAGACACTAAGAATTGTGTGTGCTCCAAAACTGCTGCAGCAGAAAACAATCCATGGGCCTTTTCGTGTTGTTGGAGAGTATTGCAGACAATAGAACAGTTGAATCATTGCAGTTGTGTCACCATCAGAATCCTGCAGCCAACTTGGAGTGATTTCATGCCATTTTGAGTTAAGCAGCAAACATTGAAGCGAAGCAGGCTGTTTGAGTAATCCTGGTCTTCAGGTATAGCCTGACTTTGAGACTAAAGGTTTGTTTGAATCGTAGTGCATTTGTATTCTGTTTTCACAGTTATATTAGTGCTGTGTAGTAATCTGGTTATTAAAGACTTTTGTACTCAAGGTTCTGTATTCTGTCCTCTCTTCTCTCTGTGCCACATAACTTAATTGTAAAGAGCTCTTGAGTGCACAGTGCACTCTCACCTTGTTGTAGAGATAAAAGTATTGGTAGATATTGGTGGCCAGAGAACCTAATTAAAAAAACAACAGACAAATACAGCATGCAGGAAGAGTAATACCATATGTATTTTGATATTTGAGAGATCATGTTTAGCAGAAAGCTAAACAGGGTCAGTTCTGGTTAATACTTGGATGGGAGACCTCCAATGAATGCCAGGTGCTGTAGGCTCTATTTCAGATACAAATGCACCTCTAAGTATTCCTTGCCTAAGAAAACTCTCTGAAATTAATAGGGCTGCCATCTGTCAATAGGTAGCTTGAAGGCACACCAACATATACACACACAGAGAATGTGACTAGATTATTGTAGTTTTTCAGTTGCTTTTTGATCATGATTTCAGGTTCCTGAATGACTGCGATGAAAAATAGTACAGTTTTTTTTTCTGGTATCAACTGGTCACCTGAGCCTTCCAACACTTTCTACTTGTGTTGTATGTTCAGTGGAGCTATACCAAGGAGGGGGGAAGTCTCTGAAGCTGCCTGACATGCAGAAGCAATAATTTGAGGAAAATAATGATTGAACCAATTTAATGTTTGTAGGGTGAGGCCAGAGTATGCAAAACTCAATAATCCTGATCATAGACCATGTTTGCTGGAGCTTAAAGGAGCTGTAGTTTGAAACGAGGAAGGCACTAATTGCCTACTCTTAATTTGAGTAGTCTGACTAAGCTACTCAGGTCACTCTTTTGTCTGTGAATATAGATATTGCTTGTTTGCTGGAGAAGCAAGTTGAGAATAGTCTTTAAAATTTGCAGTTTAAGTTTGCTTTCAATTTTGTTCCCTGCAGTTGGGTACCAATATACTTTAGGAAAGGGGTTATTTACTGAACATGAGATTACCTAGCTTCCCATAAATTGGGCCTGTTCTTGATCTGCAGAGAAAGTGCCAGATAATTTGGGGCTCCCCAGCTGCTTTCTGACCAGCAACTTTTTTTTTATTATTCAGTTGATTGGCTGTATCATTGGGCGTCAAGGCGCCAAGATCAATGAGATTCGCCAGATGTCTGGGGCGCAGATCAAAATTGCCAATCCAGTGGAAGGATCTACTGACAGGCAGGTTACCATAACTGGATCTGCAGCCAGCATTAGCCTGGCTCAATATCTAATTAATGTCAGGTAAGTCTCTTCAAATGGCATGTTTCTTGTTAATGCATGTGTCAGTTGTCAAAACTGGAATGTAAAGTATCTTTTAAAACCAGGCAGTATTCTGCAAGGTGGTTTCTCGACACTGAAACAGAATTCCCAAGACACCTCTTTCCCCGTGCATCTTTTGTAGCAGCAATGGGTAAATACTATTATCTCCTGCCCCAGATCCTTCCCTTTGTGAGTGTGGTGGATTGAGGTATTAGAAATCAACTTGGAGGAAGGCAAGGGAGTGAAGTAAATGGGATATGTAACACGTTCTCATCTTTAGCTGGTAACTCATAGACTGCTTTTACTAGGCTATTCTGGTTAATGACAGAAATAGTCGGCACTTGTTTCTTGAAAGTCATGTATTTAACATAGAAGTAGATTAACACTGGCGCCTTATTACAAAGCTGAGCCAGTACAAAAATAAGATTCTTAACTAGGTTTCTGGAAAGACAGCTGATGCCTTTCAGGAGCCCTGTAAACTATGCACCCCATTGGTTGGAGAGGAAGGTAAAAAAATCCATGGTGCCTCAGGGGATGTGGCTGGGTGCACTGGAAGGGCTCATGCAGCTCCTTTTCTCTCTTCTAGTGTTGCTAGCAGCAACGCTTTAGTTAGGAGCTGCAGCAGTGCTTTGCAACACGCAGTGGCTGCGTCTGGGTCCCTGTCCTTATAAAGCCTACTTGGCTATTGCCTGCTACAGCTTTTGAGCAGGCCAGATGATCTCATAAGTCAAAAGTAAAAGCATCAGCTCAGTGGGGAGAGGGTTGACTTCAATAATTAAAAACTCAGGCCTGAGCAGCTGGCATTGTGTGTCCTAGATTTCTGCTGTACCATCTCTGTTGTAGTCATAGTGCTCCTTAAAAATGGTTAGCCTTACATTGAGAATCTCAGCAGAACAACAAAGGTAGAGGTGAAAGCTAGCAGGAAAAAAAGTCTCCATCAGCCACTTTAGCTCCCGATAGATGAGTTGATGGCTTGTAGTATTGCACGAGCTACTTGTGTATAAATAGGTGTCTTCTCAAATGTGTTCCTGCTAATACTTCGAAAGCATCACAATTACAGTGTCCTAGATTCTTGGCCCTGAGCAACTGAAAGTAACTCCAAATTATTGAAACAGAACAGTGTTTCTGGATGCCTAGGAAGCTGTTGCTTCTGTGCATTCTACTGGCCCAGCTGTCTTATTGAACTAGTGAGAATTTTTGTATGGGAAGATGGTTGAAATATTTGCCCACCAACTTTGGGAGTCCTGTGTAGCACATCTCAATGTTTCACTACTCACAAATGGCCAATTTTGTATTTTGGGATTCCTTCTTGTAGGCTCAGACGTAATATTTCTCACTGTGGATGACAAGCATTATCCAGTAATATTGCACCTGGAATAGTATATTTTGGACTTTGAGGAAATAAAGCCCTGCAGGAAGTGGGGCTGCTTTGTGAGTGGTCTGGTGGCACTTGCAAATGGTGACCATCGAGTCAAAGATAATACTGTATACCAAGGATTTAGAGCGTGTTTTATGTAGTACCTAAAGCCAAGTGTATACACAACATAGCTAAAAACAGATCTTGCCTGCTAGATTGTAGTACAAAATAGTGAAGGGAAGAGAAGTTCTGTATAAATAACAGTCCTTTTAGTAATTCATATTCTGTCATCCTTCTTCCCATTGCCTTCTAAATCATGTCTGCTTGATAGAAACTACCAAAAGTATTTGCAATACTCCTGGTTAGTCCTGTTTGACTTCAGTCTAGGCAGTGGGGATCCATCGTTGTACACAGCAGAATCTGTAGAGGACACAATCTTCTCATCTCTAATCTCTTTCCCTGGGTGGCATTAGAAGAAATGCATTGGGGGTGGGGCAGGAAACCAAGTGTCATTTCAATTTTCACGCATGGTGGGGGTTTTTATGGTGATGAACCTCGCATTAGGCTGAATGTTACTGTTGTAACATCAAGTAAAACACAATTAGTGCAGAATTCCCCTAAGAGTAGAAAAAGTTGTTCCTTGTTTGTCTTAGTGTGCCGAGTGTCCTGTTAAATCTCTAGGTCTTAATTAAAATGATTTCATGTGCAAGGGACATTGAAGAAGAAAGCTTCTATGAAAAACTTAAATATTCAGCTTAAATGGCTTTTGGCTTTCCTGGAAGCAGGCTACATCTCTAAATACAGCTGTAGTTCCTAGAAAACTTAACTGAGAACCACATGTAGAAAAAGCAGATATGAGTTCAGACCCCCCCCCCAGTATAAGTAAATTAAACTTTCCCTCAGTTATTTGACTTACTTCAAGTATTTTAAAGCAGATTTTAAAATGGTCCTCTTGCTAGATAAAGAATGGTTTCTGTTCAGCGGCAGAGAAAATTGGTTTGTGTTAAGCCTCTGATAGTTGTCCAGAGAGTTTATTTTGTTAAGATTTTCAGTGAGTTACAGTGCAAGACGCAGCTACCCATATGCATGTTTTGAATACTCAGAGGGCCTACAGACTATCTGTCTTAAGCCTAAAGGAATAGATCACTGGTTTGGGAGGGAGGGACAGTGATGCATTGCAAGAATGTGTAGAGAAGCGACAGGGTTTCACCTGCCTTGACAGCATTAAGTATATGTATGTGCTCCATAGTTTATGAAAGCAACCAATGTCAGCAAAAGCCAAAACTATTATTTATAATAGGATTGAGTTTGGGATTTGAGGGTGGAGCCCTGTTAGTGGACCTTGGTACACCAAGAGAATGTTGAGATTCCCTTGCAGCCAGTATTCTCTCCCTGTCCCACCTTTCTTCTGGCTATGCTGTTTCCAAACCTTCCTAGATTAGGTTCTTGCTATTTAAGCTGTTTGTGTCCTGTGCTTTTTGTGTGGTGTTCCCATCCACCCACCCGTATTTTTGTTCCTTTTTTCCTCTGTTACAGTTTAGAAAGCGCTAAACCCTCCTCCCAGGCAGCCTCCGTCACGATCCCCGACCACCTCAGCATCAACCTCTCTCAACCCTCCACCCCTTCTTCTTCTTCCTCCTCCACCACCACCCCCTCGCTTGCGACAGCAGGGGTCTCCGACGCACCCTCCAGCCTCCCCAACCCTCTTCCGACCGCCCCCTGTGTCTCCAGTCTGCTTGGCATGAAACCCGTCCCTCTCCTGGCTCTAAATGTTGTGTCTGCTGCTAAGGGTGCCTCCACCACCTCAGCTGTGCCATGTGTTACTAACAAACTGAAAACGGAAAAACAGAGATTCTCTCCCTACTGAGTGTCTGCTTGTGGCCTTAGAGGAACAGCAGATTGTTTTTCAGCAATGTGGGGATCCTGTAGAGGAAACTTGGAAGAGATTTTTTAAAAAAAACTTCAAAGGAAAGTGAGCTTGTGATTCCATTAGGATGGAGTTTCTTTTTGCTGGCGACCTCTACTAGGTCAAGGACAATTGAGCAAGCATATTAATAAGTTTTGGAGTTCAGTAGTGATCTTGATTATGTAGCTTGTAGATGTTGCTTTAGTAGTTTGCATTGTTACATGGGATAAAGGAGGGTGGGGAGTGGGTGGTTGGGTGGGTGGGTGGGTGAGAAGGGAATTATGCTAGGGTCTGTTAACAAAATACTTATTTGCAATTCCTTGGTTTAAGCTGTGCAAAGAGGCTAATTTGGGCAAACATGTCTCAATGTCTTTCTTTGTAATAAAGCTGTCACAGTGAGAACATACACAGGTGTGCCTGAATTAGGACTGAACTCTGTGACCACAAACTGGTTGAGTATAACATTGCACCCCCCAGGCTAAAGGCTTTGTATAGATAACCAACCCTTGCACTAGCACAGCTTTCACTGACTTGGTGCCCTGTGAATTTGTTTGGACTATGCCTGGGCATTGACTCTGTTGGCTAGTCTGAAACATCTGCATAGCACCAGGTTTGGGGGGGGGGGAGGCTGCCCTACAACATTGATTACATTTATAAATCATATTCTTTGAAGGTTCTGAATCTAATACACAGTTCTAAAGATGTGCGCTGTGATGCTCTTTTCTGTAAGAATGAGAGGGGTGGTTAGATCTTGCATACTGCCCCGCTTTCATGTAAATTGCTTCTTTCCCTTGAGAACTGTGGCCCAGCCAGCCTTATAATTCATCTGCTCAATAGAACTGCAGTATATTCTTTGCACCACATCCATTCTTTTTTATAACTTATGACAGACCTTTGCAAAGCTTGGTTCAGACACCTGGCTTACTCCATACTCAGGACTGTCTTGGCCACTTAAAGAAGTGACTGCACCTAGAGTAGTGAACACATTGCAGTGAACAGATGGAATAATGCTGCAGGTGCCACTCTCTTTTTAAAGTGTGTTCCTTAGAGTGGGTATCTTAGAACTGTATCCTAGAACTGTAGTTAAAAATGTTTGTCTATTGATGGCAGTATGGGCCTTTAACTAATGCCAACAGCATCTTAACAGCTGCTCCTTTGGGCATGTAATTGGCATTGAAAAATGGTCAGCTGCAGAGTCTGGCCACGTAGCTTTGTTCGTCCTGGTCTTTCTGCTTAGTCTTTGAGGCCAGCAGCTGCAAGTTTCCTTCACTAAAGGTTCATTGGAAGCTGACTGGAATATTGTGCGGACAAAATGAAAATGTAGTGAGGTGACATGCTGCTGCCTTAAACATGGTGTTCATATGTTCATTCTTTTGTCTGAACCTGAATACACATGATCTTTAGCCTGGGGTTGCCATACGAACACTGTAAATACACTTAAATTTTTGAAGCAATCTCTGGTGCTTAAAAACCTTCAAAAACTGAGGTAACATTGAATAAGAATGGTGACAGCAGGACTGCTAAGAATCTTGTGTTTATATATTTTTTTAAAGCTGAATAAGTTTGAAATGGTGGCTGACGGCTGGAAGTCAGATGGCATACACAATGCCACTCTTTGCATTTCAGGAAGATGAGAGTCCTAATCTGATCCTGTTTGGGGTGGGGAGGGGGTGGCCATCAACTGGCCGACTTACACAGTTGTTATGTCAAACCCTTTTTTCTTGAGTAGCAAGGGGTCTTTTTTTAAAGTACTTGTTTCTGCAGTTTGACTTTCACAATTGTAACCTTTTTTTAAAAAAACTGTTTTGCTCTGTAGTGTAACCACATTAAGTAAAAATTGTCCACTCTTAACCAAGTTTTTGGGCTGGCTGTTTGTTTTCTAGTCTCATATAGAGGCTGACTTTGTGAGGTGTACGTCTGTTCTTGAGAAGTAGGTGTGATTGTGTGTTGTATAAAAGCTGTTTGTTCAATGCAGCACTACCCCTAAGCAATTATAATAACCATGTGAGCTGTAATGATGGGAAATAGGGATCTGAGTTTTATTCTACTCCCCTTTTCTGTCAAGCTGGCAGTCATATGGGGTTTAATTACTGTCCTCATCTAATAATATTAGATGTTAAAGTAGGAAAGATTTATTCTGGCAATGTTTATTAATAGGAAGGCACACTGGGCATGGTTTACTGCTGAATGATTTGCCCAAGAATCCTAGATTTTGGCATCTCTTAAAATCCTGCCCTTTTCCTTCAGAAATGTTCACTACATTTTCATTTCATACATAAGAACTAGAACTTTTAAGATAATTTCTTTGGTGATAACTGAGAGTAACACGAGAAGTAGTTTCTGTGCTCCAGGGTCTGCATATGAAACAGAGGAATTCAAATAAGTTGAGCTCTAATGGAGTCTCATTCAATAAACATTTGCAGGACGTTCTCACCCAGCCTAATTTCTCTTTTCCCCTTTTTGTTCATGCTGTTCTCATTTGTGCAGTGGAAATAATCTGCTATAACCTGATTTGCTAACATCTTGCTTCAAGACCTCAAGTAAACTAGTTCTGTGTTCTGTAGATGCAACACAGGAATTGGTCTTCTTTACTGGGTTTTACAAGCACAGAAGTCTTTTCTGCACTTGAAGTAATTCTAAAATGCTTTAGAATGCTAACTTTAGCCAAACCCTGGCTCCTTTCTGCAAGTTAATGTCAAGGGCCTGGCAACTACACTAATTCCAGAGTGGCAAACACTCATTCCAGAGCACACACAAACACGCCCATTTTGAGCACTGAAAGGACAGTAGTGATATCAGCATTTGTGGTGGTAGGGTTGAGCTTTGTAGACCATGTGCAAAATGTATTCTTAGGGAGAGGGTCAAGAAAAAAACATAGCTTTCCTCATGCTGCTAAAAGCACAACAGCCCCAATTCAGAATGCCCTAGTTCATATTGGAGTAAGCGCATCACACATTTCATACATTTTTTTTAAAAAGCGAACCGGGGGCCCTTGGTTGTATGTATAGTGATAACTAAGTGGAAGAATGGGTAATGAATGGTGAGACAGCTTTCTCTGTACCATTCTCCCTTTCCAGAGAATTCAGCACAGCAGAGCACACAGATTTCTACATATATTGAGTTGGCATGAATGAGACTCTTTTGCCCTTTGATCAGCATAAAGCTCTAGCATAAAGAGTTTTACCGCCTGCCATTTGACCATCACGTTATGGCTGCCTTAGATCACTCTAGAAATTCCTCATTGCATTCCAGTAGAACTGGGTGAGAGAAGGTGTAAAAGATCATGCTCTGCTCATGTGGGCCTTTCACACCTTTTCTGACATGATTCTATGTCCCTGGGTCATCTCAACCTCTGAGTCTGTGTCATGAAATATCAGTCCCAGCCAGGGGCGGGTCTGCTGTTAGATGAGTAACTCTTGCACAGCTGAGACAGTCCAAATGGAGGGCATCAACAAAAAAGGTAAGTTTTATGTTTGGCTTGGCTTGCACCTCTTGGACATAAAATTTACAAGTCTTTGGACTTGAAAGGGCTGAAAGGAGAAATGTTAAAGGCAACTTCTTGCTCTCCCAGTCCCTTACAAATCAGCAGTATGACCTCATGTATCACTGGTGGTATAAGTGGCACAGTGCTGGTGAAGGCATATGTAAAACCTGGCTTAAGGGCTATGAGGAAGTCTGCATTTGTTGAACAGTAAATTCCAGCCCCAGTGGCTTAGCTTAGGAAAGTATAAAGCTAGGTAGGCAGAATACAGTTGGCCTTCCACATGTGCAGCTTTGACTTTTATGGATTTGATGATTTGCGGTTTTGATTAATATGCTCTAACTCATCCAGGGTAATTCTTCTGGATCTTGACTACAGAGTTGTGCTGGAGAACCCAGCTGTTCCTAGAAAAAACACTTCTAGGCATTTCTTAGTCCTCATGTTGACCAGAGAGTTGCACTGGAGGGTCTGGACATTTCTAGAGAAGTATTCTCTTAGGTAAAAAGTTTTTCCACATTCACGGGGGTCCTTCCCTAACTCAATTGAATGTGGAGGGACTACTGTAAATGTAGTTTAGCTTTAGACTTTAAGCATCAGATAACTAAAACTTTTGAACTGATCATATATTGCTCCAGATACCTGTCAGTGGTTCTGATTAGTTTGAAAGAGAAGGGGGGGGGGGAATTCCTATCCCAGCTCTTACAGCAAATCCATCTGTAGCTCGTCCTTTAATGATGTGACTAGTTCTTACCTTGGCTGTTAACTCCCAACATATAGTGGCCTCACCATTACTGGCTTGTGTCAGTAGTTTCCTTCAGGGACTGGATGCTGAAGTTGCAAGGCAGCTGAACTGTACTTTAGTGCTGCTGTATATCTGCCGGATGCTTGTAGGAACAAAGTGCACTCTGTTGTGTCTGCTGCTAACAAAACTCAGTGACTGAGCTAGTAATAGGGGTTCTGATGATGGCATGGTCCTGCATGAGAGAAAATGGTTACATTAGCCAGTGGGAGCTATTGCTGCAGCTTGACAGAAACTGAACTCAGCATCAAAGTGACAACAGGACATTCAGAGCCATCACTGGTGTAAAACTTCCAGATGCTTCTCTGTTGAGGGGGGGGGGGGAAAGCTGGCACTAATTGGGGGGAAGGTTGAATATAAATAAAATACAATAAAGAGTACTGTAAGTCATTTTCAGCTTTTTTATTAAACAGTAGATGTTGGGTGCTTTAAATGTTGATACAGTCCAGGTGGAATTGAGTTTGTCTTGCACTAAAACTGTGGTTTTCAACAAGTCTGCATTTGTTAAAAGGTCTTTAACTTCTGTTCTCATTGTAGGCTTTCTTCGGAGACTGGTGGAATGGGAAGCAGCTAGAACAATGCAACCGCCTCACTCATTACCCGTTTCTGCCGTTCATCCCCATGATCCATCTGTGTAGTTTCTGAACAGTCAGCAATTCCAGGTTTTAACTAGTTTGTAAATTTTCAGTTCTACATGCTTTACCCATCCACTCATGATTTTTTTTAATTGCAGCATTTTAATTCCTTTTCTCTGTTCAGCTGTTAAAATGCTGATTCATATTTTAGTTTATAAGCTTCTCCCCCTTCTTGGCTCATGAAGTTTTTCTGTTATGTCATGAAATGTAAGAGTGGAATTAATACATTTCAGTTTAGTTCTGTAATGTCAGAAATTTTTCAAAAAAATAAAAAGATGGACTGGAGCTTTTTTCCTTGTGAATAGAAATGTGTGGTACTCTGAGTTCTTCTCTTTGTGTGATAACTCTGGTTCATACGTGACTAGAAGCTTTTCAAGAAGCTGTCCTGCTTAGAAATACTCAATATGGGTTGTGTGGGTCTGGTCTATGTATTAGGAGGGACGGGAACTCCTAAATGTAAGAAATATTCTCTGAGAGCTTGCTGCATCTAAAGGTAGACTACTGTGCTGTGGCCTGTAAGTTACTAGATATTTTCTTCCAGGATCTACATCTTGTTTAGCAGTGAATTAAAGTGCATGACTATTCTACTTGGGAATTGAGGGTTGGGAGGAGGCTTATAAAACAAATATTAGTCAGGCCCTCAATACAAGGGCAGAAAGAGCATCTATAGAAATGTAACTAATATAGCTGGTTAGTTAGTGTAGTGTTTCCCATCCGGTATGCACTGTGTGTGCAAATGATCCTAAAATCATCAAGCTACCATAGGTCTTGGCTTTCGTTTTGAAAATAAAAGCTAGACACACTGGTGTGCTCCTAAGTCCAACTGTAATTCTTTTTTCACTTTTGTTTAAAGTGAATTCCATGCAAATATCTGTTGCTGGCTGGCTCTGTTGCTTTACAATTGGCAAATGTGAATATTATGGAGTGGGTAAGGAATCTTAAGTGCTTCAGATGTTTTTGATTGTGGCCATGACTCTCCTGGCTGGCATAACTACAGCAGTATAGGCAATGACAAAATGGCCATGGATGTGACAATAGGGAGAGTAGCAAAAGAAGTCATCTCAGTATAGAGGGAAAACAGCTGTGTTGTCAGCTCTTGAACTACTCATGAGGTGGAAAGGCAGCTTTCTCTGACAATGGAAATGGTTTTTCCATCCCCCAGCTGCTGCTGTGCCCTGCTCTGAAAGGTGCTGTATGCTGGTGTAATGGAGAGTTAGGCCAACATAAAACTCCTAAAGGATTCTGTTCTACAACTCCCACTGTCCTTTACTGTGGCTAGGATTTTGGATAACTCAAGTATGAAACAAGAGTGTGTGTGTGTGTGTGTGTGTGTGTGTGTGTGTGTGTGTGTAAAGCTTTCTGCACCTGAGCTATAGAATGCAATCTGCTAATTTGGCTAATGTGGTGTGTGTAAAAAATGAAAGGCACTAAACATTTTACCTCTCTAGACTATCTCTTTAAGGTGGTCATCAGTGCTGAACAAATTGCCTCTTTTGTTGACAAGCATTCAGTTTAGGGCCAGCTCCTATTTTACAAATGATTCCAAAGCAAAAGCTTTCATTCTGTATCCTGCTTTGTTGCATCTCAACCACAAGTTGAACCTGCCGTTGGTAGCACTTGGTGGATATTTCCTGAAACTTGCTCCAGTTTTTGGTGACCCCTTCTAATTATAATACCACTAGTATAACATGTCACTATGCAATGATGCTTGTAAAAAGCTAAGGAGCCCTGGCAGTACAGTTGTTAATATGCCGGTACTAGAGGCACAATGTTGTGAGTTTGATCCCAGGGCTCCAAGGTTGACTCGGCCTCCTATTCTCCATAGGTCGGTAAAATGGGTATTTAGCTTGTTGAGGGCAACTGGCTCACAGATTTTAAACCACTGAGTTCACTGTTAAGCAGTATAGAAGTGTAAATGCTTTTGCCTCTGCCCTTTGAAAATGGGGAGGGGGGAGGAGACACAAAAATATTTGCCCCAGCCCTAAGTGTAATATTGCCTTTTCTTGTCTGTGGTTCTCTAACAACCAGAGAGCTGCCATTTTAGACTTCACAGTAAACCCCAGACCTCTCCATAAAGCATCACTGAACGGGCCACTTTGGCATTATATTTTGGGGAAACATTATATTACGGTTGCCTGGAGCTGTTCAAGACGAGTGGGAACCATGTGACCCTCAACATGATACTGCGCTGTCAGGTTCTAGTGTCCCTCGCCAATATATGCTGGGAGTTATAGTCCAGCATCTGAATGGTTACATGATCCCATCTGATTTTGGAGTGCCTCAGATACTGTGCTTGAGGTCAATAGTGTCATTCCTGGAATATTATTTTAATCTGAATGTTTTTCCCTTTGATCTCAGAGATTTGGAAAATCTCTGCCTTGTTTCTTCATTTGGAAGTCAGCTAGATGTAGAAAAGAGGTTGATGTTCAGTGCAGCTATTACTGTGCAGTCGGAGGGCTTGCCTGTACTTCCTAGAAGGGCCAAAGTATGGGAAACAACTGTTTTTGCATAATGGATGAAGGTAAGAAAGGTGAAAGAAAGCTAAGCAATCTTATCTCATTCTCCTGAGCTTTAGCTGAGAAAATCGGTCTAATGTAGTTTATTCATTAAACTTGCAGTGCCATAGGGCAAGAGGGGGAAGGAGGGTCTCTATTCATACCCTTTCAGAGGAAGAGCATCATAAGTCAGGTTCTGTCGCAATGTGTGCCTCATTTCATGCTGCCACTGATAGAGAATCTAAGTGTAGCAGTGTGTATGCTAAAACTCCTGAAGTGTTCTTGAAGTTGGATGTGCTGACAGTTCGGCATGATTCTGCACTTCACTATATGTCACCTAGTTACTAGAGATTTGACGAGTCTCAACAGTTCTGTTCTCAAGACTACATCTGTGCATCTGCAGAACTTGTTGGCATATGTATCTTAGTTCCTGGGACTTTTTTGTGTCTGATCTTCATGCCAGGGTACCCATATCTTGCACCAAACATGATGGGATCTCTGGTGTAATGAGGAAGCATTCATTTCAGAAGGCTGTTGTGCAGAACCATGTAGGTACAAAATAGGTTAGAGTTGCTTGGGTTTTTGATACTTTCCACAAGTCCCTATCTTCTCTCCTGCCACTTCTGAGCCATTAAGCTGCATTCCCCTTGCCCTTTTCTCACTGTAGGTGTGAGATGGACAAAATGAAACCTTCTAGATGTTGAAATGTAACTTCCAGAATTCCTCACCATAGATTTTGCTGTCTGTGGCAGCTAGGATTTGCTGTTCAACATCTTTGCTCAGCCTTGCTATAGGTCCTCTTCCATACATAACATAGTTTATTGAAAGTTCAGAACTGGGCTTGAGAATGTAATAATGTTTAGATTCTGGTGTGTTTGTGTTCTAATTATTTGATATATTGAGTATATATTTGGCTGGTAAGGGGGTTTAATATGAAGCCCTGTACTTAATATATATACTGTTGCGAGTACCTGGTGCCAAAGTAATGTCCATTTTCATAATTTGTTCTGGTTTTTCTTACCAGAGGGGCAACAAAGTCAGGTCCATTGATGCGCTTCTTAAGCCAATGTTTTAGTTTCTGGGGCTGAAGCAGGTACTGCCTTCACATTCTCAACCTTATCTTTATACTGTAGCTTTAAAAGACTAGAAGCAACTTGCCTAAAACGATTGAAGAATTGAAAGCAGGAATCCTTAACAATGGAATCTGGACTGTTGACTGTTAAGCATAAGGGAATATGAATAGAGCATTCCCTACCAACTTGCTGCTTCCACAGTCCAAAACACTTCATCTCTCTCACACACAAAGGTACTTGCCTTTGGAAGTCTGTGGAACATACAGGGCATAAACGTAAAGAGCATACCAACACTGAGTACAAAATGGTCTTTAATTGAAATCTGCAGTGCCATTACTCATCTAGCAATGTTATTACCATACAGACATGATCTATCTTACAAGGGTGGATGTTTTAAAACAAGCATAAGGGACACACAGATTTGAAGTGGTAAGACATATGGCTTCACCTAAGAGACTGAGAACTTGCCTTCCACAGGAAGAATGACAAACTGGGCTGGGAGTGTTTGGGATGGGTCGTATGTCATGCTCGCTGTGCAGTGCAACCTTTTTTAAAGGGCAGGCCCTGTGATAGCTCGACAGGGAGGGGTGGATGGAAAGAATGTAACTATGAGAAGCTAAATGGAGACATTGGGAAATGACATAAGAGAGGCCTAGATCAACCCAAACAGGTAAAGGGATACTCTTGACCTAAAGTTTAACCATTGTGACTTGATCAGAAGAGCTTATACAATCTGCAAGACTGGTTCTGGATAAGAAAGGTGAGTTGTTTGTTTCTAAGAAACACTGCTTTCATTTCCAGTTTATGGTTTGTGGACAGTGTAGATTAAATGATTAATTTTGGCTGCCAGTGAGGTACTTTTTAAAAATGCCAATTCCTACTGTCAAACTACTTGCTGAACTTTGTTGCTGTGTGCCTTCAAGTAATTTTTCATTGGAAAGGCAGGGTATAAATAAATTTATTATTATATCTGACATGACAACCTCCTTCGGGTTTTCTTGGCAAGTTTGTTCAGTGGAGGTTTGCCTTTGTCATTTTCTGAGGCTGAGAGAATGTGACTTGGCCAAGGCCACCAAGTGGGTTTCCATGGCTGAACAAGGATTTGAACTATGATCCCCAATCATAGTCCAGTGCTCATACTACTACCCCATGCTAGCTCATGCCGAACTAGCCCATTATTTTCTCCACTGGCTGGCAACAGCTTCCCTAAGATGCTGAAATGATTTAAATGCTATTCTTCGAAAGTGGGCATTCAAACATGAGAAGCAAATGCTAAACCCCTGAATGATGACTCCATGCTAATCTGTTTCAGGGGATTGTGGTTGCATTCTTATTCATCAAGCGCCAAAGGTACTACACTGGTACCCCGGGATACGAATGCGCCGCCTTACGAAATTTCTGGGTTACGAAAAAAATCCATTCAAAAAAACTGTTCCGGGTTACGAAGGTTATTTCGGGTTACGAAAATTTTTTTGGTGCTTTTCGGCGCTATTTCACACGAAATCGCGGCTTTTCCCCATTAGCGCCTATGGCTTTTTCGCCTTACGAAGTATTCCGGGTTACGAAAGCGGCGGCGGAACGAATTAATTTCGTAACCCGGGGTACCCCTGTACTAGCTATTACGTCTATACATGGGCAAGTTATTTTAAGGTAGGAGCTTAGAAAGCACTGTGACCTGATCTGTTCCCAACATGGCTCACAACAACTACAGTGAACAATCACAGAATTTTTAAAAAAGATAATGGAGTATTTCATAGTACCCAGTTGATGGGACTGAGTTCTTGCATTGAAACAGGAGAACTGATTTCCCCAGCATGAGATTGGGAATGAAAAACAGTAGCATGGCTTCATATCCTGCAACCCATCGCATTGTACAGCATGGTCTCTGTGCAGAATTTTGGCTTTTAAAAACTTAACATTTTAATAGTTCTGCCAGAACCTGGAACTTCTTTCTGCTAGTGGGGCCTACGATCTGCTTTGGGTTGAGCTGATACATGTTTTTTTTTGTCTAGTCTAGGCCCTGTCTTTTACACAGCACCTTCTACAGTAGTGCATCTCCTCATGAAGACTAAATGCTGTTGTGCTTAACCAGTGGATTTGACGTCATGGGACACCATATAGGCACTGGATAAATTTGTCTTCATCTCCAGATGTGTTCAATAAAAGCATGAAGCCAATATCTCTAGAGATCATCTAGCTCAGCACAGATTAACACCCTTGTTGCTGAAGGTATAAAACGCAGCAAATGCTTTTATAATAAATGGCCTTCTCCAACACACACACACACATTTTTTGATCTTAAATATATCCAATAGTGGTGCTTTTGTTACTGGGAATCTGCCTCTAAAATGCCATATCTCAACACAAGAAACCTTTCTTGACAATCTACTCTATTTTGATGGAGATCTGGAAAACATTGTTTTCCAGTACTCCTTTTGGACATTTGCCAAGATGTTTGAGAACCATTCTAAATCAGAGTTGGTTTTTAAAGAAGCAGTATGAAAACAGCCAAGGTTGAGTTCAAATTGTTTCTAACCTATGGTGATCCTAACACAAACCTGTCATAGGGGTTTTCTCAACTTCAGAGGGGGTTTGCCATTGCCTTCTCCTGAGGCCTAGGGAATGTGACTTGCCCAAGGTCATCCAATGTGTTTCTATGACCAAGTGGGGAACTGAACCCTGTTCTTCACAGTCATGGAATGCTCAAACCATTGCATCTATGTGAGCATAATTTTCCCAACTTGTATAATTTATTCCATTTAGACTAGTTATGAGGAAGGGGCAAGGAACCAAGATGATGCTTTTTTTAAAAAAGATGTTTGATTTTCACTGAGTTTTAATGGACAATTTTTGACAAATCCTTGCCTTGGTGATATGTTTAACCAAAAAATAAGAAATGTGAGCCACAATATGACTGCAGTGTTGTGTTGTGTGTTGAATTGCTCCATTCACTATGCAGCTTCAAATCCACCCAATCTCCTGGCTTCTAGTGAACTCTTTCTTCACTCCTTGTCTGAAGGATTTGTAGAGAACAGGGAAATCTCTTCTATGGGGTATAGGAAGAAGGGCTGCTGACATCACTGTCATTACTGCCAGAGGACAGGTGGGAGAGAAAAGTCTCCTCTGGCCCATAGCTAGAACTTTGTAGTCCTGAATGCTTATCCAGTAGAAACTGCATGTAGCTACAGACTATTTTGCTATGCCTGGTGTACCTCCTGCTGAAGTGGCAGATTGTATGCTCTTCCTAGCTGCTACAGGAATTAAGGTGGTTTTTTTTTTTTTTTTTTTTTTTGTTTTTTGCCTGGGGGAAGGTTAGCCAAAGCCCTCACACCCATCTGGTTAAATGCTCTGTAACTGAAAGCAGGCCTGGAAAACAGCATTTTCCCTGGGCCTTCTAGCTGCCTTCTGCTGGGAGAATGGTCACTGAAGCTTCAAGGCTCACATTAAGACCTGTCTCAGATTTCTAATCCATGCTATATACTTTCACTCCCACCTTATCCCATCTGCTGTGTGGAGACAAGAGCCCAATAGGCAATCATGGCTCATACTGCAAGAGGATTTCTTGCATTAGGCCAGAGCTATGACTGCGGACACCACAGTTCGATTCCCACTCAGCCATGAAACCCACTGGGTGACCTTGGGCATCACATGCTCTCAGCCGAGGAAAGCAATGGCAAACCTCTAAACAAATCTTGCCTTAGGGTTGTCATAAGTCAGAAACAGTTTGAAGCCACACAACACACACAAGCTAGTTCTTTGTCATGTGTTAGTGTGGTGGTTTCTTTCCATTTGTTTGCCTTTGAAAATTGACTTCTTTTTTTTAACATTCAAAAAATGTAATTAAAATCAACCAGTACTGAGGTATGTGAACACCTTTTTTACCATCTGGGAAAGGCAGCAACATTTAAAATAACAGGAGCCATGGGGGAATCGGAAAGTCAGTGGAGATTGTGAATAACCTCCCCCACCTCTATTTTTGTTCTTTGGAAAGCATGTAACTAATCCTCACAGTTGAAAATGTATTGCTGAGAAAGAAAGAAAAATAGTGAAGTTGAAGGCTTTCATGGCCGCTATCCATAGTTTTTTGTGGGTTTTTTGGGCTATGTGGCCATGTTCTAGAAGAGTTTCTTTCTGATGTTTCGCCAGCAGCTGTGGCTGGCATTTTCAGAGAATGCATTCTCTGAAGATGCTAGCCACAGATGCTGGTGAAATGTCAGGAAGAAACTCTTCTAGAACATGGCCACATAGCCTGAAAAACCCACAAAAAACTATAAAAAAAATAGTGATTGCTAAAGCCCCTCATACCTGTGACGGGAGAAATCTATTCTGGACCTCTAAAATCACATCTCTGTTGCCTCTTACACTTCTCTGCAGAGCAGTTGGGCTCTTCCTTTCAATAACACTTGAGATTTTGTAAAATGCTAGATTACTGCACCGTTGCGCTTTTGCTGTATAAAACAAAAGACAAAGATGCTAGCTTTCTCATCTGCTCCAGGATAAGGGGAAGAAGAGTCTAGCTCCTCTTGGCTTAGCTAATGATTGAGCTACGCAAGGAAGAAATGGTTTATCACCAATTCTGCCTGGCCTTTTGGCTTGGAACAAAACTTCCCAGCAAATGTCACATCACTTAAGCAGCAACCTGCCTTGGCAGCAAATATAAGGCTAGGCGGCTTCAGGCTCTAAACTGCTTTATACCAGGCTCATGCTAGTAAACTAGCACCATGAGATTAGTGACCAATCTCAAATCTTGTTCATCAGAATCACCAAGCAATTCCAACTTTCCATAGCTTGCTTACCTGAGCTCTGAGGGTCTGAAAGTGTTTCAGCCCTTGCAAAATGCAGATCCTAGCACTGCTGCTCCGGACTGGAGTGAAATCTCTCCCAGAGCTGCTCCCCTCAATTTCCTCTGAAAAAGGGGGATTGCTGCCCATGCAATAAAACCAACACAGCCTGTTTGAGAAGCAACATCTGCCTGGGCACCTAAGCCAAATCCTTCTCCTTTGTAGGCTGATGGGAATTAGCACCAAGGCACCTCTGCCGATGGTTGATCGGTGTAGGCCTTAACATTTGAGTTAGCGCACACATCGGAGTTTAAACATGAACTCTCCCCCTACTTGTGATGGAGCAACAGATGTATATGGAAGATGAGAGGACCTTGGCTGATGAGAATGAACAAACCGTAGACACCGCCTGCAAAGATCCCACTTTGCTGAGCAGGCTTGGGTGCCCCTTCCCTTTAGGTTTTTACCAATCAGACCTGATGTGTGAGCAACACTTGGGCATGCTATTACATTTCCAATGCTGTTCTGACAGAAGAGAGAGAACTGTAAAGGAATGGGATGCGGCTGGATTCTGTGCCTTTCCTCCCATTGCATCTCTCTCTGGGTTGAATGATACTGGGCCTTGGACACTGCCCGCTGATTCATCAGGTCCTTGGCCAAGGAGCCTGTAGAAGGGGGAAATACAACAGGGACCCATCTCCTCCTTGAGCATTAACTGAGAAAAGTACATGGCTAGTGTGCAAGCTGCAGTCACCCACCCCAGAGTCAACAGGTTAAACTTGATGGAGGGCCTGTTCCCTACTTTGAAAGGCACGGTCCCACAGCCTGTTTTGAAACAAAGATGGAGGAGCTACAATTAATCTCAAAATTATCCATTTTCTTTCCTGTCCACTCCTGGGCTTAAAATAACTTAAAGCCTCACGTCCCCAGGTTATCTCAAACACAAATAGATGACAAATGTAAAAGGGAACAAAACATCTTTCTCCAAAACCAAGACCTTCACCTGAGAAACCAAGAAGAAAGGATTTTTCCTTGCAAGTGTAAACTTGAGGGAGTCCCTTTTCTTCTTTTAAGCAATTTCAGAAATTCGGGCAGAAGCAGGATCAGCATCGGCAAATTCCCGCTCCCCACCCCTTGCGCGCTCCTCTGCTGCCCCTTGACCCTCCTTCTCTGCCCCCACCTCCCCACCCCACCCACCCTCCACCACACAAACCCACCTGACAGGGACACACATTAAGTGCAAATGTAAACATTCCTCGTTATAAATTAATAAAATAAATTAATTAATTAAATTAAAAAGTGCAGTGCATGTTGGTGCCAGCAGAGAGTAGAATGGAGCTGTTTTCCCCATCCCAAAATTGTGAATGGGCCACATTGAGTGTATATACATGTATACATATGTGTGGTGTGTATGTGTGTGTATATATACACTCACTGACCCAACCTCACCCAGTATGGTTGGGTGCTGGAGGATGAGGGAAGGGAGCAGATACTGTAGTTTTGGGGCTATGCACCCCATTCCCAAGAACTGGAGCATGGGTATGTGTGTTTGTGTTTTGAGAGGTTGTTGCACTCTGGCTTTGGTTGTTATTTGTGCAAAGGGCTACATAAGAGGAATGGGAAAGACTTATTTTTCACGCTGTGGCTTAGTGGGACGGGGAGAAGGGAGTTTCCATGCTGACTGTGGCCCAAACATGCATTAAGTCCCTCTCAGAGACAGTCTGGCTGAGGCTCAAAATGCACACCCTCCAGCCGAGATGTAGCAAAGAGCTCTGGAGCCCCGTTGATGCACCTTGCCATTTCCTCTGGGAGATGAAAGCACCACATTTCCAGCTCAACTCTTTCCTCAATCTCTTACTTTGCTTCTTGGACTCATTGGTGAATCCTTGGGCTTGGCCGGAACTGGTGGGTCCTTTGTTGGAACTCACAATATTCAGGACTTGAGGAAGTAGAGTAGAAGGGATCAATTCCTCTCAGCATAGGGCACAAGCCGCCCTGCTCAGTTGGAAGGGCAATGACTATAAGTTGCTTGGTTTTGTGTTCATTTGTTCTGTGTCTCCAGTTGTCCCAAGTGAAAACAGCGAGTCCCGATGGCAGGAAGTGACCCTTGAGACCCACACACGCAAACCCAGCCAGTCCGAGAGAATGCAGGAAGCTGAAGTGAGGGCAGGGAGGGAGGTGATGAGGCGTGCTGGCTCTCCTTCCAGAGATTATGAGATAATATATATTTATATAGAGCTTTATAGATTATTTATATAAATATCTGGGGAGATGGTGGTGGTGCAGAGAGGCAGAGGAAGGACGGGTCTGTACAACCTGAAGAAGGGAAAGCCGAGCGGGTGAGTTCACAAATTGGGCATGTCTGGAAGTCTCTGCACCTCCCCACTGCCTGAATGGTCCAGTTCGGCACTGTCACAGTCTGAATCTTCGTAGGCGGCAGGGTCCTGGGAACAGAGAGGAAAAAAAGGAATCAGGGTTGGAAGGAAGGAAGGATGGATTGATTTACCCCACACCAAAAATCACAGGGAAGGAGAAGATTACTTCCAGTCATGGCATGTAGGTTCAATCTCCAGTATTACTGGCAGTATGCCCTTTAAAATAAGTTCTAGGAGAATGTCATAGGGAAGGTGCTGTTGCTCTCCTGCAGTGCTCATGGGTTCAAGGGTTGTCATCTATGGGAAGATAATGCTGAACGAGAAAGGCTAGGAGTGGACAAAGTGCAGCCTTCCAAATACTGCTGGAGTCAACACCCAGCATTCCTCATCATTGTCTATGCTGACTAGGGCTGATAGGAATGGTAGTTCAACAACATCTAGAAGGCTGTGCATTGCCCTCTCCTGGGATGAGCCTTGGGTCTCACGCACCATGGCCCCTATGCTCTTCAATAACTAGGCCACATACTGCTCTGACTGTGGTTGCAAAACAGAGAGGTTCTTTAGTTTTTTTGTGGGTTTTTTGGGCTATGTGGCCATGTTCTAGAAGAGTTTATTCCTGACGTATCACCATCATTTGTGGCTGGCATCTTCGGGCCACATAGCCCGAAAAACCCACAAAAAACTATGGATGTCGACCATGAAAGCCTTCGGCTTCAGAGAGGTTCTTTGCTCATCCATACACTGTTCTTTAAAAGCAAGGTTCTGCACTAAGAAAAGCTTTAAACAAAACAAAATACATTATGCAGATAAAGCACTTCTCCCGCTTCATTGCATATACTGCATAATTTATTTAACTTCTGCCAGTCATGGGGAAGGGCTAAAAGGTATTTGGAGTGCATACATCATGTCCTCCTTGACCACTGGAAATCCTCCTTTTATCTTTCGTCTTGGAATTGTCACTAGAAATTGTCCATACCTTTTAAAATTTCTCTGCAATCTTGGGAGCTAGACACCTGACCATTTTGCAGTAAAAATGGCAGGCAATTCCCTCAAAGTGGTGAATTCCATTTCAGAATTTGCTAATAACACTGTATATCCACCTGGGCAAAAAGTGGCTCCCCAGTTATTGTTGGATTGCAGCTACCATCATCCATCACCAGTGGCTAGGACTGGCAGGAGTTGTAGTCAGGCAACATATGGAGGGCCACAGGTTGTCCACCCTTGCTGTATATGCAGAATAAAAAATCTGCAAAGCATAGATGCAGGCAGACGTGATATAGTTGATTTAAGTTAACACTGAACAGGAAGGAACTGTTGTCCAGCAATCTTCCCCAAGCACCTACATCAGGGGTAGGCAACCTGCGGCCCGCGGGCCGGATGCGGCCCAGTGAGGCCTTGGGACCGGCCCCAGCCCGGTCCTGCCGCCGATTGCCGCCGGGGCCTTTGGCGTCTCGCGCAAGGGGCATGGTGGGGCAATTGTCTATAGAAGCCTCAGAAACATGCATTTATCTTAACTTTTTTTAAAAATCAGCAAAAATTTTTGCGTGTCCTCCATTTTTTATTTAAAAAGTGCCCTCCATTTGAAAAATTTGTCCTACATTTGTCCCAGTTTATTTATTTATTTATTTATTAAAAAATTATTTAATTATTTATTTTTTGGCTTTGGCCCCCCAGTTGTCTGAGGGACAGCAACCCGGCCCCCGGCTCAAAAGGGTTGCCTACCCCTGACCTACATTATCAACATTTGCTACCTCAGGCATTCCTGAAGCAAAACAAAGCAGGCCCACAGCCTCCAAAAAGCCTTGGCAATCCTCCCAGTTCTCCCTCTGCACCCACCTCTCCTGCATTCTGCTCGGCACTGAGCTGGCGTTTGACGAGACGGATGGCTGCCTCCTTTTCAGACAGCCCATCCGAGTGTCCCAGGATATCATCATCTGAACGCTCTGCATCCAGCCGTTCGTCCGTATTGGTGCTGGCCACATCTGGCGTGCCACCGCTGTGGGAAGCTGTGGTGCCCTCGCTGGCAGTGCCTTCTTCGCCATCTCCATCAGAGAAATTCTCCGAGCTGAAAGTGGAGAGTGACTGCCGCTTGCTCATGGTCTGAGGCCACCTAGGCAGAGAAAGAAAGAGGGAGAAGGCTGTGAGCCTTGGGGGATCATGGCAACCCTCACCCAGAATGAGCATAGTACAATGATAACCACATTGCACAGAAAGACGGTAGCAGGACCCAAAGAATGGATCCCATCAGGCTTGAGTTTTCTTCTAGGCCCCTCTCTTCCAGAGACACAACAGCAGATAAAGAGGGAAGAGCACAAAACTCTTTAATCCACAGCCACCCCTACTCAGTTGTTTGATTACTGCCCCCTTTTGCTCTCTGGTGCTCTTTCCTGGGTGGTGAAAAACCTTTCTCGGCTGGACATCCCTGCAAAAGCAGCTGAATCCAGATTGAGACTTACTGTGATGCATGCAAGCCTAGCTGAAAGTATCTCACCAAATGTGTTCCTCCCTGTCCCACTTGCTTTCCCTGAAGGGAAAGAATAGGGCATGGAGGAACCTCCGTGTGAAATCTGGTCAGTGACCAGAGAGCACAGAAAGATGCCCTCCATAACTTGCTCACCTCTCCAAAGGCAGAGGGGCAGGGACATGCAGATGGGAAAATTTTTGGAAGGGTAAGGATTTGGGGGAAGGATTCCTTTAATGCAGGGGTAGGCAACCCTTTTGAGCCGGGGGCCGGGTTGCTGTCCCTCAGACAACTGGGGGGCCGAAGCCAAAAAATAAATAATTAAATAATTTAAAAAAATTAAATAAATAAGCCGGGACAAATGTAGGACAAATTTTTCAAATGGAGGGCACTTTTTAAATAAAAAATGGAGGACACGTGAAAAACATTGCTGATTTTTAAAAAATGTTAAGATAAATGCATGTTTCTGAGGCTTCTATAGACAATTGCCCCACCATGCCCCTCGCGCGAGACGCCAAAGGCCCTGGCGGCAATAAGCGGCAGGACCGGGCTGGGGCCAGTACCAAGGCCTCGCCGGGCCACATTCGGCCCGCGGGCCGCAGTTTGCCTACCCCTGCTTTAATGTCTCATAGTTGGGATTTACATCTTTTCTGAGCTGGATGAGCCAGAAGTTCCTCTCCCCTGATCAAAAGTTATGGAACCACTGAGGCCTAGAGAAACTGCTGGACTCTCTCTAGGTCAGCCTTCCACAACCTTCCATCCTAAAGGTTTCCCCTTGACATGACTGTCTAGTCATAACCAACTGTAGTGGGAAGTGTTCATCTTCATTACTAAGCCGAAGAGCCAGCATTGTTCAAAGATGACTCCATGGTCATGTGGCCAATATGACTGCACCAAACGCTGTTACCTTCCCACTGAAGTGGTACCTATTTATCTACTTGCATTTCCATGGTTTTGAAATGCTTGGTTGACAGAAGCTGGGGCTAGTGATGAGAGATAACCCCTTCACGAGACACTTGGACCTTGAACTGCCAACCTTCTCACCTTACAATCATCAGAACTGGTGTTTTAACCACTAAGCCACCACATTCCTTATACCTTCCATCCTGCAATCACATTATCCTGAACCAGTATGGGCCAACACACCAGGTTTTGAAAAGCCACTCAGCATTACCAAAATGGCAATGGGTACTTGCAGGAACCTAGCCACCCAAAACCATAACAGCATCTTGCTATATAGATTTCAAGGCCAAAAGGAGAACTTTAATAATCAAGTTTATTCCTGATTATTCCATATCAATTTTTTTTTCAAAATGTTGATTTACAGAATAGTGAGTGCAAACTTATATAACATGTACTGAACGTATGAGAGGATATCTACTCAGTGTAGATGATACCATGCTTCAACCAACAAGAGTGGTTGATCAAGAGGTTACAGCTTAAAATAATAGGTATTAAATGTCTTCATTAAGTGTTTCATACCCTCTCAATATTGATGAAAACTGGGATGCATGTGGTCAACTAACATCAGAGTGTGGGGTCAAGACAACAAAATAACAAGGAAGAAAAGATGAGTTAGGAGAGGCTGCAGTTGTTTGCTTTTGCCTGAGTCTACTGGGAAGGGCAAAATTCCTCCCACTCCTCTCCTCTACTCCCTTGTGTGTGAATTGAGTGATAACTACTTTTGTGCTCCATTTGCAGTAATTTGGAAGTAAACTGAAGACAATGGGGGAAAGTAGGAGGAGAGAGAAATGGACCTTCTAAAAGCAACTGGAAAAGTGGCAGAGGATTAATCAGGACTATCCCTGTCAAACTGGGACAGTTGGAGGGTATGATATCTGGATCTATTTCATGTATTTTCCATATATCTGCCATGGTGGAGCTCAAGGCGTCATCCACAAAACCACCAAACAGTTTTTCATGGGTTTATAAATGCTCCATAAATGGGGGGAAAAAATAGAAGCATGCCAGTTTGAGCCAATATATTATTTAGCACTTCCCCCCACAGGCAGTAAGTGTTTAGTTAAAAGGATTTGTTGAATAATTTGTGCAGTGTTTTGAAAATCTGATGACCCAGATTGTGAGAAGTCCTCTGTGAAATGCCATCTACACTTATGGCGCAAAATAAACAAAGAGGAATGATGGTTACATACATACTGGTGCAATGAACAACAGTGCCAAAATGAACAAGAGGAAAAGCATGGAAGGGACTTGGCTCTAAAATTCCCAGCTCAACATGCTCAGTAAGACAAACTGCACACCTTTCGCTGAAGGGGAAGCTCTACTTCACTGTCTCTTCACTCACCTTTGCCGAAGGGGAAGCTCTACTTCACTGTCCACCTCGCCCTCCTCCTCCTCTGAGGAGACTCCACGCTTCTAAGGAAAGAAAGGGGTGGGGGGGAAGAGAAGAAACTATGTCAGTATTGACAAGATGAAGGTAGAATAAATCCTCAGTTCACTAGACATGTTTTTCAAATGACACTGTTAATTCTTTTGTCCACTTGTTTAGCATTATTGGATTCATGGGCTTAAATCTGAATTTACACAGGCACAGAAGCTCGGACTGAATGTACCTATTCCCACTCAGGACGAACAGTACATAGCCTCCAGCTGTTCAGATTTGGCAAGGAAAGTCCAGGTCAATATTCTTGTCTTTCAACTCTTTCAGCTGCTTTTAAAATGCCCCATTTCTCTTGCCTTCTCCCACTTTCCTCCCCTTTGCCTTCCGCTTACTTTAATTGCAGCAAAAAAGGTGCAAAAATAGTTTGTGCTCAGTGGTCTCAGCAAGTCGGAGAGGAGAGGAGAGGTCGGAGTTTTCTGCTTCCTAGTAGTCTCACAAAAAAAGGAAACAACTGCAGCTTCTCCCAGCTTCTATGCATTTAATCATTCATAACTTTTGCCATTTTAACAGCACCCTGATGTTTCTTGGCTATATTTGCCCCAGTTTTCATCAGCCAAATGCTGGAAGGTGCGTAGTATCAACCTGTCTCATCCCAGTTCCTAAACTTGATTAGCAAAATCTGGTATCTCTAATAAGGACCACTTAGGGTTACATGTACACAGCCCTACCTGGTGTTAAGACAGGTAACTGTGCAAAGAGTGACTCTTTCAAAGGACTTTATCACACATGAGGAATTTCTCTTAATTTCGAATGAAAAGAAAGTGGGGCCAGAACGCATTTACGTGAATTCACTAGTTCAGCAAATTTACATGAATGCGAACTGTGTTCAAACTGGCTTCCCATTGCCCGAAAACAGCATGCCACTGCCTGAATTTGCATGTGGTAGTCTATCATGCAATAACGTGAAACCCCATGATTGCACTCGGACTAACTTCCCATTGCCCAAATTTGCGTGTGGTAGTCTATCACGCAATAACGTGAAACCCCATGATTGCATTCAGATTGCCATTGGATTGTCTGATAATGTCCAAAGATTATCTCTCTCAGCTGCTTTTTGTGTGATTGTGTGGGTGTATCTGATTATGAAGAGAAAGTAGAAAAGGTGTACAGAAATTGAATTGAGCAGTTTAAAATTCATTGGCAAGCCTTGAGACTGTTGAAACGCTTCCCTTAGGAGCTGAAGCTCCGGAGACAGAAACATCCTGACATTATGTTTCTGCTTTAGCATATGTGCATGCCTTAAATAATTTGCTTAATTTAGGCTGCAACACTATGATCCCGAAAGGAGGCCATGCCAGAGGCCAGAGGATATTTTGGTTCTTCCTCTCTGAAGCAGAGATCTTCAAGCAGATTTCCCTCTTACAATGCAAACTCAAACTCTTCCTCCATGGGACAGTGGCAAGGTCTACAGCCAGGACTCCTCTGTACTTGGAGCTCTGGAATCAGAGACAGAGGAAGCTGGAAGAGGGGGCTGTGGATCTGCAGGATCCTAGGCATTCCTATGTCCCAACATCTCCTGAACTGGAGGTGGGGGAACAGGGGCATACGTTTGTCCCGGTGATGGCATAGTTTCCCCCCTCTCAATGGAAGCAATGGGAAGAGGACACTTTTTAAAAATGTCTCCCAAAGCTTGAGGTGGGGGACCCCAACTTTCACCCAAATCCAGAAAACCATAAGCAAAGGCATTTCATCCACCTTGCCTTCTTTTCTTCCCACCCTATCTGATTGGCTATTACTCTTTGCAGTATTTTTGGAGGAAAATGGGGCACATCTACATGGACCAATTACACCAGTCAGCCCTCCCCCCATGACCTGTCTACATGGTGCAGGGCCAAAGCCCCAATTTGCATGCATACTGTCTTCATGAAGAAAGGCTATTTCTGCCCTAGCCCTGCCTAAATCAGATTTTAAGAACTCATGCAGAAAAATCTGGAGCATTCTGCAGCAGTGCCTGGCGGCTGTTTACACACATGTCCACTGTGCTGCCCAGCACCATGGGACTTTATGTGTAGACAGCCGCCCAGTAAGCACTCCAGAATGCAGAGGTTATGGAGAGAAACTGGGAACACCCAGAGTCTTTTGCCTAGTGTACATGAACTCTGGGATTGGAGGGAAGTGGTAGGTATAGGGTTGCCATAAGTCAGGACCTCCGAACTGGGACAATGTAGGACAAACGTAGGACAAAATTTTCAAATGAGGACATGCAAAAATGATGTTTTTTAAAAAAATTCATATAAATGCATGATTCTTAGGCATGAAAAAATGGAGGACATTGGCATTATTCCTAGACAGATGGCAGAATTTTGCTTCCCTTTCGGGTCAAAACCAGAAGAGGAGGAAGAGTGGAAGAAGCAGAGGAGGAGGAAGAGGAGAAGAAGAAAAGGAGGAAGAAGAGGAGGAGAAGGGGGAAGAGAGGAGGAGAAGAGGGAGTAGAGAGGAGAAAAAGGGGAGGAAAGGGAATAGGAGGTGGAAAAAAAGAGGAGGAGGAAGAGAGAAGGAATGGGAGAAGAGGAGGAGGAGGACAGGGAGGAGAAGGAGAGGAAGACGAGGAGTACCAGAAGGAGAGAAAGCGACGAGAGCAGCTGCAAGGCAGGAAAAGGGGTCTCCCTTGGAGGAAGACCCTTCCTCCCTCCTTGGAGCCTGCCTGGCCGGCGGGGAAGCCCCAAGGCAGGGAGAAAGGGTCTCCCTTGGAGGAGAGACCCTCTCTCCCTGCCCGGGAGCCTGCCTGGCCGGCGGGGAAGCCCAAGGCAGGGAGAGAAGTTCTCCCTTTGAGGAAGACCCTTTCTCTCCTGCTCTGAAGCCTGCAGGCGCGCCTCAGGGCGAGGGCTTGAATGCCGCCCAGGCCCAGTAGGGCCAGCGGCAGCGCGCAGCTGCCCCACTTCTTTCCCCCGGCGCGCGTCAGGGAAGTGGGCAGGCGCGTGCGCTGCCGCTAAACCCTACTGAGGCCTGGGCGGCATTCAAGCCTCGCCCTGAGGCGAGGAAGGAGGAGGAAGGCGAGCTGGAGGAGGAGGTGGGTTGGCGCCGCAGCAGTCGCATTAGCGGCAGCGGCAATGGCCGGAGCGGGCCCCCAAACAGGGAACCAGGCACGGGGTGGGGTGGTCCAACGGACTGTGACCGGGAGGGGCCCCCCAAGCTTGCTGGTCACGGGGGGTGGGTGGGTTATGGCAACCCTAGGTAGGTAGCACTCTATATACCACATCTGGAGTCAATGCATTCACTGCAACTGACGGTTTGACTGACTGATTGATTCACTGAATATGTAAATGGGAAAGAAAGAAGAAACAGACAGAAAGAAAGCCCACAGACATAAACACGGCAGGAGAATTGAATGATGATGTCTGCTTTTTTGGTCAGCAGAACCAGGAGGGAGGCAACTCTCTCTCTCCAGCAGAGACAGAGACAGAGAGAGAGAGCAGCTCTTCCAAAAATATTTGGGCAGCCTCCAGAGCATATTTTGAGATGACAGCAACTGGGACTTCTATTGCATAAGTGGAAGTTCACTTGCAGAAGGTTGCATGCTCCTGTAAGGTTCAGGCTTGGAAGGCTATGAGGAGACAGGCTTGGCAAGGAAAAAACAAAGCTCTAGGAAATTTTAAAAGCTGGACCACCAGCTTTTGGCTTTGAGTACTTTGTAATACCTTGGACAGATTGTTCCCTAGGTACATGTCCATCCCTGATTAGCTGAATTAGGATGATGCAAAAATGAGCACACTTGCTTAGCATGTTTATATGTAGCATGAAAAAGGAGTAGCTGCCATTACCACTACCACCAGTATGATGTATACTTTAATTAATTAATTAATCTATCTATCAATCTATCTATTGTTGCCTTTCTCCCAAAATACACTGAAGGCAGCTAGTGGTTTGAATGTTGGACTAGGTCTCTGGGAGACCTGGGTTTGAATCCCCACTCAACTATGGAAAAAGACTGGGTGCCCTTGGGCAAGTTACTCTCTCTTGACCTCAGAGGAAGGCAGTGGCAAACCTCCTGGGAATAAATCTTGCCCAAGAAAACCCTAGGATCCAGTCACCATAAATCAGAGCCAATAACAGAAAACATACTAGAATAATACACTTTTTTTCCCAGCGTTTCAGCTGTAATGGGTCTCCAAGTAGTTGACAATAATGATGCTGGATTTCATGTTGCCCTCACTGTGCTAGAACTAAACTACCAATGGCATCAAACTGAGGTATTGCGTGGAACCTTGCCTTGCTTATCTTAAAGGTGCTGGCAGCAAAGGGAGAGTTTGGGGGAGAATTCTGCCCCCCTTCCCTCTACCCATAACCAGATGTTTTGGCTATCACCACCATTGCTGCTGCAACTACTGCTGCTACTGTGCTAGCCTGATGATACATAGAGTTTCCAGACCATACGAAGTCCATGGCAAATGTTATTAGAAGGTCTGTGAGAGACAATGATGTCTCGACAATGTTCTCCCAGCCTCTTCTGCCTTTCCTACAACAGTAGCCACCTATAACTAATCCCACTCTCCCTGGGCAGCATAATTCAGAATTCAGCTTTTCTAGGCACAAAATATTTGCAAGGGGAAAAAAACAGAGCCTTGATTTGGGTCAAAATGAAGAAAAGTGGACATGCATCCATGAGGACTGTCCTGCCCTGTCTTGTCATTGGAGATTTCCCCAAGGGAAAAACTGTGTGCCTTCAAGTAGGTTCTGACATATGGTAACCCTAAGGCAAATGTATCATGGGGTTTTCTTGACAAGATTTGTTCAGAGGACGTTTGACCCCATGGCCTTTGCCTGAGGCTGAGAACATGTAACTTGCCCAAGGTCACTCAGTGGGTTTCATGGCCAAGCAGGAATCAAACCCTGGCCTCCAGAGTCTTAGTCCAAGGCTCAAACCACTATCTCATGTCATGATTACAAAGCTTGCAGTAGATACAAATCCTACATTTGACTATCAAACTTGTGGTAATATATTTTCACAGAGCTTTCCAATGCGGGATGCTGCTTTGTTCTGTGGAGAGAAGATCCAGCTCTAATTCAGAAGAGCCAGATGTCCTGAAACCCCTTTGAAAAGTGGGAATGAGGTGTGACTTCACTTCTTGCTCACTTCAGGTCTGTGTTTATTTTGTATCAGGCGATGGAACATTCTGCAAGAAAAGAATCCACTTTCTGCCTACAGAAAAAATTATGGATTTTGCAAGTGATATAGGTCCAAACTGCACTGAGGAAAAAATCCAGTTTGAGGTCACTTTAACTGCCCTGGCTCAATGCTAGGGAATTCTGGGAATTGTAGTTTTGTGAGACATTTAGCCTTCTCTGTCAGAGGGCTCTGGTGCCACAATAAATTACAGTTCAAGTAGTTTCGAACTGGATTATTTCTGCCATGTGTTTTGGACCATAGTCAATAATACTAATCACTGTAAAACTCCTTGATCAGAAAGAGTTAAAATATATGATTTAAATTACAAATAAGAAGGTAAGTGGGGGAAAGAAAGGAAGGAGAATCAGGGAAACTGAAGGGAAAGTCTTATTGTAAATAAACTATCTGCAATAGTAAGTGTTGATATAATTTATAACACTAGGATAGGCTTAATAGCATGGATCTTATCTGGCTGTTTCAAACAAAGCAAGCAATTTAAAAATGAGAAATTTGAGAAATGAGAAATTTTAGAAGTAAAATAGAACTAGTGGAACAAGGAATGGAACAATATATAGAAGGAAAACAAATATGATAAATCAGAAATATAAACAACTGGGAGCTTACACCAACACTTGGTTACTAGCTTGTTTTCCAGGACAGATTCAAGCCCTAAATTGGTAAGCGTTGGTAACCTTGAGAACTCTCTTCCTGCAAATCCGTTATATCTCCAAGGGTTGAGACTAGCCAGTGAGGCCCTCTGGAAAATATCAGCTCATTCTGACATCTCTGTGTTAGCTTTGCAACTCTGGAATGCCCTCTCATGGGTTATTTACATGTTCTTGGCAAGATTTGTTCAGAAGAGGCTTGCCTTTCTTTTCTTCTGAGGCTGAGAGTATGTGACTTGCCTAAGGTCATCTAGTGGATTTCTATGGCCAAGAGGAAATTTGAATCCTGGTCTCAAGGGTTGTAGTCCAACGCTCAAGCCACTTCACTATGCTGCCTCCTCAGTTTTATTGTATATGTTCCTTATTTGTTGCCGAATTTCAATTGCTTTCTCAGTGTTGTTATTTTCAGTTATACATTGTTAACTGCTTTGGTAACTTACACAGAAAGTAGTCCAAGAAATTGTTGTTGTGTGCCTTCAAGTCATTTCTGACTTATGGCAACCCTAGGGCAAAACTATCATGGAGGGTATTTTTTTTTTTTTTTTGGGCAAAACTGTTCAGAGATTTGCCATTGCCTTCCCCTAAGGCTGAGAGCATGTGACTTACCCAAGATCCCCCAGTGGATTTAACTGCAGAGCTGTGAAATGAACCCTGGTCTCCAGAGTCCTAGTCCAACACTCAAACCACTATGCCACGCTGGCTCCCAGTCCAAGAAATATACCAAGTTAAACAAAGAAACAAACAACAATCTCCTCTGTACAAAAGTCCTAAATTGTTTATGACAGGGAAGGACAAAGAGAATCATTGCAACTGGAGACACATTCTCTGCCATGCCCCTGCTTGCCAATTGTGTGCCATTTATTGGTTCTTGCGGGAGAGGAAAGGGCAAGTAAGCCATCCTCTTTCCCCAGGCCTACCTGGCTCCTGGTGACAGCTGCCCGATACAACAGAGCTGCTGGCGTGAGGTGTTGGGATTGAGAGGTGGCTCCTGCTCGGCTTCCTCGACCTTGTTCTCTATCAGCCTCCTCTCCTGGTTGCAGCCTTGCTTTCCCAGCTGGACCTACAGCACCTTGTCGGGAAGAAGGAGACTCGGGGCTGCTGGAGCATGGCACTGAGGCAGTATCTTCACTGGGGGTTTCACTGCGGGGCTGCTCTGTCGGTGGGGATTCGGGCCCGGCTGCCCCTTTACGGCTCTCAGCCCCAAGAGTCGTGGAGATGAGGTCAGGGCTGGAAGACGACATCTTGCGTAGTAAAAGGTCATGCTGAAGGCCTCGCAGAGCAGCACAGGGCTCCAGGCGCTTGGCTCCTCCAGGTTCAGCCAGCTCCCCACAACTGCCCCGAGTGCTGACCTTACGGTAGCGTGACTTAGCCCGGCGACTGCGCCCGGGTGACGGGGGACCTTTCTGGCACACGGGGATGGCAAGCTGGGGCAGAGCTGGATCCATGATCACCTCTGTCTTCAGAATGTCTGGCCTGCAAAAGAGGAGGAAAGGAGTTTGACTAGCCACCTATGCAGATGTGGTTGTGATGATGATCAATGAAAATGGAGATGGTGATTACTGATGACGACATGACTATAGCCAAGATCCCAGTTTGCACTTGAAGAGTGTAAAGTTCTTCCAGGAATAAGTAAGTGCCTTCACCCTTCCCTTAACACACTGTTCTTTTGTTGGTGGCCCTATTTGGTGGCCAGGGGATGACAACAAGGTCAGACTCCTGGAGCTCCTGGAGGACCTCCTAATGTCCTTGCTTTCCTGCAGCAAGCTGCTGAAGGACAGCCAGTTGCTATCTGGCCATCCCCCCCAATGTCCCCTCACAACCAAATGCAGGTGACAGGAGAACCCCAACATGAGAAGAGCAAATTAAGGGTACAAGGGTCAGCATGGACAGTGCAGCTGGATTTTGCTAACCGCAAGAATGTATAAGCATTTGTCACTGATTGGATGCCAGCTTACATTTCAGTGTGCCCACAAAGGGCATCACGCCCCCAGTGCTGTTTTTCTCTTTCTGGTCCCAGCTTGTTTGGCAAAATTTTACTACAGTGGTACCCCGGGATACGAATGCGCCGCCTTACGAAATTTCCGGGTTACGAAAAAAATCAATTGAAAAAAACTGTTCCGGGTTACGAAGGTTATTTCGGGTTACGAAAGAAATTTTGGTGCTTTTCGGCGCTTTTTCGCACCAAATCGCGGCTTTTCCCCATTAGCGCCTATGGGTTTTCGGCTTGCAAAAGCTTTTCAGGTTACGAACGCGGCGGCGGAACAAATTAAATTCGTAACCCGGGGTACCCCTGTATTGCTTTGTTACAGTGTTTTATTATTGCTTATTTTAAAACTTGAAACTGTTAGCTATCTTAAATTATGTGTAAAATGGTGAGCTACAAAGTCTAAAATAAATCAATGAAGAAATCAATATTAATTCCATCATACCTTTTCACATTATCCTCCATTTCATAGTCTACCAGATGTACCTGACTGCAAATTTGGACCATCAGTGATTCAGATTGTGTCTAGGAATTGAAGATCCAAAACATAATGCAGAAATAATCCAGTTTGAGAGCGCTTCAACTGCCCTGATTCAATGCTAGGGAATTCTGGGAACTGTAGTTCTGTGAAGCATTTACCCTTCTCTGCCAGAGTGTTCTGGTGAGAACTTTGTGAGTTTTGTGAGATATTGAACCTTATCTGTCAGAGAAGCTCTGGTGCCACAATAAACTACAGCTCCCAGGATTCCCTAGCATTGAGCTAGGGCAGTTAAAATGGTCTCAAACTGCATTATTTCTGCAGTGTGTTTTGGACCAAAGTATCAGTGAGGTATGATAGCATAATGTGAATTACATGATGTGAATCTCCATTTGTAGATCTTGATAATTCTAAATCTTTTTGTAGTTTTTTTGGGCTATGTGGCCATGTTCTAGAAGAGTTTCTTCCTGACGTTTCGCCAGCATCTGTGGCTGGCATCTTCAGAGAATGCTTGCATGGAAAGGACTTGGGTATATATATTGTGTGACCTGGAAAGGAGGAGTGATTTGCATGTGTATTGTTCTGTTGCTAATGGCAGGCCTCAGGGTGGGAGGGTCTGCAAAAGAGGATTAGTGTCTGCTTGATAATGCTCATTGTCTGCTGGGAGATTTCTCATTTGCATTTGAGTCTTTATCTCACCACAGATGCTGGCGAAACGTCAGGAAGAAACTCTTCTAGAACATCGCCACATAGCCTGAAAAATCCACAAAATGTAGGGATGCTGGCCATGAAAACCTTCGTCTAAATCTTTTCCTTCTGTTTGTTTCTGATTCTGTTATTGCCAGGGATCACCATATCTAATGGCCAGATCCTATTGTAGTCTTAAGTCTTCATAGGTGCACTTAACTTAAGCAGGAATTAGGACTCTACAGTTTTGTAACATCCATATCTAGTAGAGGACTGCTGTAACAGCAGAGCCATAGAATCATAGAATCGTAGAGTTGGAAGAGACCACTAGGGCCATCCAGTTCAACCCCCTGCCATGTGTGCATTGTACACTGATACATTTTACACAGTGATGCACATTGGCCCTGATGTGCGTCGGGTACTCTTGTCAGTGTCCCAATATTCATCTTTGCAATTTATTAACAGGGTTTCTTAGTGCCTCTGCTACTTAGCTAAGTATATGTAGAGCTACGTTAAATAAAGGTGATAATAGGATTCCAGGGATAATCTTTATTTTTCTTAACCACTGTTATGTCTGGTATATTGTGTTGTCATTGTTGTTATTACTATTACTGTTACTACAGCTATTACTATTACTACCACTAACAAGAAGATACAGTAAGTTTGGAAGCAAACAGGAATATGAATAGGCCAGCATCCTTAGACCCATAAAGACTGGCGAGGAGAAAAAACACTTTTCTGAGTCCCTAGCAAGACTGGTGTCCTGTCCTGTTAGCAGCAGAAGCTGAGCTTAAGCAGCTCTCCCCAACCAGAGATCTTGCCAGGCACTGCCAACTTACTTTCAAACATAATTTCAAAATAAGGTAAGAATATTTGCTTGAAAAGAAAAGGAAGAAAAAATGCTGAGTTCTGCACCCAGCACTTTCTTTCACGTGTGAATTCTTTTGGAACCATGCCACACACATAGTATGTAAAGTATATTAGTCCACACATTTATTTCTTTTGCCACAGGCAATGGCCACTCTGCTTGCTCAATCCTGGATAATGGCTAGAGAACATTTAGTTATTCCAGATGTTTTGGACTGCAGGTCCCAGAAGCCTCAGTCAGGATGGCCAATGGTAGGGGACTGTGAGTTTTAGAGCCTTATTGCATGAGAAAAAAAGCTGAAATGGAGCAGGAGAGTATCGGCTTTCTCTGTTCTTCTCTGCATGCTGTTGTTCTTTTCTTGAGGGAGATGATGATAAAAGTGTGCCTTTTGCCAGACAGCACAACAAAAGGTATGCTTTTATGACCCTCTCCCTCAGGAAGTGCTTCGATGGCATGCAGAGAGGCACAGAGAAAGCCACTGCTCTCCCAGTCCATTTCGACTTTCTTTTCTCACGAGATAAGATTCTAAGTCCAAAGCATCTGGACATGCTTCCTCTTCCTGTCTAAAGACCCCCTCTTTCCCTCTCTCCTCCACAGTCTTTTCTCTGCCAATTTCACCTCTTGCTGTGTGGAGAGAGCTTCTGAGGCACATTCCTCTTCTTGATCAATTTTTCCACTGTGTTGCCATGGAGGAGGCTGCGGGATGGATGGTGCTTAAAGAGCCCTGGGTACTTCTTCTCCAGAGCTTGTTCCCGCCTGTTGGGGGAGATGGGTAACAAAAATAAGAAAAGATATGAAGATTCAAGAGTCAGAAATATTCAACACCAATATTTTGGCTAGTGTGAATCCTCATGACTAGAATGACCAACAAGATATATTAAATTATAAGAAAATAAAAATAAAAAGTACAAGTACAAATGCAATAAAAATAAATGACATTACTAAATAGGCATGAGATTTTCAGTTCTATATGGAAATCACTATAACGTAATGTTCTACATTACCAAGAGGGACTAGGCCAGATAGAGCTGAAAGAGTAAAAAGCTGGAGAGGGTTCCTGTACCTTTCATGGTTGTGCAGAAGAGAGAATTTCAGAAGGTGTTTGTTGCTTGTTACCTGGTTGTGTGATGAGCAACGTGTTCTAAACTTCCCCGTTCTACATAACCATTATAGGAATCCTCTCCAGTTTTCACTCTGGCAACCTTAACAGAAAAGGCTAGAGAATATTTTGTGAGTGCCTTGCCTCACACCAGAGTGAGCTGGCAGACACTTCATTGGACTGCTCATGCTCAATGAAAAGCATTACTCCCCTTGAAGCAATATTAGTAAAGTGTAGCAACTCCGGTGAGAGTTAGCATGACATAATGGTTTGAGCATTGGGCTGTGACTCTGGAGATCAGGGTTCAAATCCCCACTTGGCCATGAAAACCCACTGTGTGACATTGAGCAAGTCACACTCTCTCAGCCTCAAAGGATGGCTGTGGCAAATCCCCTCTGAACAAACTTGCCAAGGAAACCCTAAGTCGGAAATGACTTGAAGGCACACACACACACACACACACAAAGCTCCCCTGACGGAGACTGCTAGAAGTTTATATCTCTCACCGGAGCAGCTCCTTCTCCTTGAGCTCCAGCTGTAACATAAGGGAATTGAGCTCCATATAAAGGTTGTTGGCTCGCTCCAGCTTGCGTTCATAGTGCTCTCGGATGTCCAAGGCATGCCTGCAGATGGAGAGAGGAAGTAATATGCTGTGAGTTGTCCAGTGGGAGGACAAATTTCACTGGTCTTTTGCTGCTGCCCATCCTCTCAGCATGAGGCATTATTAGAGAGGAAGGTGTGGAGGAAGCCTGTGCATAAGTGGTGGCCGGGACACTGCTCTCATAATGTCTTCCTCTGACCTTTCAGCCTGCAGTAAGGCCTCTGTAGTGCCTCACTGAGGAAGGGCCAAACTTTGATTCTCAGCAGTTATGGAGACAATGGGCAGCAGTGGGGAGTTATATGCAGACTAATGTGGTAATACTCTCTTCCCCAGCACAGTTTGGACCTACTGTATATCACTTGCAAAAAGCATCAGATAGCACAACAACATAAAGGTAGGGAGTTTTCTCAACTGAAACTGAATCTGCACAGCAAAAATAATGCAGTTTGACATCACTTTAACTGCCATGGCTCACTGCTATGATATTATGGGATCTGAAGTTTTGTGAGCTATTTAGCCTTCTCTGTCAGAGCTCTGGTGCCCCAACAAACTACAAATCCCATGATTCGATACCATTGAGCCAAGGCAGTCTAAGCGGTGTTCAAACTGCATTAATTCTTCAGTGCAGATGCAGTATGAGTAATCAATGCACCTACATCCACTTTACCTGAGTTCTTCTCGCCGTCGATGGATCAACTCCTCCTCCAAGCGGTGTAGACATGTCCCCTCTGATTTAATCTTTTCAAAATGTAGCTTCACCTCCTCCCGCCATTCAGCCTATGGGACAGAGGATAAACGCATGAGCTTTTCCCCTGGTTACTAAACCTACATAATGGAAACCCACGCAGAATAGGAAAATTTACTCTTTTGACTGTATTCTATAAGAGTATTCAGAATTGCAATTGCAGTTCACAATATGATAGGTAAAAACACCCTCAGGCCTTAAATAAGAACAGGTCCAGCATCTTGCAGATTCCTATCTCCTTCCATTTGCAAAAAGCGTCGATGAAATGAAACTTGGAGAACAGTAAGGCCAATGGAAATGACAGGAAAAAGAGTAGGAAAATAGATGGATTGGCTCTGCCATTGGATAGAATGAGGCAGCCACCACATGCTCTAGATTCTGATTTCAAGAAACAGCAGTTGATATGGGCAGTCAGGAATTTTTGCAAATTTTCTGATCTGCTTCAGGCAGCAAAATATATTGAGCCAGCCCTCAATCAGAAACTGAAAGCAGTTTATTAAATCAAACTGCTAATCCCAATTGGAGAAAACCCCCTGAGGCCCTGTACAGACCTGTGGGTGGGGTGAGGGCTGAACGTTCCTACACACGATGCCCTTACGCCACTGGTCTACACCATGAGCGCCACAATGGTGCACCTCTGGCGCAGTGCCCAAATGGCGCAGCGTGGAAGGGGCATCATCATGGCATGCCGCTGCACCTATGACACCCCTTCCAGGGAGCAAGAAGAAACTGCTTTTCGCAGCTGCTTTTTGCTTCCTCCGGAGGCTGCAGCCTCCATCCGGGGCAAAATGGGGTGGCAGTTTGTACAGCCCCTGAATCAATGAGATTGTTCTGATCTCCCATTCAACAGTTGAACCAGTGCATGGGGGGGGGGGGGGCCGGGGGGGGGGCCAAACCGGGGCGGGACCGTGCGGACCCGCCCCAAATCGGGAAAGTCCCGCCCCCAGGCGGGATATGGGAAGCCTAAGTGCATCTACTTTTGCTAAGACTAGCAACTAAATAATTTAGGTTAGGATTGGGAATCTGTGTCCCTCCAGATATTGTTGGGCTGTAACTCCCATTGTACCTAGCCAATATAGCCAATGGAGATGAATGCTGCTGGTAGTGCCAGTACAACACTTGAAGGGCCTACTCCAGATTTAAGTCTGTGTCTGCAATGTGAAAACAACAATGCCCTCTTAGGGATACTCTGGCTATAAAAATAAAATATTATTATCCCTCAGTGATAATGTCTACTGCGGATATATTTCTGGATTTGCCCTGAAGTGCAGGACACACAGGTCCTGCAGCAGTGTATAAGACTGATGTAGCCACACTGTTGATGTTAGGCAAGTTTAGGCACATTCTGTGCCTAGATGGGAGACTACCTCCAAAAACCCCATGCGCACGTCTTTGTGGAAGAAAGATGGGATACAAATGTTCCAGAAGAAAACAGAAGGAAGGAAGGAAGAGGTCTAGCATGTGCTGCCATGCTGTCCCTGAAGGTGGCAGCAAGATGAAGCATGTTTATTGGAGAGAAAGGCCAATTCAGCTCAGTGGGGCTTACTTTTGGGCACACAAGTTTAGGGTGGCCCTATAAGTCTGGTATCCTGTTAGTAACATATGCAAGCATATATGTATCTTCTTTTCTTCTCTGCAGAGGTCAGAATTATCTTCCTCCCTTCACAACCAAAGCCATTCCCACCCACCCATCTAGGAGTCACTAATTAGATGCCCCTTTGTTCATTTGGTGGTTGGAGTAGATAGGAGAAGCACCTACTTATGGTCTCAATCCTATGCCCCTAAATGTAGTGTAAATATCCACATGTGGACTTACATTATACTATCATTCTCTGAGCTTACTGAAAAGCCCCTGAAGCTGCTCCCCATGGCTGTTCTGTTCTTCGTTGCAAGCAGGCAGGCTTGGAGGACTGTCTGGCTACGTCTCCAAAGCCAGATGCGAAATAAGAACAGCAGCATCGAAACCCTTGGAAGACCTTGGAAATCTCAGTGCTGATGTCATCAGCTTGTATTTGGCCATAGGGATGTAGCCAGATGTATCTCCAAGGCTGCCTACTCACTGTGAAGCACAGAATGGCTGTGCTAGGCAGATTTTGAGGCTTTTCAAAAAGTTGAGAGGGGGTGTGGGGTGCTGTGGAGGGAGGAAAGGAATATCAACCCCTACAGCTCCCAAAAGAAGACATCTGTATGTGTAAGGTAAACTCATGTATATGAATGTCTCTCACAGAATTCCAGCCCTTATCTCCATAGCCAGATGTAGAACAATGACATCATCTGCCAAAACCTCAGGAGACCCCAGTCGATGGTATCATTGGGCTATGTCTGGCTAGGTCACCATACTGTACCACTTTGGCTCTCACATTTTGTACACTTTTTTGATTCCACCACTTTCCATCAGCCAGTGAATGGCCATCATGCTAAATGGTGAGACCTGGAAGGGATGAGAGGGAAGCTGCAGTGTCTGCCTGTGGACCTTTTATGCTACACTCCACAATACAGAATCTCAGTCCAAGAGTGTTTACATGTGAGAAGTGAAATCAGTTTGGAATGAGACATACCTTCTCATGTCTGCGGCCGCATACAGAGGCCATTGAAGTGAGTGAGCATTTTAGACCACAGTTAAAGAAGGCTGGAAGAAAAATTCAAAGCCTACACAAAAAGAATGGGAGGGGGCTTATCCAATAAGGTGGAGCAACAGAACTTTTCTTAAACCTTTTGTTAAAAACAAAACAAAAAATAAATCCCAAGAGAATGTGCATCTCACAGGAAGCATTAAAAGTCAGGAGAAAGAAAGCAGTTATGCAGATAAACATTCTGACCAATGTTGGCTTTTATATTCTCAAAATTCTGCAAAATTCCCCTGAAGTGATGGCTAGGGTGACTAGTGGAATCAGCTTTAGGCTGCATCTGCACTACAGAATTAATGCAGTCTGACACTGTTTTAACTGCCATGGCTCACTGCTATTGAATCCTGGGATCTGTAGTTTTGTGAGATATTTATTCTTCTCCATCAGAAAGCTCTGGTGCCACAACAAATGACAAATCTCAAGATTCCACAGGATGGAGCCAATGCAATAAAAGCAGTACCAGACTGCATTATTTCTGCAGTGCAGATGCAGCCTAATTTATGAAAAGCCAATATCTTTGCATGGCTAGAGATGCCTAGCACCAAATGGCTACTCAATCCAAATCTTGCCTCTAAGCAGGACCACTCCTGAGTAGATCATACTACCTAACCAATGTGCACTGCAAGCAGACAATTAGACTCAGTACTGAAATTCAGGAGATAGGATGCAGGGGTAGCAAGCTTGAAGTGCTTTGTCTGCAAATTGATGAAATTGAAGTCCACTTGAATTCACTGGGGGGAGAAATGTTTATTGCTTATTTTGTTGAGATTCTGAAGAAAAAATATTAGTAGTAGGCATTTCTTTCCAACTGTGCAGTCCTAAGCATTTTTAGTCAGAAGTAAGCCCCACTAAATTCAGTGGGATTGCACACTAGTGAATGAGTTGGCTGTATTGGCTAATACTGATGGGAAGTCCAAAACCTGTGGCAGCCATAAGGCTTCCCGTCAGTATTAGCCAACCCAAGCAATGGTCAGGGATGGTGGGAGTTATAGTCCAAGAAATCTGGATGGCATTACATGGTTTAGCATGCTGGGCAAAGGAAGTTGCAAATCTTTAGCCCTCCAGATGTATTTGACTTCAGCTATCTGACATTTTAGACAGTGAGGCTAATTTTAAGGGGTTATGGCAGTTGTAATCCAAAATATTGGGAGGGCCAAATGTTCCTTAATCATGAGCTAGAGCCAGCCACATCTTTGTTCATCCTAACGTACTTCATAAGGTTGCTGAGAGGCTAAAATGTGGGGAACTCTTTCTAAAAGAAGTTACCAATAATCCTAACATATATTACACATTACATGTTGGGCTCTAGGGAAAAAATTGATGGCTAAAAGCCATGAAAGTCACAGGAGGAAATTACATCCAAATATGACATTTGTTTGTTGAGAGCTCAATTCCAAGGCAGCTCACCTGGGATTTGAAATAGGTCTCTTGCGGTGTAGAGAGTACATCAGCCGAGGCAATGTCAAGGTGCAACAGGATCTGACGGAAAGATGGACGGTTCCGAGGTTTGCTATTCCTAATGAAGGAAAAGAAATGGAACATTTTGGGATGAACATAATGTGTTTGGAACAGGGCTAATACACTGAGCCTCAGGCTGAGATAGTACCCAGAAAGTATAACAAAATGGATTGTATTTATATGTGTATGTGTGTGTGTGTGTGGGGGGGGGATTCTAAGCATATTAATTTAAATAGTAAAGTACTGGTGTAAATGTTTTGATGAGAATTGTTTGCTGCTTCATGTGAAGAAGGAGTGGTGGTAGCAGACATTTCAACTATTGTTTCTTTCTGTTTCATTTAACAGTTTTGCCCTACATTTTGCTACAGTTAATGGAAAAGAGGCCATGGCTGTGGTCATTTCTGGGTTCTTGTCATACAAGCAAAGCATGAACTTTTGCATAGTATAGGCAAGCAGTGGGATATATCTATAATTTAAATAGTGATAAAAAATATTACTCTGAATTTTGCATTTCTGGGGCAAATCCCCTCCTTGCCTCCCATCAGGTACACATACAGTATAATTCCTCTTGCATGGAGAGCTACAGCCTTCTCTGGCAGCAGCTGTGTGGAAGCTTTTCCACACAAGTGGAATGACACAGTGGCAAAATGTCTTGTGGCACTTTAAAGACTAACTTACTGTATGTATTACTGTCTAAGCTACACACAACATAACAGATGTGGAAGTGTGTGTTGTGTCAGGAAATGTAAATAGTGAGGTGAGAGGGAACTGAAACGTAGAAAGTATAGCAAGCGATAACTAACTTATTAACTTCTGGCATAATAAATAGGTTTGTCTGGAAAGTGCCACAGAATTAATTTGTTGGCACTCAGCCATTTCTCTTCAGAAATTATTAACACAGACAAACACCTGCAAACAGTGAATTAGGTCCAGATGTTAATTATAATCAGAGAGAATCCAATGCATTTGTTGTGTGCCTTCAAGTTGTTCCTGACTTACGGCAACACTAAGATGAAATTATCACAGGGTTTTCTTGTCAAGATTTGTTCAGAGGGAGTTTGCCATTGCCTTCTTCTGAGGCTAAGAGAGTGTGACCAGTGGGTTTCCATGGTTGATTAGGGATTCAAACCCTGATCTCTAAGAATCATAGTCCAACACTCAAACCACTACATCACACTGGCTGTCAGTGGGACATATATTAATAATGACTATTAATTAAAGTTTAAGTGACCTTAGAGATGCCAAAGTGGTGTAGTGGTTTGAGTGTGGGACTAGAATTCTGGGAGATCAGATTCTAATATCTGCATGGCCATGGAAAATCATTGAGTGACATGGACAAATCACACCTTCTCAGCTTCCCAGAAGAAGGCAATGCACATTTCCTTTATGACAGATTGACATAAATCAAGCTATCCAAAGTTGAGTCGACCTGAAGGCATGTAACAACAATTTATATATTAGTTAAAAACACTTCTGTCTTTATATTAATGCACAAAGTGTTATGTAAATAAAATAATGCAAAAAACTAGCAATAATAAAACAAGATGGGCACCTGAAAAATTCTTAGTACGTTCACCATCCAATCTGGTAGTATCAAGGGAATAGGTAAAAGAAGTGAGTGTTCAGCATGTGGAGAAGCAATATTATTGTCAACATATCCCTTGTACTCGATGGAAAGTTGTCCCAAAGTGTAAGTGCAGTCACACAAGGAAGGCTATTTAATTTCAGTGGTTTCACTCTGACTAAAAGCATGTCTATACAGCAGCTTAATCCAGGACCAGTCCAGATCATTATGCCCCAGACTGACCATTATGTTGACCACATGGAACAGGCCAAAACCTGCATGGTGTCATGGCATTGTGCACATGAGCCAGCCAGGCTGGCACATCAGCCCTGCTTGCCTGTCTCCCTTGGTGCTAGTGCTTTTGGCTCACTGACCAAGCAGGCCCCTGCTGAGGTCAGAATATGGCACCCCACTATGTAACCAACAAGGAGGGATTGCTCTACTCCGTCCTTGTTGATTCCATGGGCACCCAGTTCCAACCTCAGCAGATGCAATGGCATGCTATGCAGGCTTTACATGGAGGAAGCAGATGAGGCAGCTCTGAAAACAGGCCTTCCCCTTTCCCTGCGCTGCTCAGCACAGGGAAAGGGAATGGTGCAGCTCTTGGCATGTGGACAACGTATCAGGCCAGATCAGATCTGTTCCAGGTGTCCACATGCCAAAAGAACCCAAAGTTCCACCAGGATTTCTGGGAAACACCAGGTTTTTCCCTGACTTTACTTATCTGGGGTAAAGTCAGGTTAAGGGCCAAAAATGCAGCATCTCTCTGTGAGTAGTTATATCTTGTGAGGATTGCCAGTATCGGCTTCAGGGAGAGTTTGGCCTTTCTCCCCAGTATAGACAAGCCCTAAGTCTGAATCCAAGTCTGGATCCAATTATTCAATGCTGTCCAGGGCCACAAACATTTTTTTTCTCTGGATTGTCACCACACAAGTATATTTTGGCAGCTTGCTCATGAACAGAGAAAAAATCTAGCTCAGTGCTACAGCATGTACTTGTTTTAGAGCATCATGCATTGAGCAGGCTGGAAGGATCACACACAGTTTAGGTCCTCATCACAGACACAGAGAAAAGTTCTATCGCTATAGACTCACCAGCACTGTCTTAGCAGGATCTTGAAACCATCGGGGCAGCTGGTGGGCACAGGCAGGTGGAGGCTGTTACTGCCCACACCCCAGATTATGGCTGAGGAATCCACATCCTTGTAAGGGATTTCTCCTGTTAGCAACTCCCAAAGAACAACGCCAAAGGACCTGGGAGAGGGTGAATGAAAGTCAAGTCAAGAGGGGTAGGACCCAACAGACATGGACAATGATCTCCACCCCGTTTCCCTTTTTCACTTTCCTTTCCAGCCACGTTCAGTCTTATTTCTCAATAATATTTGGGTTTCAACTTTCCATAACCAGGTCCTCACCAGATGCATTGGCCTGCCATTATTCTCACTCTAACATGATGATGGCAGCTATAGAGATTGTCTCCCTTATCCAGAATTCCAGAATCCAAAATAATCCAAACACCAGCACTTCTTCATGGGTGGCTGAGATAGTGACACCTTTGCTTTCTGATGGTTCAATATACACAAACTTAGTTTCATGCACAAAATTATTTAAAATAGTGTATAAAATTAACTTCAGGCTATGTGTGTAAGGCGTGTATGAAACATAAATAAATGTTGTGTTTAGACTTTGATCCCATCTCCAAGATATCTCATAATGGATGTTTATGCAAATACAGATATTCCAAAATCACCCCAAAATTCAAAATACCTCTGGTCCCAAGCATTTTGGATAAGGGAGACTCAACTTGTAGTATGAAACATCTGAAAAGTACCAAATTGGGAAAAGTTGTTCTCTGTCATCATGTGGTCTCTTGTGTGGGATGAGAGATATAGTCCAACATACTTGGAAGACTCTAAGATGGAAAACAGCTCTATTCTACAGGGCCACTTCTTGAACATGCACATATGCAATGGGAATCATAGGGCAATATCACACTACACAGTTATATAGCTATTACTTCATTTTAACTGCCATGGCTGCCTCCCATGGAATCCTGGGATTTACAGTTCAGGGAGGGACATTTAGAATTCTCACCCAGAGATCTTTTAGGCCCTACGAGACTACAAACCATAGAATTTCACAGGAGGCAGCCATAGCAGTTAAAGTGGAATAATAGTACTACAGCAGTGTATTGTGATATGGACCAATGCCTGAAATGACTGCCACATAGTCTGGCATCACATTGGAGCAGGCTGTTCTATGTTGTGGTTTGTGTGTGCGCATGTGAGTGGGGGGTTGCAGTCCAGTTTATTTGGATGGCACCATATTGGAGCACTACTGTCCACTGTGATGATCCATCTGTGTGCATGTAGAAGGGGTATAAATAATACAAGTATTCAAAAATGGCTGAAAAACATGTTTTTTGAATGTTAAGAAACTGTGACAAGAATCCTGTACTGACATGAATCTTTGCAATTTGGGACTTATTTTGTACAAAATTAGCACACCGTTGTTTATCATAGGAAATAGCATTTTCTGTGCAAGAAACAGCATATCCTGCACAGAAAATAATATTTCTCTGTAGGAATATTATTTCCTTCAACATTTCCTGTGTAGAAAATGCTATTAATTGTGCAAAACAATAATGGGCAAATATTGCCCAGAAGAAGACCCAAACTGTGAACAAATTGCATGTTTTTAAAGACTTCCTTACAGCGGGAGGAAAATGGCTAAAATTACCCATTGCTTCCTTTGAGATGAAAATGAGTGGAGAATGACGCCCCTAAGGTGTAGGGGTAAGAGAGAGGATAATAAGAGTTCTGATTTGAGTATGTACATGCAACATGTTTATGAAGAAAACCCACAAAGTTCCAGGTGAGATTGATGGGAGTTGCAGTTCCCAGTATGTGCACAGGAGTATGTGTGTGAGAAGAGACTTTCCCAGCCCTATCCTTTGCACTCTATCCACTGTTCACACCCTTCTTGTTCTCTCTGCACTCTCCTCTTCACAGCTCAGCTCTCCTTACCAGATGTCTACTTTCTCAGAAACAGGCTCATTCCTAATGACTTCTGGTGCCATCCAGGCTACCGTGCCAGCAAAAGACATCTTGGTGCTCTTGTCACTGAGCTCTTTGGAGGTGCCAAAGTCGGAGATCTTCACCACATCATCATAGGTGATCAGCATGCTGGGGAAAGGAGTGAGCCCATAAGAAGTGTGAACTGGAATAATCCTATTTCTTAGCCACAGTGGAAATGAAAGGGCAGGGGAGGTAATTAGAAAGCAATGCAATGCTCCTAATTATCACCAGGGGGCACACAACATCTTCTCTAATTAAAGAGCAGAAGCCTGCAGGAGCAACTGCAACACACCCCACTAAAGAAGGGACATGGAAGGATGTGTAATGTATCTTGTCTTTTCTGAAACTCTGTAAGTCACCACAAATACCAAAAGCACTAATAGTGAGGGACATGCACTACAGCCCTGGTAATGGGGGAGGGAATCAGAGACAGATCTTCTATTGCTTGACCTACATAATTTATGTGTGTTGTGTGCCTTCCAGTTGTTTCCAACTTATGGCAACCCTCAGGCAACTCTATTATGGGGTTTTCTTGGCAAGATTTGTTCAGCGGAAGTTTGCCGTTGCCTTCCCTTGAGGCTGAGAGCATGCAACTTGCCTAGGTCACCCAGTAAGTTTCATGACCAAGCTGGAAATTGAACCCTGGTTTCCAGGGTTATAGTCCAGCACTCAAACCTCTATGCCAACACTAACTCTATTGCTTGACCTACATAATTTGTGAAGATTATAAATGTGGTTTTTCTAGACCTAGGAAGTGGATTACTTCACTGAGGAATCTGGACGCCAAGCGCATACAGGTACTACCCTCATAATTTTGGCCTTTTGGAAGTCCATCCTTGCTGGAACTTTAAAAATTGTGTTGATTTTTTTTAAAGGGGGGGGGGAAACAGGGAGTCACCTAGCCCATACTCCATTCCCATCTTAGATTCTCTATCCCCCTGTAATCCTCATTCAACGGTCTTCAACCTTCTGCACATATACACAAAGACCCCCTCATTGATTCCCTTTCCCTTCTTACTTGGGTGACTTGAGATCACGGTGGATGATCTTATGGAGATGCAGGTAATTCATGCCACCAGCAATGCCCATAGACCAGTCGACCAAGAGGGAGGGGGTGACCTTCCGCCCGGCACGCAGTACTTCATACAGTTGGCCCTGGGCGCAAAATTCCATGATGATGCAGTAACAGGGGGCCTGGGTACACACACCCCTAAGACAAGGGAGAGAAAACAAAATGGGACATGTTGAGGCATCAGCTGGGATCTATGTGGGGGTCAAAATATGTGGACCTACTAAAATAAGGGGCAGTGGCATATAATTTGGCAGTGGCAGAGGAAAAAACACCTAAAGACATCCAATTGTAACACCACTTGTAAAACAAAACAGGACTCTGTTCACAGAATGGTATCACGTTGAGGTTTAGAGCTGCTCTGAGACTTTTAAACCAATTCTCGAGGGAAGCTGTCCTGCCCTTTGGTGGGCAGGCAAAGACCTTTTTGTTCAGCAGAGCTGTGGGAAATCAATTGGCTTCCAAGGAAGAGGACTTTTACCAGGTGGGTGCTTTGTTTTCTTCATGATGTAATTTTAATTTGCTTTGAACTCAATTGTATTTTAATGTTCTAGCCTGTTCTATTGTGCTTTCAGCTTAAGTTTTTGCCAGTATTTTGTCTAGCTGACTTGAATCCTAGTTTTGGAAGAAGGGCAGGATATAAATAAAATAATGTTGCTTTTTTTTAAAGATATGTTTGATCTTTTGCTGAATAACAGCCCCACCATCATGAACGCTGAAACAAGAGGCCAAGGGGAGCACTGCCTACCTCTCAGATTAGGCAGGGGGGGCTAAGTCATCTCTACAAATGATCTGGCAAAATTGGACTACCAAATCTGCATCTGCATTACAGAAATAATGCAATTCGTCACTGGTTGAATTGCCACAACTCTATCCTATGGAATCATGGGCTTTGCAGTTTGTTGGGGCACCAGAAGGCTCAACAAATATCTTGCATAATTACAAATCCCAAAATTCCACAGCATTGTGGCAATTAAAGCAGTGTTGAACTGCTTTATTTCTACAGTGCATACAAGGCCCCAGACTCTATGTAGTTGAGGCTCTTCAGAGATTATCAATCAGAAGTATACGAAATGGAAACCCCTTAATTTTACTCTCAGGAATAATAAAGGCTGCCTGCCATACATCCCATCCACACTAGCTTGGGTGTAGGATATACTGAGGGGACTTCTATGGACACATTCTGCTTATAACAGTCTCCATATTTAAGGATAGTTCAATGATAACGATGGAGAAATTAAATTGCTCTCCCCCTGCAAGTGGGCAAAATTAATAACAATTATTTGTCAGTATTAATGCCCTGCACCACTCCCATAAAAACAACTCTGGTATTTTCATCTGCCTCACAAGTGCTCCTTCTGTTTAGGAACATGAAGTGGGCTGCAGCTGCTACTCAGAGGTGAGCAAAAAGCACTCTTTATATGCTCTAAGGGACCTGAAGACAACTGATAAACAAATAGGTGGGGGGCAGAATCAACCTGGCCTCAGCCATTAGACAAAGAAGCAGCATCTTCAGACAGTATGTATCCAATCCTATTCTGCCCTACTGCTGGCAGAGAGCATCTTCTGCATCAACAACCCTTGGGACTGGAAGGAAGAAGGGATACACATTCAGTGGCCAAAATACTCAGGGTTGCTGGGTTGTGTGCTTGTAGCGTAAATGGTTTGTTGTCATAACTCCTGCTGCTATCTTGTTATTATTGCTGTGTGTTGCAAGATGCTTTTAAGATCACTCAGTAGCAGCACAACAGTATAATAAACCTTTCAGAAGCTGCCAGGTCACTCTATGAGGCATCCTACCTTTGTCCATACTCACTTGAAGGTAATAATGTTGGGGTGTTTCAGCTTCCGCAGGTGTTTGATGTCTGTCTCCTTGAGGTCTCGCACCTTCTTGACAGCTACTTCCTCCCCATGGAAGCGTCCCAGGAAAACAGCTCCCTGAGCCCCACTGCCCACCCACTGCAAGTCCATAATCTCTTCAAAGGGCACTTCCCATGGATCTGTATCGAGAGGGAAAGAAAGTGGTAGTCCACAATTATTCAGGGGAAAGTGGAAAGGTTATGATTCAGTACCTCTTCTCTGATTAGAGACTGCTGGATTCAATCCCTTCATTTCTTTTTTTCTTCTCCTGAAGTCTCATGTTCAACACAACATCCAACTTTCTGCTTGAAGGCCTGCGCCTTTCCTTCAGTAATTGACCCTTTGTTTCTCCATTCCTCCATGTCTGCAGGGGCTAAATGTCCCATTTCCCCCCTGTTCTGGCATCATCCTACTTGGATGACACATGGGCGAACCCCTGGTTCTGGCATGGGCAGTCTGGACAATAGTCTGGCACATCCAGCACCAGAACAGAGGGATAACAAGGTTAATAAGAACTTAAAAAAAAACAACAACCCAAAACCTGTCACTATGGATCTTCCAGGAAGATCCAGAGCCTTTGTTTCCATGCCATGGCAGCTGTCTACACAGACATTCCACTGAGCTACCTGGATGTCTGCCTTGCTCTGAGTTCAGAACAAGGGGCTCAGCATGTGACTGTTGCTATGCCCCTTGTTCTGATCTCAGAAGTGAGTGACCAATGGTGGTGATGGATGCACCAGGTGGCTCAAGTGAAGAATGGGGCAGTGGCTGGGCCAGGATGCCCCTGGATGCCCCTGGAGCATCCCGGCCAGTGCAGACATGGCCTCTGTTTCCACATGAGACCTCTATCAAAACCTCTGTCTTGCTCATGAAAAGTTCCAATTACAGCTAAAATGACAACTTCTTTGCTCCCATAGAAGCTGGATTTCAATCTATGTGGCTGCCTGAGCAGCCACCTACCCTAATAGGCCAACAGTGTTTGAGGCTTCCCTGTTACTAGGATAATACAGCACAAATAAAATAAATGCATACGGTCTCAATGCTTCATGTTCTTAAAAGTGTCATGACATAAAGCTATGTTTTGCTATATCTTGATTAAAATTTGGGTGGGGGCACTAGGGTGGGAGACAAAGTTGCTCTGGAGCATAGGCTACATAGCTGGCCTGTGGGTGCCAATAGGCCATCCCTGGTCTGAAGCAAAGTCATGCTTGTGAATGTTGCACTGCAGGATGTTTTTAAGATCGGGTACCTCAGCCGTACATCAGTGTTACCTCAGCCGTACATCAATTTAGGAATCTGGTCACCAGATTCACCCTTGTCTTCAAGGACACTCACAAAAAAAGATTATGACCTTTCATTCTAAAAAGGCTTTGGAAATTAGTTTTTTATCAATGTAAGTAACTGCCTTTGTTACAAATATATGTTGATATTCTGCACCAGTTACTTAGTTACATTTGTGTAACTAAGGTGGTGTTTGCATTGGCCAGAATACTCTGCGAGCAGCCCACTGGCGTGAGTCGCTCACTTTGAGGTCAGAATGAGGTGCCCAGCATCTATGACATTGGTGAGCACCTCATTCTGACCTCACTCTGGAGATGGTGGCACAGCAGGACACGTTGAAAAAAGCCACCCAGCATAGCAATGAAAGGCTAGGGTTTTCCTAGAAGATTCAGAGCAAAAGGTGATTTATTTACAACCATTGTAAGGGTGTTATATAGTGGGTTTGCTACTGAACTGGCCATATGTCATCTGGATAGTATGCACTAGAACCAGGTGCATCATCCGGACTGGTTGCTGGGATGATGTGGAGAAGGCATATTATTTAGCCCATGTCAACACTACCTACAGTAAGTAACATCTGCTGGCCTGACCTCTCAGCCTACTTTAAGAGCCAGCAGCTAGTTTGAGTGTAGGAGGTCAGCTCAATTTCTGCTTGGGGCACAAGGAGGAGGATGCTCCCACCTCTCTCCCATCAATGACAGAGGCTGTGACAAGAACTTGCAACAGGGTCCTTCTTCTGATTGTCTATTTCTGTTTTGTAATTTGGGTTTGCCATTCAAAATCCACTCCCCAGTATGTTTTGGGTTACGCTGGACATAAATAAAATGTTCTAAAACAACAATGGTTGCTTCCAGATGGGTCGACCCTAGCTCTACCAAATCACACAGCATGGAAGAGTTACTTTTTGACTACAGCTCCCAGAATCCCTCAACTAATTTTTCCAGACCTGCCAAATCAACACAAGTGGAATTGCAAGTTATTGTCCACACTCTCTGGAGTACTGCAGTTTAGTCACGTTTGCATCCTGTTGTGTTTTCATAGCTGCAATAGGATCATAAAATGGCAAACCTTATGTAGGCTTCAGGGAGCATGTGCTATGGTAGCCTCACTATTCTGATAGCATCAAAAGGCCACCCTTAAGAAAAGAAGGATGGAAGAGAGGATGTAATGGGATCTACACTGCACATCACTTCCGTTTTCATTTTTAAATGTTGAGTTTTCTTCAGTCTGAGTAAAACAGAACCATGAGGGAAATAACAGCCTGACAGTTGACGATGGTACATGTCAAATCAATAGTACAATGCCACTGAAGTATTTCCCTTCTTCCTGCTGCTCTAGCAAGTGGTAGGTTAAATGAAGTAACTTTCACTGAATGAGTAGTCATAGAAATGATAGGTTTAAGATTTGTGTGTCCAGAACACATTTTGAAATCAGCCCAAAAGCAAACTGGCAAATAACAAGATCTTTTAAGGAAAGATGCAGTCCTTGGCTAATGACCATTAAAAGTCGAGTTGTTGCAGTCTGGATCAGCTTCTGTTTCCAAGCTCTTTTCAAAGGCCACTCAAGGTAACACACACTGCAGTAATAATCTTTACCATTTGCAGCATGTGTTGTTGGGGCTGGAGAGCCCTGTTCCCCTACGCATACCAAGTTTGCATTCCAGGTTACATAATCTACAACAATTGAAGATAGTAAAAGCCTCTCCTGGGCACAGACGCTCCCTGAGAATCAGTAGTTACCATGTTCTTGTAGACTCGAGAAGATCAAGGAGCAAATTTATGAACAAGGCAAGAGGCCTTTATGAGAACTGGGTTTTTCACTTCCTCTTTTAGAGTTACAATCAGGACTTTAGTCTTGCAGCATTAGTAAAGCTGTTTTATTTTGAATCAAAGAGCCTAGAAAAGTGACTGTTTTGCTTACAACTCCTAGATGTCCCCCATTGTCCACGCTGGGAGTTGTAGGGATAAAAATTAACAATATTGTACCTTGAATCAAACTCCAAGCAGAATTGAGACTGCAGCCAAGAAAGCAGAAGACTAGGAATGGGAAAGGCAGCTATGAAAGAACTTGACAAGATCATAAAGAGAAAAGAGCACTCAAACCAGAATTGTCCAATTCCCAATCACTATGTGTGAGCTGGACAGTTAACAAAGCAGATAAGAAGAAAATCAAGTCATTTGAGATATGGTGCTGGAAAAGAATTCTAAGGATACAAGATGACAAAAAATGGGTCCTTGAACAGATCAAGCCTGAAATCTCTCTGGAAGCCAAGATGATCAAACTGAGGCTGTTGTACTTTGGCCCACATCATGAGAAGACATGGCTTATTTGAAAAGGCAATAATGCTAGGAAAGGTAGATGGAGTTGGGGTTGGCCAAGGTCTGTTAACAACAAACGGCCTTAGCTATGCCAGAGTGAAAACTGGAGAGACTCCTGTATATCTAGTGATTACGTAAAAGAGGGAAATTCAGCATGTGTTGCTTATCACAGAATCAGGTAACAAAGTTGTTCACAAAGAGATTCACAAAGTTGCCTTGCTCCACTTTTACTTGAGATGGAAGGTGCTGACTTAGGCCTCATCTGCACTGCAGAAATAATTCAGTTTGACACTGTTTTAATTGCCATGGCTCCATTCTAAAGCAGCCTGGGATTTGTAGTTTTATGAGATATTTAGCTTTCTCTGTCAGAGAGCTCTGGTGCCACAACAAACTACAAATCTCTAGGTTTCCATAGGATGGAGCCATGGGAGTTAAAGCAGTGTCAAACTGCATTATTTCTGTACTGCTGATACAGCTTTACAAAGATGTTTTGTATGCAAAGCATGGACTCTGCCCATTGCGTTAAAGCTCTTGTTAGGCAAAGTCACAAGACCACTGTTGCTTCCATAAGATTAAGTTAGGTTAGGTTTCCTTACTTTCCAATTATCCACCACTATCGTTCCCACAAGTAAGCCCCCCCCCCCCGCACTCACCTTCTTGCTGCTGTTTGTGTTCAGTGGAATATGCTTTGCCGATCATGGTCCAGACAGGCTTCAGGCAACCAAACAGGCCTTCCAGAAAGCCGCTCCCAGACTGGCAGTGGATCCGTACCTGGTCAGCATGGTACCGGGTGGGCCGCACCTCAGGATTCCCGACCCCAGCCCCAGCCCCAGCCCCAGCCCCACCTCCCCCTCCACTCCCAGCTTCATGTTCATGGAGCTGAAGGACACTATTGGCAAACTGGTCATGGGTCTCCTCGCTGGGAGTGGGGCTGTGTCCTCCACCCCCGCCTCCGCCTCCATCAATGGGCAGCACATCTCTCAGCACACACTGTGTTGGTGTAAGGTCCTTTTCTGGGGTGCAGTCCGAAGCATCTGGATCCAGTTTTCGGAGGGAGCTCTCAGCGAGGATAGTGTTGAAACTGCCAAAGGAGGGGGAAGGTGTGCGGGTCTCATGCAGGCACGCCATGATGATGTGCAGCTAGTCCCTAAGGAGGGAGAGAAAGACAAAAAATCATGAATAACATTGCTAATAGCATTAGAGAGTTTGTGGGATTTGTAGGGCAACATGGTGACTTATTAATAACTATATGCTGAGCCAGTATATCAAAAGGAAATTGGATAGTAGAGTTAGTTGTATGCACATCCTAATAATCCTTCCCAGCTGCTGCCTAATTAGATATTATAGTTCCCATCCTTGTCCCTCACCCCTTCAAGCCCATCAAATCTCTGCCGCAGAATCTTCAGTGAGGGACATGACGAGGGCAAAATAACATGTGATGTGCAGCTACATGTATTATTATTATTAAAATATTATTTATTTTCATATATACATTCCATATACAAATCAAATACCAAAAGAAAATGCATAAAATCAAAGCTTCATACAGTATGTTTCTTTTTCCATTCTCATAGTTTCCCCATTTCCCCCCTTCCCTGCTCTTCCCCCTGGATATTTTCCTTCCATTAAATTTTACAGCTTATTCATTATCTATTCCTCTATTCCTGTTTTACTATAGACCTCATTTCACTTTAATAACTAATTTTTCTATTTGTACATAACAGTCTATGTATATATTTCCTTTAAAATCTTGAATTACAGTATATTCACTCCATTCTAATAAAGAATGTATTTCAATCCTGTAATGTATTTCAATCTTGATGGTGGCTTTGTACAGCGAGTGGCAGCTTTAGGAGGATGTTGGTTTTGGTGGAATCATGGGGTGCAGACAGGGATACCTAAGCAGGGTGACCAGATGTCACAACCGTAAAGAAGGACAAGCCACCCTAACATGCAGGATGTTCCAAAATAAAACCTAGAAATATGTTAATCATAATATGTTAATCATACAAAGATGTTACAATGTTAAAGAGCCTGTGTGGCTACAACTCTGGAGACCCACTGAGGGACCTTGGGCAAAGCACACTGTTTCAGCCTCAGAGGCTGGCAATGGCAAACTTCTTCTGAACAAACTTGCCAATAAAATCCTATCACAGGTTCATCTTAGGGTCGCCATAAGTCAAAAATGACTTGGAGGCACACAACAACAACAAATGATGTGGATATTTAGCTGCCTTTGTTTTAAATTTTGTAAGCCACCTTGACTTCTGAGCTGGAAAAAAAGATGGATGTAAAAGAGTATCATCTTCACCTTCTCCATCCATCTCTCATTATCTCTATGCTGAATACTGTTCATTCCTTATAGCTGCTTTCATGGTACAAAGTGCCTACCAAGATTTAGATACTTGTGCTTGTGTGTGTAATTTGGCTCTTAGAGGATGTGATGCAATAAGTCTCCCCCACTATATTCACGCCAGTTCTCCAGGAGTGGAAATGGGTGGGTGGCAGTGCTTCTGCTTCCTTGTACACACGGCAGCAGATAAAGGATAGCAGATAGTACATCTCCATCCTCCCAGCCATTGACTAGTTGCAAGGTTGTTGTGCTGGGGGTGTTCTGGCTGTATTGCGTTCCCAGGGAGTAGCACAGCTGCATTCAGACCACTGATCAGATGCATGTGGGTGGAAGAGGGCACCCTGACTTGTTCCAGTTGCCCTGCATAGAGTATCCAAGAAAGATATTCTATGCAGGGCAACTGGAAC
>NC_056523.1:175985570-176079801 GCF_019175285.1 Sceloporus undulatus | reverse complement strand
ACATGATGGCCTGTTACAGACTGCCAAAATAAAGCTGCTTCGGGTCTCTTTGGAGGTATGCTGTTAAAATGATACATGCATCCTAAGAATCCGGAAGCTGCACCAAAGCTGCACTCCAGTGTTTAGGAACGGAGTGTGGTTTTGGCGCAACCTCCGGACTCTTAGGACCCATGCATCATTTAAATAGCATACCTCCAAAGAGACCCGAAGCAGCTTTATTTGGGCAGTGTGTAACAGGCCGATATATACAGTATATGAAAGCTTCTTCTAAAATGCATCCAGGGTTTTCCTTCCTTCCTTCCTTCCTTCCTTCCTTCCTTCGTTCCTTCCTTTTTCTTCAACCTTCACTTTTCTTATGATTTCCATTTTGCTGGCAAAACTTATAGATCTATACTTGTAAAAACATGTTGGGCTAGCCAATGAGGCAGGCTAATCTGGTTTCTCCTTTTGTCTCTCTTTTGCTGTTTACACATGCTCAGTAAGGGATTCTGAAGGCAGTTGCTGTTTGCCTTTCCTGTTGTAGGCAGACACATTCAGCTACTGTAGGATCGGCTTGAGTAGAATTCCACTCTTCCCCAGCTCAAGCTTTATTTAACTGTTTTCTGCAGACATACTGTTGCAACCTAACATTGAAAGTATGTGATTCTTCAGCCTCCTTTACTAGCCTTCTAATGCTTATGCTGCTAAAAGCTTCCATGTAGACAGAGGACAAAGACGTAAAGGGGATGGGTATGTGTAAAAAGACTTTGTAACAAGCAGCTTCTTTGTCAGAAGTGGGGAACATCTTGATGTAAGGTGGTTTATATGATTCCCTCTTGTTGGAAATGTGAGAAGAAATCTGTTCTCAGCCAAAGCTGTCTAGTGCCTCACCAGACTACAAGTCCAAGGATTCCATAAGTTGCAGCCATGTCAGTTAAAGTGGAATCATAGTGCTATAAGCGTGTCATGAGAAAGACCCCACAATCTCCCCACCAGACACAAAGAGAAAAGCCAAAGTCAGATCAGTTATTTATGTGGCAAATACAAAATCTACATAATTAAATTTTCATTACAGTAATTTAATTATAATAAATAAAAAAATAATAAAAGCTTTATTTTTAGCCCGCCTTTCCTGGGATCAAGGCGGGTAACAACAGCCAAAAACACAATACAATCAATTTACAACAAAATTAAAATACAGAAAATACAAAATCTTACAACATCTTACAACAGTTAAAATCCAGCTGAAAAGTTTTCCAACTAGCACAAAATTGCAAAAACAATGAGGAGAGAGAAGAGGGCAACATGGAATGTTAGGGGTAAGCCTGCTGGAACAAAAAAGTTTTAAGCCCCTTTTTGAAGTGTTCCAGGGAGGTGGCCGAGCAGAGCTCGTCCGGAAGCGAGTTCCAGAAGATGGGGCCTGAGATAGAAAAGGCCCTCTGAGTGGTGGTAGAATATCTTGCCTCTGGGACACGTAACAATTGCTTCCCAGCAGATCTGAGTGTGCGGGGCGGAATGTATGGGGAGAGGTGGTCCTCCAAGTACCCTGGGCCCAAGCCATATAGGGCTTTATAGGTAATAACCAATACCTTGTATTGTGCCTGGAAGCGAATAGGCAGCCAATGGAGATCTTTCAGAATTGGTGTTATGTGACTGGTCCTGGAAGAACCAGTGACCAGTCTCGCTGCCATGTTTTTAACCAACTGAAGCTTCCAAGTATGGTACAAGGGTTGCCCCATGTAGAGCGCGTTACAGAAATCCAAACGAGAGGTTACCAGAGCATGTACTACCGTTTCAAAGTCCCCCCGGCCCAGGTGGGGTCACAGCTGGCGTATCAGCCTAAGCTGATAACAAGTGCTCCTGACCGTCGCATCCACCTGAGATGTAAGATGGAGCGACGAGTCCAGAAGCACCCCCAGACTGCGAACTGAGTCCTTCACGGAGAGCGTGAGCCCGTTCAGGACAGGTGGACAAACAACCATTCCCGGGCCAGGAGAGGCTATCACGAGCACTTCCGTTTTCTCTGGATTCAAACTGAGTCTGTTTTCCCTCATCCAGCCCATTACCGACTCCAGACAGGCATCCAGAGGAGAGATGCCATCCCTGGTCACTGCAGCAGCCGGAGGCATAAAGAAGACTATCTGGGTGTCATCAGCGTACTGATAACACCGCGCCCCGTGTCTCCGGATGATCTCACCCAGCGGTTTCATGTAAATGTTGAATAGCATGCGGGACAGAATGGCTCCCTGAGGGACACCAGATGTAAGTGCCCTCCTATCGGAGCACACGTCCCCCAGCTGCACCATCTGGGACCGACCCGAGAGGTAGGAACGGAACCACTCAAGCACAGTGCCACCAATTCCCAACTCTCTCAGGCGTCCCAGAAGGATACCATGGTCAATGGTATCGAAAGCCGCTGAGATGTCTAAGAGCACTAACAGGGACACGCTACCCCTGTCCATGCCCAGACGGAGATTATCGACCAGGGCGACCATGGCAGTCTCAACTCCATAGCCCGCCCGGAAGCCGGTTTGAAATGGGTCTAGAAAATCAGTTTCATTCAAGATTGATTGAAGCTGGATGGCAACCGTCCTCTCAATCACCTTCCCTAGAAATGGCAATAGCGATACCGGCTGATAATTATTATGCATCAGGGGGTCAAGGGAGGGCTTCTTTAACAATGGTTTGACAATAGCCGTTTTCAAATTAGATGGAAATTGCCCATCCCTGAATGACGTATTTATTATTCGGCGTAACAAGGTAGTTACCACCGATCCCCCCTGAGCCGCTAGCCATGAGGGACAGGGATCGAGAGAGCAGGTTGTCCTCCTAACACTTCTAAGGATCTTGTCCACATCCTCGGTACTTACAGACTCAAAGTGATCCAGTCTAATTGAATCCACGGAAGCTCTGGAGACCTCTACACTGGTTTCTGACCCAACAATGGCATCGAGATCAGCCCTTATCCGAGAAGTTTTATCTGCGAAGAAGTTGTTAAATTGGTCGCAGCAGGCCTTAGATGGTTCCAAAATAGGATTCAGGGAGGAGGGAAGTTGTGTAAGTTCCCTCAATTATATAGGTCTGAACATTGTTCAGGATCACTGGCTGATCAGAGTGGGGTGAGTGGGTTGCATCCAAGGAGGAAGTGAGAGCAGGAAGTTGCAAAAATTTGCAAAATCCCTGAGGAACACTTGGGGATCCTAAGAGTTCTATGGAATCCAGGTTAGAACACATTGCATATTTGTTGTAGTTGTAAAAGAACTGTTGCAAATATTGCTTTCCAGCTGAAAACTACTGTGGTGGAATAGTCTGAATGCTCAACTAGAACTCTGGGAGACCAGAGTTTGAATCCCTGCTTGGTCAAGGAAACCCACTGGGTAACTTTGGGCAAGACACACTCTCTCAGGCTCAGAGAAGGCAATGACAAACCCTCTCTGAACAAACCATGCCAACTCTGTGATAAGCTCCCTTTAGGGTCACCACATACCAGAAATGATTTGAAGGCACACAACAACAACAAATTTACAACAGCACTTTAAACCACATATAGATCTGCTGTAATCCTACTGGCAGATATAGAGATCTCTCTATAAGGATCTGTGAGATGCTATTCTAAATAATTACACCAGTTAAAATCTTATATGCCAAAAACTGGACGTCAGAGATCCTTCAGCGTATATGAAGAGAGGAACAAACCATATGTTTTGTCAACATGAAAGAAGGAAGGCAACACAATAATGCTTTCTTTAAAAAAAAAAGCCAAACTCTTGTTAACTATTAGGTAAGAAATGTACAATTTGTAAATTATGAACAAGTCAAATTATGTTTGACCTACTATGACATCTAAGGCTGTTTTTGTACATGGGCCTTGAATTACTGGAGGAAAGGTCTGGTATTGGCGATGTTAGGAAGAAGTTGTTAATAAAATCTAAAAGCTCCACACCTTCCCCTCCCCTCCAATTTTATTCAACTGATGCTGAAGACAGCCTTCTAAAAGATAAGTATGGGCGGAATACAGACCGGCAAAATGTAGCGTGGTGGTGGCAGCAGTAGGGTTAGGGAGTGCGCACCATTCAGACGCTCCCTAACTCTAGTACGTACTAGGGTTAGCCTAGTACGTACTGGCGGCGGCAAAATGGCGGCGCCCTGTTTACATGGGCACCACCATTTTGATGCAACAGATGCTTAGCATCCGCACGTCCTGGCATCATAAGGACATCACGAGTGCGCCACTGGTGCACTGTGACATCTTTATGGCACCGCAAGAAGAACCCGCTTTTTGCGGGTCCTTTTTGCTGCGCGAGGGAGCCGCGTGGTTTGTCCACTGAGGCTCCCTCACGCAGCAAAGCAAGACACCGGCAGACCACCCTTTTGGAGCGGTCTGTATAGCACCTATGATACCATAAAATATAAGAGGTGTTGGGATCTGTGTAATTCAAACACTGTGGACAAGAAAGCATTGTAAAATAAACATCCACAATCCCTGTAGCCTTGGGAGTTAAGCCCTATATCTTTCCCCTTGTCTCCCCAGGTGTTCTTTGTCATTCCTGCTAGCCAAACTCATTCTCTGTTAGTTTTGCCTCTCTGTCCTATGTCTTGCTTTCTTTCACAAGGCATCCTCCATCTCTCATGCCATTTCTCTTTTCAAGTTCCTTTTCAAAGCCAACCTTTCCTGTACCATCCTAAGTGCTCCTATGGAGCTCTCCATCTTAGGTCATTGCAAGCTCTCCATTTTGAGTCATTGCCATTGCTCATTGCTTGCAGAAACGATACTTTTCCAAGGTCTTATTGCCCACTTCTAACATCTTCCTGCTCAAAGTGCAGTGTTAGTTTCGGCATCACCAAGTAGTAAATACAAAGCAATTGCAATCTAATACAAGTAAAACATGGCTGCTAGAAAAACAAGATTTCTTTTAAATTAATTTTCCCAGCAGCAGTTTGTATAACAAAAGTACGCCTCTTAAATATGGATGAATTAAAAGAAATTTTATCCGATGAGGTCGGAGAGGGTAAAAGCAAGCCTAAGGGTGGGTGCATGGAGATGTGTAGCGACCTCTAGGAGTCCCAAGCACATGGATTGATTAAAGAAATGGAACCCCTGGACTGGAACAAATGGGGAGCTTAATGGAAGGCCATACGAAAAGGGACAAAAGAGCACAAGACCTTTGGAAAGAATGCTAAGAAGCTTTAATGTAATACAGTGCACAGAAAAGCCAACAAAAATGGTCTTAAAAGTACCAAGGGGATTACATGATTAGAGCAGTGAGAAGGGAGTGAAAAGGAAAAAGGAATTTAGCATCAGAAAATGAAGACAGGCATAATGAGAAAAGAGGGACTCTCAGGGCATCTTTCAGCTGTGGGGTGCACACGTTACTAACCTTCACAGTCTAACTAACAGGTGGATGCAACAGCAGATAAAATCCTGATTCAAATCACTGGGTGTTAGTCCTCCTCACCAGTTGTGTTTAATTCTAGTGGTGTTAGGGTGTTTCAATCCAGTGGCATTTAAACAAGTCTGAATTGTAATTTATCTATTTAGCTTCACCATTTGTTTGAAATAAGATGGATCAATCAGTCAAAATCCTTTTGGCAGCCTGCCATTTACAAAAGAAAGTCTGGATATTGACCTGTTTCTTTGTCTCCTGGTTAACTTTAATGAAAAATTGTAGAGTTAATGTTTAATAGTAATAAAAAGTAGAGGGTCAAGCTACACTAAATGTCAAATATATCATGTATAGTTGCATTATTCAAAAATCATAAAGAAGGAATCTTTTAAAAACTATAAACTGATAGGTGGGATGTATGTTTATGTAGACTTTAATAGATGTTATTTGTATTGTTTGTATTGGTCAACTTGTTTTGTATATTTTAACTTTCCAAAATTGAATAAAAAGATTTTTTAAAAACCTTGTAAACTAATAATAATAATAATAATAATGATAATAATAATAATTTATTTATATCCTGCCCCTTGAGGTCAATCGGGGCGGCTAACAGCGATAAAATACAATACATTGTAGATCAAAATTCCGTCCCCCCCCTTAAAAATTATTAAATCAATTATAATTAAAACCAACTAATTAAACAACATTAACACATACACATTATTACAAGACAAAAACAAAACAGAACAAAACAAATAAAACAGTAAACTACGGTAGCATTTCCAAGGAGGACCTTGGGGACTCTCATAAGAACAGGGTTCCTGAGGCTCTGGGATGCCCAGGATGTATCCACACATGCATAAGTAAACAAGAACATTTTGAATCTTCTAGAGACCGCTTCTTCCAAAATACACCTTGGGATGATTTTTTTCTTTCAACAGCCTCCACTTTTCTAATGATTTCCATTTTGCTAATGAAACTTATAGACCTATGCTTTTCCAACACAACAGGGTAACTAGTAAGGTAGCCTTATCTGCATTCCCTTTTCTTGAATGTGGCTCTTCCCACACACCCATCAAGTGATTATGGAGACAACTACTGTATTTACCTTTTTTGCTATATACACAGTTACCGTAAGATGTCCTAGGGCTTTTTCACACGGGAAAAATTGGAAGATTATCCCATGGTCAATGTGGAGGCAATCATGGGGTTTCACCTTATTACGCAAAAGAATATCACACGATGCCAAATGCAATTGGAAGGCATTCCAAATGTAATCATGGGTCATCCCAAAGTTAGGTAAATTAGGAGAAACAGGGAATGTATAAATCCTGTGCAGTCAATTTGATTTTGTCTGGTATAGAATGCATCTCTAGAACGGCCCTGGATTACTTTCGTTATAAGCACAGCTCAATTCCCATGATCCTTTGTTCCCATTTTCCCTCCTCTGTTCCCTGGCTCCCCCCCCCCTTTTTGGGAGAAAAGGTTGAGGGGGGGGGAGTGAAGGCAAACACTCTCTGAAGCAATCTTGCCCAGAAAACCGCATCATAGGGTCTGAAATAAGTCTGGAATGACCTGAAGACACACAGCAGCAACAGAAAAGCTCCATGTAATGCTCTGCCAGGAAATGTGTGAAATGGACTATACTTCCCAAGATCCTTTGCTTCACATGTCTCCTACCCCCCAATTCTGCCCATCTCTGGGGGGAGGTTCCTTGGGACCGGTACTGAAAAATCTTCCAGACGCAATCCTGTTCTCACTGCACAGGTGCAATCATGTTATTTCAGAATAGAGAGCAGATTGGCATGTTCTTTCGTACTGGCATTGCTTTCTCCTTTGGATGGATACTATTTTGTCTTGCATGTGATGAGATGGTACGTAATTGCGTTTATTTCCAAATTGGCCCCACTTTCTTTTAATTTGGGATGGAGATACATTGCTCCACGTGTGAAAAAGTTCCTAGAGTAAAATCTCATTCTTTCCCAGGTTTTATTGCATTATTTACTACAGACATGCAGATGCAACCAACAGCAAAAGTCTGCCTTTCTCCAACTCTCCTTCACCATCCTCCTAATGCCATGCAGAAAAAACAAACAAATGAATGGACAGTGTGATGCGGCAGCTAAAAAGGCCAATGCAATTTTAAACTGCATCAATAGAAGTATAGATCAAGGGAAGTAACAAGGCTACTCTATTCTGCTTTGGTCAGGCCCCACCTGGAATACTGTGTCCCGTTCTGGGCACCACAATTCAAAAAGGATGTTGAGAAGCTGGAGCGTGTCCAAAGGAGGGCAACTAAAATGATGAAGAGTCTGGAAACCATGCTTTATGAGGAAAGACTTAGAGAGCTGGACAAGAGAAGGTTAAGAAGTGTTCAGATAGTTCTATTTAAACATTTGAAAGGCATGTCATATTGAGGATGGAAAGGGCTTATTTTCTGCTGCTCCAGAGACTAGAATAGGCAACAATGGATGCAAGCTACAGGAAAAGAGATCCCACTTCAACATTAGGAAGAAATTCCTGGCAGTAAGAGCTGTTTGATAGTGGAATACACTCCCTGAAGAAGGTGGCGTCTCCTTCTTTGGAGGTTTTTAAATAGAGGCTGGATGGCCATCTGTCAGGGGCTCTTTGTTTCTTCCTGCATGGCAGAGGGTTGGACCAGATGGCCTTTGTGGTATCTTCCAATTCTATGATTCTATGTTTAGAAAAAATCTTTTGGTTCCAACCTATAGAATCCTGGGAGTTGTAGTTTCAGAAGGTATTTAGAATTTCCTCTAATGCAGAAGAATGTGCACTACGAAATTCTAACTACCTTACCATACTACTAATGCCTGAATTTGGTAGCATGAAGCCATGGCAGTTAAAGCAAGATGAAACAGCTATAACTGTGGAAAAATTGCAGTTCAAGTCTGGAATAGTGGCATGGAGATGGCAGATTTAACTCAATGACCCCCCTTCCCTCTAAAAAATGAACATTTGAAGCTGCTCTTTATTCTGGGGCAGAACATCCCACTGGTATGTGATTGCAATATACAGTTGTAACAGGATCAAGAAAGCAAAGCAAGAAGGAAAACAAAGCCAGAATGGAGATATTGTATTTCAAAAATGGAGACGACAGTAGTTAGGTAGGAGAGAACAGAACTGAAAGGGCATCATTGGCCAGTGAAAAGGGATGGTGGTGGCAGAGAAGAGAGAAGGGAGAGGAACAGCCTTTTGACTCAAACGTCTGCGTGCTGAGATTGAGTGATGCCTGCAGCGAGGCAGGTCTGTTGCTTGCGTAACTTCCTTTTGTGGGAGATCAAGGCTAATCTTCTATAGTGTGTAAAAAGAGGCACAGCATCTGTGTCTCATCTTAGATGGACCCCAAAGCACTGAAACCTTATTATGCCCCAAGACAGCCTGATGCCATTATTTTAAAAGGCATAGCCCACATCTTTAAGGAAGAGAGGTGGGGGGGGGGGGGGGGGGGAGAAAACCCAAAAAAAAAGGGGCGCGGTTTTTTTAAAAGAAAAAAAAAAACAGAGTGTAGTATAATTCAGAAGCACGCTAACAAAAGCCAGATAGCATCTTTATTTTTAAATAGGACATGCCAATAGCACTATTCTAAATCATAATAGAGATCTTTTAGGTCAGGGATAAACTATGGTACTATGGTGGGGGCAAGGGCAGGTTTTCACCCCATGCCCCTGCGGTGAGCCACAGGTGCATATTTTTGGCCATAATATGGTTTGCAAATGTGACTCAGACGATCCAAAGGTTTACATTTGGGGTTTATAGGGACTCCCTATATGAGCTAGCATGTGTTCTAAGATCTTCAGAAGAAGGCTTTTTTTTGGTCCTACTACCATCCCATGCGTATCTAATGTGGACTCAAGGGAGAGTCTTCTCAGGGCCTGCTCCAAGTTGTGGGACTCCCTTCCCCAGGCAGGACAGTTGGTTCCTTCTCTCTTGTCGTTCTGCTGGTAAAGGTCTTTTTTATGTAAGAAAGTGTTTGGTCTGTAGTGTGTTGCAGCAGATAAGGCTTTTACTGGGGGAGTGGGGAGCAGTTTTTTTCTTTTAAGTATTTTTAATGCTGTTTTTAACTTGTGTTTTTTAAATACAAATTTAGTTTAGTTGTATTATAATAGAATAATATAACATGAGCCAGCGTGGTGTAGTGGTTTGAGTGTTGGACTATGATTATAGAGACCAGGGTTCAATTCTCAGCTTGGCCATGAAACCCACTGGGTGACCTTGGGCAAGTCACATGCTCTCAGCCTCAGAGGAAGGCAATGGCAAACCTTCTCCGAATAAATCTTGCCAAGAAAACCTCATGGTAGCCATAAGTTGGAAAGAACTTGAAGGCACACAAGAACAACAACAAATATAATATATTATAATATTATCTACCTTTGGTTTAACTGTGCATTGTGCCATTTCTCCATCAAAAACGCACATACTTCTAAAACCAGTTGAATGCAGACCTGAATCATTATCACTTACACAGTTAGTTTAACCATGCATCTATGTGCATTCAGTGGCCATTTTCCTTTCCACCCCCAGCAACAGAGCCCTTCAACCTGCATGAGGTTTCTCTACAAACAGGAGGTTACAGATATTTACCAGGGGTATCGTTTCAGATTTCAGTCTTGGGGGTGTGCTCACTTAACATACCAAGTCTCTCAGAAATGTTTACAGGATGAGTGCCAAGTGTATTTGAATTGCCAAAAACATGAAAACTTTGTAATGGAAACTTAAAATGTGGATTGTTTTAGAATTTAAAATGTGGATTATCTTCTTTGTTATTTTTAATTGTTGAATGTTTTAATTAATGTGCTTTAACTATGTACACTGTTTATTTTGCTGTTGTTTCCACCACGATCCATAGGGAGAGGCAGATAAATAAATATCATCATGATCATCATCAGCATCAAAACACAACTATATAAATATTTCCAAAACAGATCAATAACTATTATTTCATTTTGAAATGCAAAGGAATGTACAGCTTTGGCACACGTGCTTGATATACAAGTCCATTTTTGTTTTACTTAAAATTAGTTACTCTCTCTGTACAAGCAGTGAGTTCACCAGAAATCTCATACAGGTGCTTCTGAGGAATAGACATTTGTAGTCTGGATCTCAGGGGGATAGTGATGGCCCCCGCCCCCTCTAAATGGTGCCCCCGATATTCACACATCCATGTCTGTTGTCAGCCTCTTGAAGCTTGTTTATTCAACTGATTGTATGGCTATGCCTTTAATTCTCAGCCTCTCTCCGTGGTCCTGAATTCATCAACCATCTGCTTCCTTTTGTTTCCTGCCTATTCCCAGTAGGTTGGCTGTTAGGACTCCTTATATGATATGTGTTTCCTTCCTATTTGCATCTTAAAGGAGCAAGAAGAGATTGGGTATACAAAGGGTATACATAGGTCTGAAAACACAAACCAGTGCTAACCTTATATGGAAAGTCAGAAACAGACATTTTAATGAGATCTGAACAAATTCTGAAGATGTACGTAATTAGACATTACCTCCACCTCCATAGTCACTTACTATTCCTGTTCCTTTAAAGATACACATTGAGATGAGGCTCAGAGGCTGTTTAGGTTTCAAGCACTGCTCTGATTTTCTCCATCTCTGGAATTATGATTGTGAAACAGATCAAGCACTGCTGTTGCTTAGTGAACTGAGGAAGAATCTTCTGGGACCCAGAAGCATGTAAGGAAAAAATTTGTGGGCCCCACAAGTAAGCAGAATTTGACAACAGCATTTCATCAGCTGGTACCCTCCAGATGTGAAGGATTATAGTTCTTATTGTTCCTGACTAGCAATGCCTGTGCAGTTTGGAAATGCTGAGGCTGTTTGTGGTTGCTGCTGTTGTGTGCCTTCAAGTCACTTCCAATTTATGGCGACCCTAAGCTGGGGTTTTCTGGGGTCGATAGTGTGTGAATTGCCCAAGGTCATCCATTGAGTTTCCATGGCTGAGCAGGGAATTGAACCCTGATCTCCATGGCCATTGACTAGTGTTCAAAGCACTATACCATGCTGGCTCTCAGTACAGCCCAACTGGAGGATGCCACATGGGGAAAGGCTGTTCTGCCATGTGACTCTATCTTGAGTTTCAGAGAACTACAGGAAGCTTCTAGTTGGAAGTGGGCTCCTCTTTCTATTCCAGCTTGAGCTGATCTCTGAGCAAAACTGAATTCAAACATATTGCTGAGAGGATACCTTGCTATTGGCTGGAGCCATATCATTAGGTGATAGGAAAGGCCCAGCATAGCCCAGCCGATTTTAGCTAAATAACATTCCTTGTTCATTGTTCCAATCTGTTTTATGCGTGGAAAGCTCCTCTCACTCACTCACACAAGCAGCCTGAGATAAGAAACTTTGGCACAAGCAAGGTGCAGGACACAAGGTCTCTGGAAGTGTGAACTAGTGTCCTTGAGAAGTGGTATATGCACATGCAGACATGCATGGATGTGTATGACCTCCTAAAGCCTGGACATTTGATTTGAAGATCCTTGTGTCTGAGATAATTAAAAGTTAAGAGCTTGGAAGGGGCACAAGAATAGGTTACACAGACACCCATGTGCTTAGACTTAAAAATAGACAGCTGAGACAACTGAATACAAATGATGGGATGGAGACTAGGTCAAAGGAGCAGAAGACAAGCAGTTGTTTTTATCCTTCTAATCCCATCCCTGCCTATTTGGTTGTTCTGTGCAGTCTCCTAGCCATAGAATATCCCTTTTTGTTTATAAGACAGATGGGGCAACGTGACATCATTGTTTAAAATTGGATCTATTTGTGCTGGTGCAATATCTTGTAAGCTTTTGAGTTACACTGAACTGTTTCCATGCTCTGCCAACAACAAGAATGAAATGGAAAATATTGCTTTTTAGAAAAGAAATGAGAACTATTTTGTTATTTGAAACAGAATTATTCTTAACTCCATTGAAGGAGCCAAGAAAACTATAAATGCTTTTCCTTACAAATAGGTGTGACAGATAAAATAATGTTTTACTGGGACAAAAACTGTAAAAGTACACAAATTTCAGACACACAGAATGCCAACTTGGAATGAAAAGGAGATCCTTTTCATAGTTACATAGAGAATACAAGATGCATTGTTAATTTGTTAATGAAAAAAAATTATAGGCAAGGTGATTTTGTTTTTTAAACTGAACTGATATCTGTTGATGCAATGTGAACATTTCGGGGTCACATGAAATTCTTTACAAACACACACACACACACACACACACGCACACACTTACTTTAAAGATTTTTAAAGGAATGTATATATTTTATGCAACAGTAATATAACAAAGAATAGAATTGGTTTCTGGTGCAGTTGTTGTTGTTGTTGTTGTTGTTGTTGTTATTTTGAGAGAGAGAGAAGACTCCTAGGCAAAGAGACAATTTGACCTCAACAATTTCTATTGACATATTATACATATTTCAGAATTAGGGAGAGCTTTTCAACATGTTAAATTCTCAGTAAGTTGGAAATGACACAACAACAGCAACAACAAAAACTTTAGGCCACTACAGTGGAGTTCTCTATAGGGCCAAACTAACTAAGAATGCTGATATTTCAGATTGCTTCATTGAAATATTTGCTTGTCCACAAGAATAATCCATCCAAGATTAAGCATATATAAATTCCCTTGATTTAAGCGGGGTGGGGGTTTAGCAATGCTAACAAAAACAGTATTATTTTAGTGTGTGTTCAAGGTGTAATACTTACTTTACCAATCACAGGTGACACATCCATCATAGAAACACACAGTGCACCCATGGTAAAACTCCATAGGCATAAATTTACCACTGGTGGACCAACTTCTGCTGTAAGTATTTTCTCTCCTCTTGGAACTAATATACGGGAATTAAATGCACACATGATGAAGGTAACAAAGAAGAAGGGCAATCCTGCTCTACTTTGTGGCTTTGGAAGTGGACAGTTAGACACTTCCCAATATGCACCCAGTGATCTCATCATTTTCTCAATTTTTCAGTTGCCACTGGCATCAGCAAACTGTGCTGCTGAAAATTTGTGATGCTGATGCAACTGCTAAAGAAAATTTGTGGTGGGTGGGTGGGATCCCCTTCCCTTCTTTTCCCTTCTGAGGTAATGGGCTCTCTATCCTGCACATTAGTATAGCTATTATGTGCAGGAGGACACACTTGCATTCTCCCGCACCATAGAGAGCTGCCATAGTGAATGCTAAATGTTGGTGTGACAGGAAAATCAATGTCTACCAATGAACCTTGGTGGCTGTATAACCCCTCATGAGTTCTGGGATGGTCAAATACAGTTCCTCACATGCAGAAAGTTGCCCACCCTTACTATTCACATTTGTTGTTATTTGCCTTCCAATCATTTCTGACTCATGGCAACCCTAAGGCAAACCTATCACAGGGTTTTCTCGGCAAGCTTTGTTCACAGATTCTTTGCCTTCCTCTGAGGCTGAGAGAGTGCGACTTGCCCACGGTCACCCAGTGGGACCAAGCAAGGATTCAAACCCTGATCTCTACAGTCATGTTCCAATGCTCAAACTACTATACCAGACTTACTTGGATGCAAATCCCACTCAACTCAGTGGGACATTTTTTTAATTGTGTTGTTCATAATGTTTCAGCAACCCATTTTGCAAAAGGGAGGCTAAACTAGATTACTGAAATCAGTGGCAGTGGAAGGAATGACCGGATGGCAGCCAAGATTCTTAGCTGTTCAAACATAGAGAAACTAGTACATTGATTACTGAGGTGGAGCAGGTTCACACATTTCCCAATTACAGTGCATTGTGTAGGACTCCTTCCTTATAATTTTGTCCTTATTTGCATCGCTCGGTACATCTCTCACTCACTCACTCTTTAATATGCTTATGCAGCCCTTCATCCCCTTAGAGCTGAACTGACTCATAGTCTTTTAATGGATTTATTCTCACTGCTCTACTGTAAAAAGAAACAGGTCCAGTTATATTATCCCACTATGGGGAAACTGAAGACCAGTTTGTTTATATATGATTTGCCCAAGGTCATTTGAGAAGACTGTGATGGAGCATCCCAGTGACAAATAATGGTCTTGCCTACTATTGCTACAAAAGTCTAATAGGATCACAGATTACTTTCTCTCTCTCTCTTTCTTTCTCATTCTCTCTCTCTCTGTGTGAGAGAGCATGCATGGCAGAGAGAGAGAGAGAGAGAGAGAGAGAGAGAGAGCAACCGTAAAGCTATTGACCATATTTGACCAAGAGAGAGATTCAGCTTATATTTGTACCCTAGGTGGTTGCAGAAAATCTGGCTCTATTCCCATAATAACAGAAGGGCTGGATTGCATCCCAAGATCCTGGCTGTGCTGGCACATCAAAAGAGCATCCCCTTGTAAACTCTCCTCTCTCTTTGTCACCGAATCAGCTGCAAACTTGCACTCTTTCACTGATCAGCCTGGACTGTACTCTGTGGGCAAGGCTTGCATTTGGCTCCTAAGTCATATGGATGCAAACAAACCCCAGGTGGCTGCATGGCCCCCCTTCTTACAGCTGGCATATGCAGAGCGGGTGGCATAAACAGCCACTCTCTCAATCTTGCTTTGCCCCAATCCCACCTCTCTTAACAAGGAAGCAAGAGGTTGGCAGAGCTCTGGATTTGTTTTTTACTCTCACCCTGATCTTCTGTGGCTGGTGGCTCCCATGTTATCAGGGCAATCAGTTTGCTCTGAGTTTTAGTCTAGAACTATCCATGGTGCTGAGGTATAACCACCAAAATAGATTCAGTACCTTGGACAGCTCCGTTAAACTGGAAGGGGAGTCATCACCCAAATGACATGAGAGTCGCCAGCTACTACTGTCTTGAGGGTGCATCTTGCTGCTGTTGTGTGCTTTTAAGTCATTTCCAATTTAAGGCAACCCGAAGGCAAACCTATCACAGGGGTTTCTTGGCAAGTTTCTTCAGAGGAGGCTTGCCATTACCATCCTCTGAGGCAGAGAGTGTATGACTTGCCCAAGGCCACTTAGTGGTTTTTCCTGGCTAACCCAAGATTTGAACCCTGGTCTCTAGAGTCACAGTGCAATGCTCAAACCACTGCATTACATTGGCTCTTTGTATATCTACATTGTAGAAATAACACTCTTCGACACCATTTTAACTGCCATGAGTCCAGGGATTTGTAGTTTTGTGAGTCACCAGCACTCTACAGCAGAGAAGGTCAAAGGCCTTATAAAACTATAAATCCCAGGATTCCATAGGATGGAGCTACACCATTCAAAGTTATGTCAGGCTGCATTATTTCTGAAGTGTAGATGTGCCCCTCAGTCTTGGAAAAGTTACTCTTTGGACTGCAACACCCAGAAATCTCCCACAGCAGTTGGAGGATTCTTTGAGCTGTAATCCAAAAAAAGTATCCTCCCCCCAGCTCTGCTATCACAAAGGCAATAAATCATTTAGTGCATGGAGAAAAAGATGCCATTTTCTCTTTTAGGTAATTCCTCTCCTCCTCAATGTCCTCCGCCTCCTCAAGTGTGGTCATTATTTCTTCTTGATAATCTGGCCCTTCCCTCTTGACAGTTTTAACCCTTCTGTCCTCCATGGCCCTCCCTTCTTAGACAAACCATCTGGTCAGATCCTCTTTAGGGGAGAGTAAAAGAGGGTGGATTTGATTTGAGGAGGGGAGGTGACAGGCTTCACAGCAGAAACAGATGCCGTAAGGTCAGAGGGAGGTGAGAAGACAGAGAGAAGTGAGAGAGAAGATATATCTGGCACGCATGTCAGATGGAAACATAGATTTGGGCAAAGAACTGCAACATACAGGAGATTTTCCAAAGGGGAAGCCATGTTAGTCTGTCCCACCAAAAATCAAAACCAAAGTGGGGCATCTTGATGATTTAACACACCTACTACACTTTATGCTTTCTTAGGCTATATACACACTGCAGAAATAATCTAATTTGACACCGCTTTAACTGCCATGGCTCAATGCTACAGAATGCTGGGGATTGTAGTTTCGTGAGACATTTAGTCTTCCCTGTCAGAGATCTCTAGCATCACAACAAATGACAAATCCCAGGATTCCCTAGGATAGATGCATGGCAATTAAAGTGGTGTCAAACTGGATTATTTCTGCAGTGTGGATGAAGCCTTAGACTACAGCCCACTTCATCAGAAACATGAGGCATTATTCAAAACTTCAAGTGCAAGTACATGGAACATATGTACAGCTGGGAACAGAGATGTGTGTAGGTGGAAGGATATCTACAACCCTCACAGACTGGCAAACAAGAGACACCAATATGGAAAGTTACAGCAAGCCAAAAGAGTATTGCTGACACTGTCAAGAGGACATTCTGCCCCTTGGGCAGCCCTTGGCTGGGCAGAGAAAAGCTCAGGTATTCAAGCACTGGTGAGAGCTTTTCTGAGTTGTTCTCCCTCTCCCACTGAAAGGGGCAAATGAACGAATAGAGACACAGGCAGAAAGATGAGGGTAAGAGCAGGGTTGATTTAGGGGTGCCCTTTGTTCACTGGGCTAAAAGAAAATAAAAGTGAGCTGCATCTGGCTTTGGCTGTACTCACAGTAGGCCCATCAAAAATAAATGGACCAGCATGGCATAGTAGTTTGAGTGTTAGATTAGGGAGACTAGGGTTCAATTCTCAGCTTGGCCATGAAACCCATTGGGTGATCTTGGCCAGATCACACTCTCTCAGACTCAGCAGAAGGCAAGAGCAAACCTCCTCTGAACAAATCTTACCAAGAAAACCCCATGATAGATACGCCTTAGGTTGCCATAAGTCAAAAATGACTTAGAGGCACACAACAACAACAAAGGTCAGACTTGTACTGATTTCCAAGGGCTTATCCTAAATATGACTAGATCTAGGTCCAACCGAGACAGAGGCAGGCAGTGACTCCCAGGTCCAGGATAATACTGTGAGCACATGCTTTCCTCAAGTGAACCAGACTCTTTAACCACCCGTATTTCATCACATTCCTTTTAAGTAACAAGAGATCTTCATGTGATCAAATATCCTTGTCCCCTACATGGTCCTGTGCTCTTCCCCCTTGGACAACTGAACTTGGACAGTTACTTTTTCAGGCTATATCTCCCTGAATCCCTCAGCCAGCATGGTCACTGGAAGTTATAGTGACCAAAAGCAACTTTTCAAGGTTTGTAAAACATTGCCAAATATGTCCTCCAAATTCACTTCCTCAAAGGAATGGTGAAGCTAGGAAGCACCCTCTAGCTACCAATAAAGCTAATGTGGCCACTAAGGAACAGAGTTGTGAATTACTTATGGTTCAGTGGAACCCACATCAGTAAGAAAGGGAAGTGGAACCTACAAGCAGACTGGGATGGGAAGGAGCTGACCCTGATGTTTTTTTAGAGACCTTCCAAACTCCTGGCCCGGTTATACTATTCTCTCTACCAAATAGATAATGAAAATATTTATTGATTCATTCATTCATATGTAAACCATTTCAAAAGTCCAGTATTGATAACAATAAATTTACAATCAACCAGTTAAAAAGAAGAAGAAGAAGAAGCAGTGAGGTATACCAGTATGAAATACTGTCTCTCATACTGGATTATCCCTAGCCTATTGAAAGCTTTGTTCAAACATTTCCAAAACAAATTCAGGCTTAAAATCTTCAGATTGTCCAAGTCTGACATCTATAGATCCCTCTTCTGCCTCTTGGATTCAAACATGGTGAATGGCTGCTACTGAAGATGAGCAACCATAGCTCCATAGTAAGTAGTAACACATGTTTGTTTCTCTAATGTCCCAGATTCAGTTTCTAACACTTTCAGTTAAAAAGAAGTTCAGGAATTTAGGATGCATAAGATCTTGGCCTAGTTAGAGAATCACTGTTAGTTTGAATAACCAACCTTGTCAGGATAGATAGACCAATACCTTGGCTCTGTATAAGGCAGTTCCCCAGAACACTGGATACCTTTCCTCAAAGCAGTTAGCCCTTGTTGTTGCTTTTGGCAAGAGAATGGCTTATTGTGGGTCTCAGTTCCATGCCAAAACCACCCAAATGGTATTTGTCCACCGTACAATCACAGAAACTGCTTGCTTGCACCCTTTTCCCCTGGAAAAGGGTGCTAGTACTCTTGAGTAGCAAGTACTCAAAATCTCCACACTAACATACTGCCATGGGGCAACATTCTCAGGAGCCCCTTGGTCCTCCCAGCACACTTTTATCCAGATTTAGTCACACATCCATATCTCAATAAAACTCCAGCATATTTTACTATCTCAGTTCCCTCCAATTTTACTTTCTAAAAATGGAGGTCAGTCACACTCCCCCTCCAATCCCTTTTTTCATTTCTTCTCAACAACTACTGGAGACTCCGATTTGGGGATGTAGTTGCTAACAGCACAATCCTAGGCATGCATATCTGCCTATAAGAAACACTCATTGAGTTCTGTGGGATTAGTGTTCGATTCCCAGCTCAGCCATGAAGCCCACTGGCTGACTTTGAGCAAGTCACACTCTCTCAGCCTGAGAGGAAGGCAATGGCAAGCCTCCTGTGAACAAATCTTGCCGTTAAGTCTAAAACATGTCTGAAATGTGTACCGTAAGTCTGAAATGACTTGAAGGCACACAAACTGTAGCCAGGGAATGGTTTAGGAGCGAAGCCTCAAGGGTCCCAAATGTATTTTGCCTTCTCTGCAAAATAAGAAAATCTTGCTCACCTGGGCTTTGTTGAATCAATCTGACACTTGAATTTTCCCCAACCATAGTCAGTGCCATTTGTCTTTCTTTATTGTATTCTTCCAAATGATCTTGCTTTAACTGTAACCTCTGACCTCCTGCCCAGATAATCCCAACAGGTGGATTCAAACTGTTTTAGCATGAACTAACTTGTCAATGCCATGTGGTTTTGTTTATCTCCTTTTCAACAGGTTCTTTGGCTGGGAAATTTAATCAAAAGGGAAGAACTTCAGTGCAGTATCTCTCATTGTGTCCCCACCCTCACCCCCCTTACCTCTCGCAAACATCTTCTCAAAGTAAATTTAGCAAATCCACTCATTTATCCTCAGCACAGCATAGTAAAACCATCATCTTTCCCATTCATAGATCTCTACCTCCCTTTATCACCTGAGACTGAAGCCCCAGACATGCTTGGGAGTGAATCACATTAAAAACAATGGAACTTTGGAAGAACAGGGCTGAACGACTTCTTTACATGCACAGGGTTCAGCAGGGTTGCAGGACTACCTATGCAGGCTAGCCCTCCATAAAGTCATGCATTCATCTCAGTGACAGCCATACCTCCCATCTGTCTAGCCATCCATCCATATCAAAATCAATCTGTACAGCTATTTACCTTTCAGGACACCCGTGCATGGACACACACACTGTCACACATATGCACACACACCGCCGCATGCTGCCTCTCCTACCCATGTGTCACCACCTCCGTTGCTGCAGTCTGGGCTCCTCTCGATGCCTGCCTCTTCCAATTTCTCTCTCTCTTTCCCTCTCTCTCCTTCCCTCTCTCCCTCCTCTTTAGTTAATCTCTCCATTCCTTCCCCTCCTTGCACAATCGGGCTCCAGCCAATGGGCTGCTTTGGCAGCCGTCTCTGCTGCAGGTAGCTCAGTGGCTTGGCTACTGATGTCATTGCAATGGAACGCAGGAACCAAGGTGAAGTGTGCCATGTGGGGGCTGACGGTGCCCAGCCTCCAACTGGAAGCAGAAGAAGGCATGGGTAGGCAACAGCACTCACCTCTTCCTCCACCCCTCTCAACCATGCTTACTTGTTTTGGAGTCTGTCTTCTCAATTTCCATTTCAGCAATACGGCAGACAAGAGTGGGAGAGCAGACAGAGGAAAAGCTGGACTCTGTTAAAGCATCTCCCTCCCAGATGGCAGTAAAATTGTACATAGGCATGTCTCATCTGCAGGGTTGCCATGGGTCAGGACTGACTCAAGCATGGTTTACAACAACAACCTATCTGTGAGAGCCAGTGTGGTTTGAACATTGGACTACAACTTAGACAGCAGCTGGCTAGGGGATGAGGTAGTTCCAGAGTGAATACCAAGAAAAAGATGCTGTATACAAAACCCTATCAGAGATCAGAGTTTGATTCCCTACTCACCCTTGGAAACCCACAGGGTGGCCTTGGGCTAGTCACACTCTCTTAGCCACAGAAAGCTCCATGATATGGTGGTCATAAGTTGGAAATGACTTGAAGGCACACAACAACAACATCTATCTGTAGGCTAGGATGTATATAAAGCTCCCCTATGCTAGTTTTTCCCAAGTTGATTCCTTTCAGAGGTTGGATGACAGTTCCCACCACCCCACGGTGAGCAGATGTCATAACCACAAGGGAGAACAAGGCACTGCAACATGTAGGGTGCTCAGGAAAAATGTAGGACATTACAAAATAAAAGCTAAAAACACTAATATAAATATAAATTCTGCTTGTTAGTCATGCTAAAAATGGAGGACATGTTGCACTTTTTCATGGACAGATGGTTGAAATGTAGGACATGTCCTGGAAAATTAGGATATCTGGTCACCATGCATTGCCCCCCCCAGCATAATTGAGGCCATAGGAGTTGGTGCCCAACTCATCTGTAAGGTGCCAAGCTGGCGTGGGGATGAGGTAGTTCAAGAGTGAGTACCAAGAAAAAGATCCTCTATACAAAACCCTATAAAATGCAACTAATAAGATTTGGTGATTCACAGTCACTCAGATCTCTGATACTGCACAATGAAGTAGAATATGAGGACAACAGCAGCTTCCAACTCACACTTTCTAGCAAATGTGCTCAGAGGCATATTGCTTCAAATATTGGAAGGAAGGTATCATTTGATATACCCTCAGTGCAGAAATAAAGGAGTTTGATACCACTTTAACCATTACAGCTCCATCCTGTGGTATTCTGGGATCTGTAGTTTGATGAGGTATTCATCCTGGCCTGTCAGAGAGCTCTGGTGCCTCGCCAAACTACAAATCCCAGAATTCTGTACTAAAAGTGGTGTCAAAACTGTTTTATTTCTGCAGTGTGGATACACCCATTATTCTAAATAGGTACAATTGATCCTCTTTTGCTATCTAAACATTGGAGATGATCCCCAGTGCCTACCAGCCATTTTAATTGTGAAAATGCCCTAGAAGTAGTCTTGGGAACAGAAAGTACAGAAACTGTCTTAATTTAATAAAATCTCCAATGGTTGCATATGCAAAATCTCCAGTCTCCATGCACTTTGTCCTTCCTATTATCCATGTTGGTTTTCTCGTCTCCCTTTACCCAAGACTCTTCCTAAACTGCAGTTCCTCTGAGAACTGAAACACTCTTCTCTGTCCTCTTACAGCTATTCACTGGAGTTTATCAAGCGGGAGGAATTTCTCTTAAATTCGAATGAAAAGAAAGTGGGGCCAAAACGCATTCACTTAAAGTCGCTAGTTTTGTGCAATTACGTGAATGTGCATTGCATTCGAACTGGCTCCCCATTGCCCGAAAATAGCATGCCATTGCCCGAATTTGCATGTGGCAGTCTATCACGCAATAACGTGAAACCCCATGATTGCTTTCGAACTGACTTCCCATTGCACAAATTTGTGTGTAGTGGGTTATCACGCAATAATGTTAAACCCCATGATTGCGTTCAGATTGCCATCGGATTATACTTCCAATTCCCCTTGTCTGATAAACTCCACTGTCTCTCCAGGCATCCAAGACAAATGTCCCATCTCATCAAAAGATGGGTTAGCTGTACTCCTCAGTTTTACCCACACCCATATATATACAGTATGAGGCCTGGGAATGGAAATCAAACTAGCCAGGCATGAGATAAGTAGTATGTCCCCACCCCTAACCCCCTGCTGCTTCAAATTATGATTAGGAGAAAAATAATCCCCATTATGCAGATGGGACTCTTGATTGCAATTTGCCTGATATGGTCTGGTATTCCCATCACTGAGGTAATATTTGAACTAATATTTATCCAGATCTAATAGCGGACTACATCATGTCTCATATTCAGTAACTGAACTGAAGAATTTGTTTCCTTAGATGGATTGTAACATATGAGTTAAATGCATGGATTTACTGAGATTTTTAGTTAATTATTTCCCAACTTTGCAATGTGTAACTTAACATCTATCTATCTATATATCTATATCTATATCTATATCTATATCTATATCTATATATATCTATATATATATATATATATATATATATATTACTCTATCATCACATCCCCTAGCATTATGGAAATAAGAAGAGTTCTATGACATACAGACCTCCATAAAAGAATCTATGTTACTTAAAGTGTGTGTGTCTGTGTGTGTATATATAGATGTGTCTTCAAGTTGCCGATTGACTTATGGTGGACCATGAATTTCTCATAGGCTTTTCTTAAGTGAGGAATACTCAGAGGTGGTTTTGTCAGTTCTTTCCTCTGAAATATAGACGACAGCACCTGGTATTCATTGGTGGTCTTCTATCCAAGCACTAACCAAAGTTGACCCTGCTTGGCTTCCAAGATCGGGTAGAAACTGGTGTCTTTAGGGTATTTAGGCCAGCTACAACTAGAGGCTAAAGTGTGCAATAATGAGAGTGGTGTGTGGTTGCTGTAATCCATGTGTTCCATCACAGTCACTTTCTTGTTTTTATGTGCCTTCAAATCCATTCCAACTTATGGTGACCCTAAAGTGACCCTATCATGGGATTTTCTGGGACTGAGAGAGTGTGACTCGCCCAAGACCACTCAATGGGTTTCCATGGCTGGCTGGGGAATCGAACTCTGGTCTCTAGAGTCCTAATGCAACACTCAAATCACTACACCAACCTGGTTAGGAACATAAAATTGCTGGGGTGGGGGGAGAGACATCATTCAACATTTCTGTGCCCCAACAAGGAGCAGCCAATGTACACCCCAACAAATTATGACAAAGCTAAAAATGGTGCCCCTCACTTTTTAAAGCAAGATGCATAGCACCCAAGGCCAACTGAATCATCTTGGTACTTGAGTCAGAATCTCCCATAGGCTCCTCTATGCCCACCAAGTGGCAGCTGGTGGCTCCCCTGTCAATGGGGTGGTGAATTCACTCCAGGTCTTACAGAATCAATACAAAGGACTGAGCCTACTTAGACTTAAGCGCATTGGATAGCTCCTTTACAACTCAGAGCAAAATCCAGAGCTGATTCACCATCGCACTTACATGAACACCACTAGTTGCCATTGATCCCAACCTAGCCCCCCTCAAGCTGGTGCAAAAAAAGAAAGTAACAATTTTTGCCCTTTTCTGACACTCCATATCTGGGGCCTTAAGTAATCGCCCCATTCTTCATAACAGTGAGGCCGGCCCTAACCATGCAGCAGGGGTTGTACACCAAGGGTTGTGGTGGTATCATCAACTAAAATACTGGAGAGATGTGACAGGGGAAGTAGAATGGCAGGGGATGGACACCTCTCACCAGCCCCTTTTTAAAAATAGCTCACATGCTTTAAATTTTTTATTGCTTATCACTGAGCTGGAGCACCATGGTGGTTAAGATTGCAAGTTGAGAGTCCCAAGTTTAAGCCATGGCTTTAGCCAAAGCTTTATATCCCAGTCTCAACCTCTTGCTTGATGAAGTGGAGATAATAACATTGGCCTACCTCACAGAGTTGTTGCAAGGACTACTGAGAGAATAGATGTGCGATGCCTTGAAGACTTGAAAGGAGGTACCTAAATGTTAAGTACAGGTTGAGTCTCCTTCATCCAGAATTCCAAAATCTGACATCCAAAACTGTCTACACGGGTGGCTGAGAAAGTGATACCTTTGCTTTCTGATGTTCAATGTACATAAACTTTGTTTCATGTCCAAAATTATTTTTAAAATATTATGTATAAAATTACTTTCAGGCCATGTGTATAAGATGTATACAAAATATAAATGAATTTCATTTTGAGAGTTGGGTCTCAGCTCCAAGATATTTCATTATGTATATGTGAATATTCCAAAATCTGCAAAAATCTGAAATCCTTGAAAGACACTTCTGGTCTCAAGCATTTCAGATAATGGAGATTCAACCTGTATAATTATTTTTCTCAGCTCAGCATAGCAGCACCTCCTTATCAACATAAAAGCAAATTCAGACCAGCAAAAAATTGGCTTAAACAACAATAAACAGAATGAATTATTTTTGCAGTAATTCATAAACTTTGGTCCTACAAATGATTTGGACTTCAGCTCCCAGAACTCCTGTTGGCCAAGCTGACTGGGGCTTCTGGGAGGACTAAAGTTTGGGAATCATTGCCTTGAAATCATTTCTGGGTTGTAGACTCCTGTGTCCAGTGTAAATTGGTGATACAAAACATATTATATTAAATGACATAAAACTGAAATGAATAAGTTCTTATGTTGATATGCAAGAACAAACAACACCAGTTGTATCACTGAAATCTAGGTTTACATACTGAAATACTGTACAATGAGACTATGCACACATTTTAAAAGTACCCCAAAAGCAGAAGAACACACATCCCCTTGAGATGAATCTTCCCAGTAAAGTAGGAATTCCCATTTGCAGAAACTTGCAAAACTTAGCAGATTCAAATTTTGTTTGGAAAATAATTTTTAGTGATAATGGAGCTGACATAGACTCCTGCTTGGGCCAGAAGGGGAGACTTTGGCTATACAAACATTTGAGAGCATCAGCGCACATTTGCATTTGATCTGTTTGAAAGAGCTTGTGGGGTAAATGAAGCCTTAGGCTGCATCTGCATTCCAGAAATAATCCAGTTTGACACTACTTTAACTGCCATGACTCCATGCTATGGAATCCTGGGATATACAGTTTGTTGTGACACCACAGCTCTCTCACAGAGAAGACTAAACATCTCACAAAACTACAAATCCCAGGATTCCATAGGCTAGAGCCATGGCAGTTCAAGTGGTATCAGACTGCACTAATTCTACAGTGTAGATCCAGCCAAAGTGAGGCTTGACAGGTAGGTATACATGTACATGCACATGCTGGGACTCACATCACGCACAGATCAATTCCACTTTTTTTCTCCATCACATGTTCAATGTTGTTGATCACCAAATGGAAACCTCCATTTGGCTGTCTTTCAACTTATGGTGACCCCATCATTGTTAGAGGGTTTTCTTAGGCTAGGAATACTCTGAGGTGGTTTGCCATTTTTTTTGCTCTGGTAATTCTTGGTGATCTCCCATGAAAATACTAACTACTCCTGCTTATGTTGGAAATGATAGACAGCTCTCATGACCTATACCCACTGAAAACCTTCTCTTTCACAAACTGGGATAGTCCGTGTATACAGTTGTCCAAGTTGTTGACCACTCCTACATCATGTGGCAGAAAATTCTGCAGTTTAACTCGAACACATTAAAGGTATTTTTGGCTAACTCAAAATGATGTGGACAGGAAGGTTAACTCCATACCATCTTGAAGTTTATGAGGGGAACAACAGCTTTAAAATGAAAATCTCTGTTAAGTGTGGAAGGTCTCTATGTGATTCGAAACCCCCCAGAATAAGGATTATTGGATGTTTGGAGAGACTGCATGCAATGGAAGGGCATAGAGTCATTCTGCTCCCTCTTCTTTTGGGGTCAGAACACCCAAACAGGGCTTTAGTATTCTGTAGAGATTGACTCTGTTATCTATCTAGATTACCAAGTCGTTGAGCTTCACTGGATTGTTGAACATTAATATGCAAGAGGAATGGTGGTGGTGGGGTTGCTCATCACTTTCTTTATACCATGTATTATTTTATCCACTTTTAGTTTATCTCACTTGCAGTGCTTCCTAAATTAAAAGTCTTCAGACATTGTGGCTGCTCCTCATTGGGCAGTTGCTCCAGCTTCTTGATAATTTTGGTTGCCCTTTTCTGTACTTTCCTCTGTTCTACAACTGGGGCAGTGACCAGAATTGTACCACAGCATTCCAACCATGACCACAGTGTGTATTTGTATCTGAGATGTGGTGCTGGAGGAGAGTTGTGCAAATGCCTTGCACTGCCAAAAGGACCAATAAATGGGTCCCGGAGCAAATCAGGCAGAGACAATTTGGTGTAGTGGTTTATGTATTGGATTATGACTCTGAAGAACAGGGTCTGAATTCTGGCTTGGCCACGAAACCCATTGGATGACCCTGGGAAAATCACATGCTCTCAGCCTTGGAGGATGGCTATGGCAAACCTCCTCAGAATAAACTTGTCAAGAAAACTCAGTGATAGGTTCATGACCTTAGGGTCTCCATAAGTCAGAAATGATGTGAAGGCACACAACAGCAACAAATAGCAAATCAGGCCTAAATTGTGCCCAGAAGCTAAAATGACTAAATGGAGGCTGTTGTAATTTGGGCATATTATGAGAAGAGATGACTCACTAGAAAAAACAGTAATGCTTTGGAAGCTGGAAGGCAGTAGGAAAAGAGGAAGACCCCATTCCAGATGGATAGACTCAAGCAAGGAAGCTATGGCTCTGAGTCTGCAAGATTTGAGCAGGATTGTTGATGGTACGGTGATTTGCAAATCTCTCATTCATAGGGTCACCATAAGTTGAAGTCAACTTAATAACAGCCCGAAAAACCCACAAACTTGATAACAGTTAACAACAACAACAATGTGTAATGTTGACAGATTTATTTTCAATTATTATCACATTGAAAAAATGGAATTTTCCTTGTTTTTTAATAGCAGCTACACATTGAGTTCATTTTCACTAGAGGCACATGCAGCCCAATAATCTGCTATGCTAGCATTTCCCAATTTGTGGCTTCTCACATATTGGAGGTTTATAACTATCAGAAACCTTCCCTAACAATTGTGCTGGTTGGTTCTTTGGGGACGTGTAGTCAAAAAATGTTTGGAGACCTAAGATTGTAACCACTGCACTAACCTAAGCAATAGTTATGGCCTCTAGCTGTGCAATGTGATACATGTTAAAAAATCTTTTTTTGTACCACGGAGACAATGACACAAGCTTCTAGACACGAAGACTAGAAACTTTACACTTTCAAAACTGAAAGGGGTTTTTTGAGGGGGAAATGAGGCAATGCACAGCCTGGAAAAATAGCTGCAAATGTATCATTTTGAAAATGAAGAGGGAAAACACACGTCTAAGTTTCTATCTCCAGACCAACCAAAAATTCCAGCAGAAACAATCAGTCTTGAAAATAGATAAAAATGTATTTCAGCTATGAGAGGAAACAGTCAAGCCCACCAAATGCAGCATCCTTTCCTCCACAATGGCTAGCCAGTGTATCTGGGAAGCCTGTAAGCAAGGACATGGGGGCAACAGTTCCTCTCTACTGTTCATTCCCAGCACCTGATAGTCAAAGACATCATTCTTCTTAGATAGAACACACAGAGAATGAAAATCAAGAAGCAGGAACAAATTGGTCATACCCAGCAACTCACTTTCAGTATGAAGAATGAAAGAAAAACTGTTTGCAGAATAAAAATTAAATCCAGCACTTTGCTACATACAGTACTTCACCCATAACTATTAAAAGGTTCAGACTGCCTGCATTCTATAGCTTGGAAGAGTTACTTTTTGGAACATGTTGGCTGAGGGATTTTGAGAGTTAATAGTCCAAAAAGGTACTAACTGTTCATTACATACACACAAAAATGTCAAAATTATACCGCCTGGCCATTTACAAATTTAGTTGCCCCTTGTGATCACTACAGAGCCTTGAGTCAATATTGGCAATATGTTATGAATGATGTGATGCCAGTAAGATGGCTTGCATAGGAGGCCTTACCTAAATGATTCTTCCAACTAGAGCTCTAGTTGTCAATTAATACGGAAGAAGAAGAGGAAGGAGGAGGGGAAGGAGAAAAGAGGAGGAATACTGGAATTTGCTGACCGTTAGATAGAAGTATAGTAGGACGGATATTCTCTTTCAAGGTTAGCTGACCTGCCAGCCCCAGAAACCCCTCTGTTCAATTCCCCTATAGATCCCCCCCATCAATGGGGTTACCACTATCATTACTGCCACTGCTGTAATATGATGACTCAGTTGGTTTAACACCAAGAGGATGGAAGGCTACCTGGTTGTCAATCAGGTGCCACAAGCTGTCAACCTCAAAATAGGAGTGAAGATGAAAATATGTGTACTGTCTTTCAGAGGTGGACAGAAGCCTGAGTATCATCTAATGACAAAGTGCTACATTGGGGAGTGTTTTTGACTTTTATGGATTAACAACAACCAAAACGAAAAAAGCAAGGTCACCTCAAAATTGAACAATTCTCTCTGCATATGTGTATGCCTTCAAGTCACCTGTTGACTTATGGCAACCCCATGAATTTCATAAGGTTTACTTAGGCAAGGAGGTGGTCTTGCCAGTTTCTTCTTCAGAAATATAGGCGGGTTACAGACAGGCAGGGGAAGACGTCTTGAAGGTGTATTCTGCTGAATACGGAGCCTCCAGACCGCCCGCCCCAGGGGCGTGGCTCAGGTGTATGGGGCTTCCACATGGGGGGCAGTGAAGACGCCTCACCTGGGGCCGTTTCTGACCCGTAGCTTCCATACCGCCGCCTCGTAGGACACTGTAAAGAGAGAGGCAGCTTCCGCACGGGCGGCTGCGAATATGGCTTTTTTTTTTCTTTTGCTGGCTGAGAAGTGCGCAGCTGCGGCAGTCCAGCACCGGCCGGCAATTTCCCTTTTGCTGGCTGTGGAATGTGCATGTACACATTTAAAGCGCCCAGGCCCCATTAAACTTTTTTCCCCGCCCTACCCAAGAACAAAGGTGGCCTCCTGCCAGCTGGTGATCAGCTGATGTTGGCATCCTTGCCCGCTTGCGCATTGCGAGTGCCACCGGCATCATGGATGCCTCCTCTCCTTTGTTCCCTGTGGTCTTACTGAAGCTGCAATCCACAGCCACAGGTGTCGCCGCTGCCACTGTCGTCCCCTCCACCTCCTCCTCCTCCATTGACGCTGCAATGGAGGTCCCATCATCCATTTCAATCAGAGCTCTAGCCTTGGCTGACAGGAGGAATGACGATGACGATGATGATGAACAGCGAAGGGCAGTGGCTGCCATAGCGGTTCATCAGGCTGTTGTTGGCGGTGCCATGGCCCTGGTCCGAGTGGCGCGGCTCCGCCGGTGCTGGAAGGACCCGACACCACAGGAGTTCTGGGACAAGTTTGTCTCAACCATATGGTCTGACAAGCAATGGAGGTATTACTTCCGAATGCCCCGTGCCCTCTTCCTCAGGCTAGTGGGCATCCTGTGCCCAGAACTGGAGAAGTCAGACACAGTGATGAGGAAAGCCATCCTGGTGGAGAAGAGAGTGGCCATTGGTGCCTTTTCACTGGCACACAAATCCACCTATGCTGTGACCGCAGCGCTGTTTGGGGCTGGCATTGCCACCGCGGGGGAGATCGTGGTGGAGTTTGCCCTGGCCATGGAGAAGCTGCTGCTGTCACGGACTGTGTACCTCGGGAACGGACGTGAGGTAGGGACAGCCAGACCACCTACCCTTTAATCTTTGGCAGCTCTGTGATATTCTGTGTCAAGTGTCACCCCCTCACTGTACATTTGCTGTTCTTGCTATGGTGCAGTTGCGCATGTGTAAAAGAGTTGTCATGTCAATTCCTCTGTTTCTCTCCCTTTCTTTCCCCCACAGATTATGGATGCCTTTGGTCGGCGCGGCTTCCCACAAGTGGTTGGCCTCATGGACAGGTGCCACTGCCTGATCATACCACCCTTGGGGCTGAGGAATGTGTATGTCAACAGAAAGGGCTCCTATTCTGTCATCCTGCAAGGGACATGTGACCACACAGGAAGGTTCATGGACGTGGAGCTCGGATGGCATGGGTCAGCCCACGATGCCAGGGTGGCATGGAATTCTCTCATCTACGAGGCCATGGAGGCTGGCATCTATGTGGAAGGGAACCCCAGCATCAACATCAGAGGCCAGCAGATCGGGTCCCTGATACTGGCTGACAGTGCCTACCCCATTCGGAAGTGGCTCATGAAGCCCTACAAGACCCCCCAGACTCCCAAACAGAAGCTCTTCAACAAGAAGTTGAATCATGTCAGGGGGGCTGTGGAGAGATCGTTTGGCAGATTGAAGGCGAGATGGCGCTGTCTCACTTCCCCACTCCTGGTGGTAGAGGAGAACGTGGTGCCCATCATTGCCTCATGTGTCATTCTGCACAACATCTGTGAGACCAAGGGCAGGGTCCTGGATGAGGGGATGCGATATAGGTGCCGTTTTGTGCTGCCCACCCTGGGAGCAATCACGGAGGCTGAAGAGAAAGAGAAGAAGAAAGCAGGTGTGGCTGTGAGGAATGCCCTGGCAGACTTCTTTCTGACAGGGAGAATCTGAAGCTTGGCTCCTGTGCCATCATCTGTGATGTTAGAGTGCATTGTAGTGTAATAGCATAAGCACCTGAATAAATGTATCCCATTATCCACAGTTTGAGTCTGCCTATCATTCCTGCTCTGTGCTGTGGGCATATTTTGCCACGTGCCTGAGGGGGACACACACAAACACACACACACAAAAGGTCTCCTGGCGCCTGTTTTCCTGGGTCAAAAAGATACATCAGCTCCAACTGCCAATTTCCCCTTTGACAATGTATCAATCCCCCTCAAACTCAAGCTTTCCTAATGGCCCATTTGAATGTATCAATAGGGCACCCAGAGGGCATCTATTGGGGGAGAGATTCAAACTGCTCCTCTGAAAGCTTTCATTGGCCTAGGACCACCTTGGCCTAACGGCCCTGAGCCGCAGGTGCCCATATATACCCATGCACAACTGTGCAAGACCCCAGGACGGCGATCAAGATGGCAGCGCCACGCAGGAGGGTCCTGATCCGCATTGCCTACTGGACGGACGAGGAGGTCGGGATCCTCCTGGACTCCCTGATGCCACAGGCAGCTGCGAGAAGGGTGATGGCCAGCACCAACAAGCCCAACCGGGGGTATTTTCTGCAGTCATTGCGTGCCCTCCGAGACCAAGGGTTTCAAAGAACACTGCACCAATGTAGAGTGAAGTTTAAAACTCTCAAGGCAGCGTTCTTTGAAACCCTTGAGGATTTCGTTGAGGATCCCCCGGTTGACAAGCGGCCACCATTCTTCTCTCGGCTGAAGGACCTGTGGATCAGGGGAGATAGGTCGAGAGCAGAAGATTGCCGTCCTCCAGGTAAGTCAGAGCTCTTGCCATGCACTGTCCTACCCTCCTTGACCCTTCCCTTGCCCTCCTCTCCTTCCTGCATGGTGCCAATGCCATCCTTCCTCTTCCCTTCTGCAGGCGTGCGGCCGAGGCGGAGGCGGAGGGAGGGAGGGCACCATGCCAGGTCGCCCTCTTCACCATCCTCGGGGGATGAGGATGTCCTCGAGGGTGGGCCACAGCCAGGACCAGCTGCTGTGGCCCCTCCGCAGCCAGAGCAGGCTCCTCTGGCGGAAGGTAGGTCCCCAGGGTGAGGGGTGGGGGTTGCCTGACTGCAGCCCCCACGACACTTGTGCCCTCCTCTGCCATGCCAACATGGTAACTTGGGCCTTTTTTCCCCTTTGGCAGGGCTTCATGTCCTTGCTGCTGCCGCCGCCGCCGAGGAAGAGGAGCCTGGCCCGAGCCGCCGCCTGCCAGGGGAGCCAGGGGACTTGGCCCTCGATGCCACGGCCCTGGATTGAGTCCTCCAAGCCCGGCAGCGAGATAAGTGTAGAGGTGAACCCAGGGAAGGGAGAGGGGGTACCCAGAAACCCTGCCTGTGGGAGTGGGTGATGGGGTGCACAGGCTGATCCTAACCATCCTCTTTCTTTTTCCCCCACAGAGAACCAGACGGAGCGGAGGCTCTCTGCCCTGGAGGAGGGTCAGAGGAAGATCGAGGAGAGAGTGGAGGGCATCGAAAAGACCCTCCAAGAAATCCTCCGCCGGCTGCCCGCCCCACCCCCACCTCCCCCTCACTGAAGCAGCTTCCCTCCCCTGCCCCCTCTGCCATCCCCCCTTCACCACCACCCTTCACCATCCCCCTTCCCTTTTACATATGTGAATACAAAAAGTTTTGTTATTATTGTTAATAAAAAAGTTTATTTTTTTTTTTAATTGTGTGGTTCATTGTGTGCAACTGCAGCAGTATGGATGTGTGTGCGAATGTGACGGCTTAGGCGCAACTGTGCACTCTAAACCTAGGCAGTAGTGCTGTGAGGTAGCAGTGTCCAAACTCTGTCCTTCAGGTGTTTGGACTTCAGCTTTCAGAATCCCAGACCACAGGGCAAGGTGGCTTGGGCTTCTGGGAGATGAAGTCCAAACACCTGAAGGACAGAGTTTGGACATTGCTTGTTTAGGGGACCAGTGAGGCAAGCATGGTGGGAGGAGGGAACAGGAAGGGTAGAACAGAATAGATAGGGCTGGGAGGGAACACATACCCTGGGAGGCAAAATGATGTCTTTATGGGACATCATGGGGACCCAGTGCCTTGTCAGTGCTCCCTGCCCCTTGATCCCAGGCCCCCTCTAGTTGCCCTTTGCCTTTGGGGGCGAGTAGTGGGCGGTGGGACTGCCACCGCGTCACTGAAGAGGCTGGAGGATGGCCTAGCAGGAGGCTGCTGAGACAGCTCCACCTCCATTGCAACTCCCTGCTCCTTAACTGGAAGGATTGCTCTTGCTGGGGGCTCCTGCAGCCCAACCCCTTCCTCCACAACCCTGGGGACAGCCCTGCCCCTTCCACTCTGCTCCCTACGTACCCTTCTGCGTCTCGGGCCACCCTGCCCTCCCCTCATGATCTCCACCATCTGCCCCATCAGAGCAGTCTGTGCTTCCAAGGTGGTGTTGAGTTGCATGTTCTGTTGGTCTGACCTATCTATTGCTCTCTCCTGGTTCTGAAGGGCTCTCTCCTGGCTCTGAACGGCCCTCTCTTCAAATTCCAGTAGCCTTTGCATGATCTCCCTGTGGGACTGTCTGTCCCTCTCTCTTTCCTCAGAGGCTCGCTGTCCCTGCTCCACCAGTGCTGTCATGTGCTCTGCTGAGCAAGCCTTGAGCTGATCCACAGCCGCCACAGTTCTAGTAGCTCTTCTGCTTGGTCGCAAGCCGTTCCTCTGCTGACATGGCAGCTATGGGATTAGCTGGAGGTGGTTCTTCTTCTTCTTCTTCTGCTTCAGTTCGTCCTCTTACTATTGGACATACAACCAGAGAGTCATAGAAGCCTACAGTTAGCAGAGACCCTGAGGGCCATCTAGTCCAACCCCATTCTGCCATGCAGGAACTCTCACTGAAAGCTTCCCCAATGTGGCAAAGGGTAGCGTTTCAAACTAAGGGCATGGGGAAAGGAGAGATTTACAGGCAAGGGAGGGGTGCCTTAGGAATGTGGGACACATGCAGCACATGACCATGCCAGGGACACTCACAATCCTACTTCCACAGCAACCTTGCAAACATACCAGCATAGTAAGCAGTGAAAGATACATGCCACAATTGCGCAGTTGAGCCATGCAGTTTATTGAGTTGCAGTAGCGCACGTACAGTTATAAACATAAATATAGGGTTTACCTTGCATATTCTCTTCGGCCTCACTGCCATCGCTGGCGGGTGCACTGGCCCGGGAGACAGGTGAGCGGTCACGGTAGCTGCTGGTTGTGGAAGAGGATCCAGCACGAGATGGTGGTCTCCTTTTGGAGCTCCCGGCCCCAGCAGACATTCGTCTGAGCAGGGCGCGGGGGTCCAGACGTCGCTGGCTGCTGGAGGAATCGCCCGAGTCGGGGTGTTCCTCCTGCTGTTCATCTGTATGACAAGGGACAAGGGTCATCTCTGCCCTGTGCCCACCCTGGGGCCACATCTTCCCTTTCTCCCATTTCCCCCTCCCTTTCCCCCAGGGGCCCTGGCGCATCTTACCGTGAGAGGGCATCAAACAGTCTTGGGAACATTCAAGCTCCGGGGTCTCGTCCTCCACTGCCACAGGCTCCGCTCTGGCTGGCTGGCCCACCGGGATCCTCACACGCTCCCCACTGGTGGCTAGTCTGTTGGGTCTGATGCTTCCATCACTTTTAATGAAAGCATGCAGCTCCTTGTACAAGGGCAGAGTCGTGGCCTTCTTAGTACCTCTCGCCTGGTTATCTCTGTATTGTTTGTATTGAGATTTCAGCGATTTGCATTTCCGGCGACATTCTTCCCAACTTCTGCTGTGGCCCTTGGCCGTCATGGCCTCTGCCACTTCTTTATATGTCTCAGAGTTCAGGTAGGACTGCTCCAATTTCTCCAGAATATTTGGCTGTGACCATATAGCTATGAGGTCAGCCATCTCCGCATGAGACCAAGACGTCCCCCTCCCTTTTTTCGGGGTGCTGGTGGATGGCTGTGCCATCCTGCCTGGTGGCAAAGGGGAGCCGCCACACAGCTGTGACAGGAGCAGCCGAACTGTGCCCGTTCCCAGGTAAAAATGGCGCAGGAATGTGTGTAGGGGGTCACTTTAAATTCCAAACTTTCCCTTATCACTTTCTACAACCAAAACATCCGCTGGCAAAACTTACAACTTCCCACGAATCTAGCCGTGCATGCGCACATGTGGCTCTAGGGTTAGGGTTACGAGCCTTAAAATGCGCTGCAGCTGTGCCGCAGCTTCCACACCTGCATGACATCTGATGCTGCAATTAAAGCCTGACTGCAAACCACGCATGTCCCGGGACCCCGACTCATTATGCGACGCAGCTGACACGGAGCTTTTAAATGGGCAACTTAAATTTGCGGCGTGACAATTGTGGCGTATCGGTGCAGCAGCTTATAGACGGAGATGCGCACGTACGCCGCTTATCAAAAAGAAGCGGGGAAAAGCGGCACCTTTTTAATGCCGCTTCTTCCCGCTTGGGGCGTGCAGGCAGCGTGTTCATGACGGCATTCAGGTAAGGGCCGCCTGAAGGCTACACCTTCATGACGTCATGAACACACCCCTTTTTGCCCGTCTGTAACCTGCCATAGCCTACAGGCCTGGATACTTGTTGGCAGTCTCCCATCCAAGTACTAACCCTGGCTCACTGTGCTTAGCTTCCAAAACAAGATCTTGCCTTTAGGGTATTTAAGTTCCTACAGATTCTCTAACCCATAGTTGTTTAGGACTAGATTGTACCAGTATATTCAATTTACTCCAAAGTATGGCCATGAGGTTCAGTAGGTAATTAGTTCTCCTGCCCCACATCATTATTTTGCATCTTGTTCTACACTCCTTCCCATCTTGGCCACTAGTTTTCACCTGGCTCCCATTGGTAGACATGGAGGTTGTAGTGAAATGCAAAATCAATCTCTCATGGCTGACATCTGCTGTTCCTGTGATACTTTAACTAGCAATTTGCTCACTTCTTTCTCTTGTCTCTAAAGCAGCCTAGGAAAGATCCCATGAGCCAAAGGATGTACTCTAAATAGAACAGTCTTTCTTAGGCAGCGCTATGAGCTATGACTCATTCTATACCTTAGTTGTACCTCTGTGTCCTAGCCTAGCATGGGTCTGCCCCTGTAGACATTGGCAGAACTCCGTTCTTGCCCTGCCTCTCTACATACAAACACTTCTTTGTCTTTCATAGGGCCTCAGTTTCCCTTCTCCACTTCTCTTTCTCTCGTAGCCCTTCTTTTCAGTGCAGGCAGTTGATTTCCTGCAGCTCAGGACCATTCCTCACTCCTTTCTGCTTAGGGCTCAGTGCTGTTCACCGACTGCTTTGCATTTGGAGTTGGTCACAATCAGCAGTGCCACAACCTATGAGCAGTTTCAGTTGTTGTTGGGATCTTTGAGTAGCTCTCAGCCCTACGGGATCAGTCTTTTCCATTTGGAACAACATCTCCCTGAAATGAGTGGGGCCATGTTATCTTCAGATGTTTTTGGATCCTGACAAGCATAACCAATAATGAAGAATCATAGAATCATAGAGCTGGAAGGGACCTCAAAGGCCATCCAGTTCAATCCCCTGCCATGCAGGAATACACCAACAAAGTACCCCTGAGAGATGACCATCCTCTGCTTAAAAACCTCTAAAGAAGGAAACTTTGCCACACTCCGAGGGAGATTGTATCATGGGAGATACAATCCAATCGCATCTTGATTATGAGAAATTCTGAATCCATGTCTCAGGTTTTGTCATGTTCCGCCACACAGGTTGTATTCTTCTCCTGACCTACCCTTTCATCCCTGGCTTTGACTTACTTCAGACTGTTACTCATATCCTAGGGTGTATCTACACTGTAGAAATAATGCAATTTAACACCACTTTAACTGCCATGGCTCCATCCTACAGTATCCTGAGATTTGTAGTTTGGTGAGGCATCAGTACTCTATGGCAGGGAAGGCTAAGGACCTTGCAAAACTACAAATCCCAGGATTCCATATGATGGGACTACAGCACATAGAGTGGTGTCAAACTGCATTATATCTACAGTGTAGATGCACCCGTGGTCTGAGAGGAAGATGAGCATTTGAACTTAACTGAATCTAGCCAGATGCAATTCAACAGGATCTAGAGGGTCAAAAGCTGTTGATCTTGATTTATGGGACCCACTTAGTTTACTACAGGTAAAGAATTGGACTACCTGAATTCTGTGATAAAACTGATATATAACACTTGCCTCTGCACTGCAGAAATAATCCATTTCAATACCACTTTAACTGCTATAGCTCAATATTATAAAATTCTGGGAATTGTAGTTTTATGAGACATTTAGCCTTCTGTTAGACAACTCTGGTGCCACAACAAACTACAATTCCCAGAATTCCATAGCACCGAGTCATGGTAGTTAAAGTGTCATTGAATCGGATTATTTCTGCAGTGCGAATGCATCCAGCAAGATGTTTCTTCAAACCAAGAGAGAAAAACAGCACCTTCTAATGAGCTGGTGGCATTTTACTGATTGATTGATTTTAACTTATGCATATACATCTTTTCCCTCCTAAAGGTGGACTCATATCTGCTTACAATATGGTAAGGCAGAAAATTATTGGTTTAAGACAGGGGTAGAAAACTCATGGTACCTTCAGTTTTTGTTGGATTATAACTCCCGTTAACAGAATTTACCAGCATAGGCTTTCATTAGGACTCATGGCAGCTGCAATCGAACATCATCTGCAAGGCTACCTTTTGCCAAGCTCTGATTTGCTACAGGAATAATAATATCAATATTCAATAATGCTTGTGTATTTGTTCCTTCAAGTCACCTGTAGACCTATGGCACCCCCATCATAGGGTTTACTTAGGCAATACAACTGGGGGAAAGGAAAAAAGAAATGGCTTCAGCCTGAAGAAATGTGTTGTTTAAAATGGCTGACAATCAATGCAAAGGAAAGATCTTCCATTGAGTAAAACTTGAATTTAGTCAGTGCAACTGGAATTTTAAGTTAAAAAAACAAACAAGCTTGAATTCAGGTCTTGAAAATTTCAGAATCCCCTAAATCTATGCAAAATAGGAAGCTGGAAAGTAAGTTTTTTGAGTGTCAAAGCTCCACGTCTCCTTGCCCCTACTTGCAAAATCTTGTATTTGGCTAGCACTGAAATGTCAAAGCTCAGATTTATAGGCTTTTTCTCAAGCACACTTCAGCACTAATAAGAAATAGACAAGAATGAAAAGCAGAGTTAGTCTCAAGCTCAAATTCATTTGCAGCTATACTCCTCTTTTTGTGTGTGTGTATACTCATGGTGGCTAGTTGTTCACATACCAGAATATCTGCTAACATTTCACAGATGAAAACTAGGATACATGTGGCTGAGCAACCTCAGAGTGTGATCAAAAGGGTGTGAGCATGAGGACAAACAAAACTACTCTCCAAAGGAAAGAAACTCTGGAATGTATGTACTGAATTCAGGAAATCCTGGAAAAAAGAAAGAAAGGGGGGGGGACTCCAAATTAAAAAAAGTCAGTGTGGGGTAGGGTCTCCATCAGTTGGAAATGACTTGAAGGCACACAACAACAACATCTATCTCTAGTCTAGGATGTATATAAAGTTTCCTTACAATAGCTTTTCCCAAGCTGATTCTTTTCGGAGGTTGGATGACAACTCCCATCACTCCTCACCCAGCATAACTGGGGCCATGGGAGTTGTTGCCCAACCCATCTGTAGGGTGACAAGGGGGATGAGGTAGTTCAAGAGGGAGTACTGTGATAGGGTCACCATACGTTGGAAATGATTTTAAGGTGCACAACAGCCACACGAAAAATGCAATACTCTTTGTGCATGCACACATGGCAGTGACATAATTATCAATGAATGTAACATGATATGATATGTTACTATAAGATCAAAATTTCTTTATTGGACCTGCTCAGAACTACAGCTTTATCTCAGGTCGTTGGTCATCACATGAGCTCTGTGTTCACACCTGCACACTCTGCCCAATGTGCATTATAAATCAGGTCAAATCCCTGCCTCCCCATAACATAATAATAATAATAATAATAATAATAATAATAATAAATTATTTCTATACCGCCCTTCTATATAATCAGGGCGGTGTACAACATTATAAAACATCAACAGAAAAGCAATCATTACAATTACATTAAAATTTACAACTACATTAAACATAATACTCACATAGTTACTGTGACCCAACCATAACTTCTCAGCATAACCTACTTTACAGGGTTTTTGATAGGATAAAAGGGCAGTGAATGGTGGCTCAGAACAGGAATAAGAATTACAGTATTTATAGCTCAAGAAGATAAACGGAATAAAATTATTTAAGAAAAATAATTGGGGTAAAAAACAAGACTGTCCAAAAGAACGAAATGCATTCCAATGGCCTTTTAGAATGTCTCAGGCTACAATCCTTACACATTTACATAGAAGTAAGTTACACCGAACTTATTGGGGTTTATGTCTGAATAGACACTTGTTTGTATTGCTTCTTTGCAATTCTGTTTTCTGCACACTTAAGTCCACTGAGGAGCACAAAACGCCCCAACAAGATTCTGGGGAAGGTTTATGAAAAATCAAAGAAAAAGCAACTAAAGGGAAAAGAAAAAAATATTTTCAAATCAGAAATTCTTTTCTGCAATATTAATCTTATATTGGAGGAGAGGCTCTCCACATCTTTGTGTGAGACTGAGTCCACAATTTTGAAGACGCAAGGGGGAATCTTCTCAAAGATTTTTTTTAATTTGACAGGGTCCTTTGTCTTCCCTTGCTTTGTACAAATTGTGTGTATTCCTTTTGCTTACGATAAGAAGCAATTTGTGGTCATCTAACCCAGGCTTGAAATGGCTCCAGTGCAGTTCTTGCTTTGTTTTCATTTTGACTGGCAAGAAGGCTCTGCCTTCTCCTCTCCAGAGTACAGGTTGCCTAGGCAGAGTAAACTGAATGCAAAGTGCAACTGAGTTTGAAGCAACTGGGAAGATGGAAAGTGAGGCATCTTGAAAGCAGCTGGGAAAGGCAGGAAGGCAGAGATGTAAGCATGACTGTCCTGGCTGAACCAGGACGGTTGCAAATTAAATGGCATTGGAGTAGTGAATCAGCCCTTGACTTTAATCTAATCTTGAAAGGAACTATCCAAGATACTAAACTGATATGAGGGAGAGAGGTCAGCACCCTGGATAGCTCTTTTAAAGCTTGGACTAGAATCCAGAGCAGATTTACTAACTCACTGACATGGAAACCACCAGCCACCATTGTGTATGCCTAAAATGCTGAATTCAAGAAACATATATATTCCTGTGTATCACACAGGTATACTAATTAGGAACTATGATTGGTGAGAAATGTGTGTACAGTATTTACCCTAATGCATAAACAAGCAGCCCTCTGTATCCACGGATTTTGCAAGCAGAGATTCAACCAACCACGGCTGGAAAATATCCATATATATATATATATATATATATATCAAAAGCAAAGTTGATTTTGCTATTTTACATAAGGGAAGCCATTTTACTACCTCACTGTATAGAATGGGAACTGAGCATCCACAGATTTTGGTATCTATGGAGGGTTCTAGAACCAAACCTCAGCGGATACTGAGGGTCCACTGTAATAGCTCTATATTTATAGTCCTGGGCCTCCCTCCTTCTCTCTCTTTCCCTTAGATACACTCATGCCATTGCATATGACACATGTACACACCCCTTGCAGAGAGATTGCTTGGGCTCCAGTTTATTCTTGAGGCTTTAGCAACAGCCACCTACCTCATCTGGCCAATAAAGTCCCACCAAACGGAAAAGAAATTAAATTGGTTAAAGCCAGCCAGGGGTAATTAATCAGGGTGCTTCTGCATTCTTGGCAGGCTCTTGGCCTAGCTATTCATCATTAGAGTGCTTTGAGATTTAAAGTGAAACACAGCAACTGGAGTGAATGAAGGGAAAGGACATGCCTCTGTGGATCATCATCTTTACAAAATCTGTGTTGCCAGGTGTGTGAGAATTTTCTTCCAAGTATATGATCACTGCCACTGTAAAAGGCACATAAACTTTTGTGCCACCACACAGAACATGATGGATGAATTTAGGGCTGGTCAATGCAGCCCTAACATAGGCCATGCGTTACCTGTGCTATGGTGTGAATTATCTCTGATTTAGAAACTGGAAACTGTAGTGAATCAGGCCATGAGCACCACTATCCAGCCTGGTGTCCAACTAGATTCTCCAGTGGAAGAAAGGTCTCTTCCATTTTTAATCTGGCAATACCAGGGATTTAACCTGGCAATACCGGGAATCCATGACACCCAAAGGAGGTGTTTTGACCATGGAACTACAGACTTTCTCTCAAGGGGAGGAGAGAGGTAGAAGGAAGAGAGTGAGCAAGCAGTTGGACTGCTTCTAGGCATTTGTTCTATGATACAGTGGCTTTATGGTGATATTGTGTGAGAAAGAAAGAAGTTGCAGAAGGAGGCTGAATATGGCACTCATGTTAAGGCAGTGTGACATGGGTGGAAACTGTGCTGCCCACAGTTCATGTATGCTCTGGAGACTTTTTAGCCAAGGCCATTCCCAGCCAAGTTTTTTTTGTTATGGTTAAAAATGGAGAACTGTATCTTCAGGGGCTTCTATGAGGTATAAGTCTCCATTTGATTGCTATGTCTCTCTTCCTTAAAAAGAAAATGATGACTGATCCAAGTGCAGAAGAACAGGTTTTGAACCAGAATATGCTAAAACAAGACAGGCAACATGGCATAATGGTTTGAATGTTGGAACAGACTCCAGGAGACTAGGGTTTGAATCCCTGTTCAGCCATGGAAGTCCACTCTATCAGACTAAGAGGAAGGTGATGACAAATCCACTCTGAATAGATCTTGCCAAGAAAACCTTATGATCAGGTTGTTTTAAGGTTACCATAAATCAGAAATAACTTGGAGGCATTCAACAACAGAGCCAGGACAAAGAATCAGTGTCTGTCTGCTCTTTTCCCTCTGTGTCTTAAATGCCAGCAGGCCAGAAGTTATTCATATCTGTTGCTAGCATTCATGACAATCCCTATATCCTTTCTATGCCATCACAAATATTGTTCAACCTTTTAGGTTACTACAGGACACAAAATGTAGAAATCCTCATATTAGGAAATCTGGAAATCAGTATTTGTACAATTATACAAACAAAGAACTCAGATGTAATGTGAGATTTTAGCAGACATAGCTATCTTTATAAGCATGAAACCTATAAGTTTGCTGGGCTTAGTGGCAATATTTGTATAGCTCTAGCCCATCCAAGCAGGATGATACCCAAAGACAGATAAATGTGTGCTGAATATATTGATCAATGGTGGGTGTGTGGGAGGGATGCTATGGGCACTTGAGCCTCAGCTGGTGGAAGGTGTTTCTGGAAGGTGGGCTCTGCCACAGAGTCCACTACAGTTTCCAAAAAGACAACACAGACTTAAGTGTGTCTCAAGAGTACCACATGTGAACTTGGTGATTTAGAGCAGAGGTGAGACTCATACGACCCTCCAGATGTATTTGGAGTGCATCTCCCAGAAGTCCTAGTCAACATTGCTGGTGGTAAGTAATGCTGGGAGCTGCACTCAAATATATCTGGAGGGCTCCACTTTATCTACCCCTGGTTTGTAGGGAGTGCAGTTTTTGAGGCTGGATCAGAGACACCCAGCAGCAAAAGGATTACAAGGAAAGGTTTGGTCTGTCTCCAGCCTGAACAGCTGCTGCTGCTGCTGCTGTGTTTGGTTGCTGTCCATGGTTCTGATTATTAAGAATGCTCAATCCAATTGTACCCAATGCTTTCATGCTGCACCTGGAAACCACAGGGGTCAGTCAGGCTTCATTTTCTTAGAAGTACACTGCCCCTGCTCATTTTTGCCAAAGGAACGGGGTCACAGTCTTCCTGCAAGTATGGAATAAAAAATCTGAACAATTTCAAAGTCTTCCATATTCATAAAAGGGCAAATCAGTGTGTGACTTCAGCATGCATGCAAATGTTTATAAAGGCCTTGGTTTTCTGGGGGGGGGGGGGGGTTAAAATATATTTATTTAATATCCTATCCACAGCCACCATATTTCCAGAAATGAAAATATGATATGTGGCAATATTTTTGGTTTTGTGGTATAAATTTTGCCATTTGTGATTTTGTAATCTGTTATGCTGCATGTTTTGTTATTTGTTATGCATCCTCCACTCTTGTGATTAGTTTAAGATCTAGCCAAACAGATATGCTAAATTCTACCAATTCATCAGGAGGCAATGCACACAGAAATTAGAGAGCTGCAGCAGTAACAAATCAAGTGTCCAGACTTCTCAGTTATCTAGTATAAAATAAGCCATAGCAAATATTCATGAAAGCTAACTTTATACTAGACATAACTTGAGAATTTTCTGGTCAAGGTGATCATTCCAAAACCTTTGTGGTCCATTGCACATCTCTTCTCTGTTTCAACATCCTAAAAAATGGGTATTAACTGTGCATGCCTTTTCACAACATGATAAATGCAGGGCAGATGGTTTGCATGGTGTGGGCAGGAGCTTCTGTACAGAAGTCAATGTACCTTATCAGCTGCACATATGACACACTTTGTACATAGTCAGATTTCTGCCACTACAGAACCATGTGAATCTACCTTGATAATTTAATGTTGCTTCATGACTGGAGGAAAGACCAGTTACTGTTGGTAGGACTTGCAGCTTAATTACATGATACTTGTGGACCTTAGGGTGAACATCATTAACTTAAACCAGTTCCAAATTTTGGTCATCTCAGCTAACAAAAATCCAGATCAGCTAACAAAAGAGAAAGAATACTTAAAACAATTCCCAAATGGTATTTAACGTCCATCCAACTATCAAGAATAGCTAAAAATGTCCCACCATCATGCTGGAGGGTTGCAAACAGACTGGCTCTTATCTCCATATGTAGATAGTATGTCCTAAAGTTAAACTTTTTGGACAGTGGTCATAAACAAGATCTCACTTATGAGCAAATGAACCATCAATTTTTGTCCTGCACTTTTGTCACTCCATTTGTATACTAAAGAAAACAATGCTCAGAAACATAGAAACCCTATTACCTTCCTGTTGGCTGCTGCAAGAACTGAAATATCTGCCCACTGGAAGATGGGAGATTTAACTCTGGAAAAATCATGGGCTAGAGTTTCGAATACATGGTTACTTGAAAAACTGTTCTATGTCATCAATTCTTGTAATGGACAAAAGAAATCACACTCCTTTTATGAGGACTGGTCAACTCTTATTGATTATGTTACCACTACTTCACATTTGTCCAGACCACCATCAGGAACTGCTGACTTACTTGAGAAACACATTTACTTTAACCCAGTGTGATCAGTGAACTTTTGTGTTCATCCTCCTTGTACAATGTCACCTGGATAACTACCCTAATGAAACTGTCTGTTAAGCATCCCTTATATTTGTTTTCTGTTAACTCATATCCTCAGCCTGTTTGAACTTGTTGCTGTTGATTTATAATTAAAATAAATAAAAGTTTTTTAAAATAACATATTTGCATATTAAATAAATTATATATTAATGAAACAAATTAATTAATTATTAAGCACTACAGAGGTCCATTTATGCACACCTCAGGGTAGGGCTGTACAGATGTTGAACTAGGACTCCCATCATTCCACACCATGATGGGAATTAGGGTGGAATAATATCTGGCAAACCACAGGTTGCCTATCACTGCCTTAAGACTATGATATTCCTCACAAGTTCTTGAGGGGTGTTATTCATAAAGTAACTGTGGGTTCTGACTTTATATCCATGATTCAAGAATAATAGAGGATCAGTTAGGTATGCAGTCTGCCTAGAAGCACTTTTTAATGACCCACTTTTGAATAATTTCATCCTACTGATCTCTCAAAAACACTAGTTACACATCAGTTCTGAAAATCTGTACACAGGCTGTTTAAATGGAAAACAGATTCCACCTAAACATTAGGAAGAACCTCCTGACAGTTACATTTGTTGACAGTGAAATATGCTGCCTCAGAGTATAGTGGAATCCTCTTCTGCAAGCCATAGACTGCAAGCCTATGGAAGAAGGTGGTGAAGTACACGTCTGAAGGACACATTAATGCCAAGATCCCTCCACATATCCCAGGATAATTTACCAGTAGGTTTAGTCTCATTTATGCTCTTATAAATAGGTACTTGTGTATCACGTTTTAAATAAATAAAATTATCTACCTAGACAATGCAAATTCAGAAACGAGAAAAGCCAAATTCTGCAATCTATATCTGTTATGCAAACTTGTATAATTTCTCCTAAATGTGGAAACCTTAGTAAGAAGCTACATAGTTATTTGGGAGGCTCAATGTAACTTACTTTTTATAAAAGTAAGCACAGGGTTACTGTCTGTCAGGCCCAGCCTGGAGGAGGACTCAGAGGATGAACAAGAGCCTCTGGGATCTGAATCTGCAACTGTGGAGCCTGAGTCCGGCGCTAGTTCTGTTGTGCCCATTCCAGCAGAGCCTGTGGCATCTCTGAAGGCTTAGCAGCCCAGTCTCCCTGTGGCAGAGACTATGGACATGGAAGAGGGTCAAGGAAGTGTGCCAATCTTCAGACAGTGTCAAGCCAAAAGGGAGTGCCTTCAAAGGTCGTGGATGCTTTATCAGAAATGTGCTAGATGCACCTGAACTCCTGCAGCATGCCATATAAACAGCTGTAGCATGTTTGTTTAGTTGCCAGTGATTATCTGACTTTCTTGGGGAAAGTACTGTGCCTCTGGCTCCCATTGCTTTTTGGACTGCCTGTCTGATACCCTGGACCTCGGACTTCTGGACAAATCTCTTGGTTATACCTCTGGTGCTTCTGGACTTGGAATCAGAGGCTGACTTTCACTTTGCACTGGCTCTGCCAGGCCGGGGGGTTGCTTGGGAACTGAGCTGGTCTTATCAGCCATTTGGCTGCTTTCCCGGACACTGTCCTCTTTAGACTGCAGCTCTAGTGTGCGGGGAAGAGTGCCTTAACCCTTCTGCCCGGACCACCACCTAAATCTGGATCAGTTCCCTGAAATTATGGCACCCCCCACCCCAAAATAGTCCTACCAAACTAAATAAGGCTTGGCCACAGCTCCTTTTAGGGAAAATAAACTTTTTTCTTTTCGAACAGGCATAACTCATACACTTTCCAGCCTCCCTTTGTCACCCTAAGAACTAGAAACTTTCTGGGCCTTTAAAAACATTAAGCCGGTTTTAAAATGGAAGCTGATATTCTCAAAAATCTGAATTCATTGCACCATACTACTCAGCTTTTCCCCTGTGTTCCTACAGAATTATAGCATAGAAACACTCATGCTATTCATAGCTCAATGGTGGAACACGTGCAGACGCTCACAGCTGCCTCTTTCAAGTGCACTAAAACTGCTATCAGATATTGAAAATGTCCAGAATTTGGTTGCTTGTCATGTGAATCCACCTTGGTGAGGGGCTGCACAGAAGTATTACATGAACACACTTTGGGAGATAATCTTTGAGGGTCAAGGTTAGCATGAAATTATTTGTGTGTACCTGTTAAAGTATCAGTTATTAGAAAGGGACCTACTTTAAGTCCTCCATGAAAAATGGGGTTGGAAGCAAAAAAAGAAGCTGACTTTCCTAAGGCATGTCAGTCTCTAGGCAGTGTTGTCTCCTCTGAGTAGCAGCAGGTCTCCAAGGTTGCTTTTCAGGCAATGCAACCAAAAATCCTTCACTCACTAATACCTGAGACTTAAACTGAGGGCTTCTCCATGCAAGGCAGGTGCTCTCTCACGGAGGCATGGGATACTAATATTATTCTTTATTATCTGATTTCTTCCTATATTGGCACAATGACTCCCAAGATAATGTACTCGTTAAAGTATTGGAATGAACCCATGTGGTATAATAGCTTGAGTGCTGGAATAAGGCTTTGGGAAACCAGGGTTCAAATCCTCCTTCTGCCATGGAAACCCATTGAAAGGCCTTGGGCAAGGCACACTCTGTAAGTATCAGTGGGCAACAATGGCATACTTCCTCAGAATATACCTTGCCAAGAAAACTCCTGGAGAGGGTTGCCGTAAGTTGGGAGTTGAAGGCATGACAACAACAAAGAATTTTGAAGTGTGGCCAGGGTTCACACTTACGTTTAGCCACAAAGTTTAATGGGCGAGTATGGGGCATTCATCATTGCTCAGCTTTTACAATGGTACAGGATTGATGTGTGGGGTAAAGGTGGATTTTATGTATAAATTGATTTTGTGGGAGCATGAGAAAAGATCCAGAATAAAAGAGATGCCACTTAGAGCAACTTGAAGGATAAAGATTAAATAAATACAAATATAACAAACTCCAACAGATATGTCTAAAGTGCACTGTAGACTGCCAGAGCTGGAAATATTGACAGTCTAAAGAGCAAGTGTTACCAATATTTCCCTCAACTCTTGCATTCCCTGAAATTTAGAGGGCAATGGGATTATTATTATTATTATTATTATTATTATTATTATTATTATTATTATTAACCTTTATTTATGAAGCGCTGTAAATTTACACAGCGCTGTACATGCAATCTTTTTAGTTAGACGGTTCCCTGCCCTCGGGCTTACAATAAAAAGACATGACACAGAAGGAGAAGGGAGTGGTGGAGAGAAAGGGTAAGAGGTCCAGCAGTTCCTCTCTACCTCCGAGGCCTGGACCAAGGCAGATGGACTGGAGGGAGGGCTTGGCTTCAAAATGGAAGGTTAAGGGATAAAACAAAAGTACATAATAATGTTTCCTGCTTCCAGGCTCAGGGGCAGGAGACACTGAGAGAGAAAGACAGTCCTCAGATCACTACCTTCTTGAGAGTCCCCAAACCTGACACTTTCCTTTTAAGAGGAACTGAAGGTCAGTGGTGTGATCATTGCACCAAGGAGGTGACTTCATCCTTTGCCCCAAAAGCCTGCCTGTCCCCCCCCCCCAGGGAAGGTGAGAATGCAGGGATGATTGTGGTCCTTAGGCTTCCGGGTGTGATTCATCACTATGTGTGGGAAGGGCGAAGGAGTCTTTGTATGCCCAGGTTTTCGTCTCCTCCTCTTTACCACAACCACTGTTGCCGCTCCGGTGTTTCTCCTCTCATGCCCTCGGGATGTGCAACCTGAGCTCATAAAGCACTGAGCTCTCAGACGCTAGGACTTTCCTGGTGAAATCATTTCCTGGTTACTACTACCAGTAGGCTATCTTTCTCCCCTGAATCTGGAGCTGGGGGCAAGGAAGGAGGGGGAACTCAGGACACCAGAGCAGCAAGCAAGCAGGCTTTCTCAGCGGAAACACTCTGTAAACTTAAGAATGTTTTCATCCATGGAAAAAGATGAAGCTCCCAAGCGAGCCCCATAAATATTGCTTAATCCCATAATCTCTGATGGTGAAGGATGTAGTTCAGAGGTATCTAGAGGCTTTAGGTCTCTTGCTACTGGCATTGTAAAAACAAAAATAGGAGGGCAGCATGGAGAGAGACCATGTTCTTGTGCTTTTAACAGCATCTCAAAACACAGAATGTAAGGAGACCCAGGCAGCAAATCGTGGCCTGAACAACAGCAATTGTTGGCAAAGGGTCAGGGTTCCTGAATCTTTAATAGCTAGATAGACAAGAGAAAATTTTAGCAATGGAGTGGGGAAGTTTGGGACCTCCTGATTTGAACCACAATTTCCATATTCTTTTACTGTTGGTAATGCTGTATGGGGCTGAAGGGTGTTTAAGGACAAACATATCTCAAGGACAACATGTCCTTACCCCATTCCTTCCCACTCCCACAACTGTGTAAAAATGCTTTATACCTGAACATTTATTATCACTCTGTTGGATTCAAAGAAGTTGGCCTATATCCATGAAAACTCATGCACATTTTTTAAAAAAATCTTAGTTACTGTCACATTACTTTTTCTTTCTCTTTTCCCTTCTCTCACCTTCTTCCTTTTTATGCTGCATTTTTCTTTGAAAAACATTCCTTATCCCTGTTTTAGCAGGTAACATTGCTTCCTTCAGATCTGCAAAAGAAATCACACCACCTCTTAAAACTGCAAACCAAATCTTTCTATGTCCAAGGCCACCCTCACTATGTTTGCTCACTGATTTTGCAGCAGGCAAAATGTGAGGCTCCTGTATCTTTCACAGTAGTACACCAAAACAAAAATTCAACTGATGAAGCTTTTCCTGGCATACAGATGTAGTGATGGCAGAAGATTCAGTTAGTGAACTTTTTTTCTGCCATGCAGCTGATAAAAACACTGCTTGAAAAATGATGGCACCCCAAGTTTCCAGTTTGTTTGCAATGCCAGGAGGTAATCTAAGTGCTAAAAAGTTGGATCCATACTATGAGATTGTTTGGAAGGGTCAAATCTGTTTTCCACTGTTTTTTAAAGGAAACTTGTAACAATTACCCAAAATTATTCTGTGGAAACTAAAGTGATCTCCACTGTAGGATTGCCAGAGTGAAAATTGAAGAGGGCTCCTGTTCACTTAATGGTTATGTAGAGGATGAAGTTTTGCGAGGTACTGATTGTCACACAACTGGGTTAACAAGTTTCCAGTTATAATACAGTTTTTTAAAAAACTTCCACATATAGCTTGTTTCACAGGCTGGGAAAAACAGGGGCCAGGGGCCACAATGTTTTCCTCACCATAGCCTCTTAACTATATGTTTAACCCACCCATCATTCTCCCTTGTTATTGTTTTGTTGTTGTTGTTGTGCCATTGCCTTCCCCTGAGTCTGAGAGGGTGTGACTTGTGCAAGGTCACCCAGTAGGTTTCATGGCTAAGCTGGGACTTGAACCCTGGTCTCTGTAGTAGGAGTCCAACACTCATACCACCATACTACCTTGGCTCTCTAGCAGCCACCCTTCCAGCTCACAAAAGGAAGATCTGCTGACAAAGCCGTGGCAAAGAAGGCAAGAAAGGCAGGCTATGCATGGCCTGTAAAAATCACAAATGGGAGGCTGGCTTTCCAGCCTGGCTGTTCCCGAAAAGCACGTGAGAGACGAGAGGGAGGTGCAAGAGAAAGGAGAGGAAGGAGAAGGGATGGCAGGATGCGATGCTGCCATAGTAACAGATGCAAAGGAGAGCAAGAGAGAGAGAGTGAGCAGCATTGAGCATGAAGTCAGCACTAATATTAATCGCTGACTCCACACAGTGGGTGGCATACAGGGTGGGGAAGGAGGGCATTGGCTTAGAGGGAATGCAGGAGGAGGAAGAGAAAGCACAGGAGGAGCATCACTGAACTGGCTCAAAGGGCCCAGCAGCATGTGTCCTCCTTAGGGTAACCATAAGCATGGTGTCCAAAACAACTAGGGGAAAACCATGTAGGTACGAATTATAATAGAAAAAAACCCGAAGGATTAATATTTTAGCAATCAGTATGCCAATTAGCATTTTTAGCCATTTAGTTTTGTACTGGTACAGTAAGTACTGTTGGTCAGATAAGTTAATTTGGTATGATGTTGTTTGTGACTTTCCATATATGAGCATATCATTGCTACTTACTTTCATGTTCTTCTTTCATGCGTGGTTTTTAAGACCTTGTCTAATGAAGAAGCCAGTGGAGCTTCGAAAGTTTGCAAAATGTATATTGTGCATTTTGGTTGGCCTAATAGAAGTATCACTGATTGGTGGATTTTGGATGTTATTAGACATGTTATTCTTTGGTTAATGCAATTTTAGTTCATTATATTAATGGTAGTTCTCCTCTGTATGTTCTCGAGTTATTTTTTGTTCATTTTTTTCTATTATAATTGACATTGACATTGTTCCCCCCTAATCTGTTAGGCATAGTTCTGTTTTTGAGATCTTCCTGTGCGCCTTTGGTGCTAGCAAAGGACTATTGGACAGGCACATCTTCACACATGGATACAGTATTCTTCGCATCATCTTTAATGCAGCATGGAGAGGTACAGGAATCTGGCTCTTTGCAGTGGCAAAACATTGTTTTCTTTTTTCACACTGTACAGCATCAGGTGCATTTGGACACGTCATGAGATGGCTTGACTCATTGGAAAAGGAAAAGGAAGCATCGACACTTCAGAATTTGTGCAGTTTAAGACCTCTTTAATTGCCATGGTGCCATCCGGCAGGAATGTGGGATTTGTAGTTTTGTGATCTATTTCACTTTTTCTGTCAGAGCGCTCTAGTGCTACAACTACAAATCCCAGGATTCCACAGGATGGAGCCATGGCAATTAATTCTGCAGTGTGGCAGCAGCCTGTGTGTGTGTGTTGTGTGCCTTCAAGCCATTTCTGATTTATGGCAATCTTAAGGGGAATTTATCATGGAGTTTTCTTGGCAAGATTTGTTCAGAGGAGGTTTGCAATGCCTTCCACTGAGGCTGAGAGCATGTGACTTGCCCAAGGTCACCCAGTGGGTTTCATGGCCAAGCTGAGAATCGAATCCTGGTCTCCAGAGTCAAAGTCCAACACTCAAACCATTACACTATGTTGGCTCCTAATGCTGGGTAAAATGTAAGGCTAGAGGAAAAGAGGGAGACCACAATTCAGATGGATAGACTTAGTCAAGGAAGCCACAGCCTTGAATTTGCAAGACCTGAGCATGGCTGTTGACTGGGGTTCTTGGAGGTTTTTTGCCTGATGAAGAAGCCAGTGGAGCTTTGAAAGTCTGCATTATCTGTTCTCTCCATTTTGGATGGCCAATAAAGGTACCACTCTTTGGATTTTATTTTCTTGTGTTGTATGGCCATCACTCCTGAATATTTTTGCTCTCATTCATAGGGCTGCCATAAGTCAAAGCTGACTTGTCAGAAATAATAACAACATCTGGTTAGTCCAGAGAGGAGCCAGCCTAGGCTCCTGAAAGGCGCCTGTCCAGACTCCACCAACAGCTGGTGTTATTTTTCTCGCCCTCTTCTCTCCATGCTCACACCCTGCCCACCAGCCTGTGCTTTGGGAAACTGATCTGTAACACTAGCAGAAATTCAACAGGAGAATCTCTCTCTGTATCTGCAAGCTGTAGAAGGCTATTGTTGATGTTGAATCCCTGCCTCCTCCCTTCTGAAAGGGTTCCTGCACTTTTAACCCCTGCATTAAAGAGAAAGGGAACTGGCATCATGAGCAGGAAGAGACCATTTAGTGTCCCAAAAGGAGACATTTCCTTGCAAGCAGGAGAGTGAAAGTGGAGTCTGTCCTTTCCCATGTTTGCTTATGAGAGAGGGCTGGAAGACTCGTTTCCACCAGATTTTTTGCAGCTATATTGAGAAGCTGCTTTGCCTGTCTCCCTTCCGCACCCGATATTGCACCTGTGACTTTAACAATATCCTGATACTGTATATCTAGGCACTAAACAGGTGATGCTTCATACTTTGTGTGTACCTGTACACCAAATCCAGCTATCAAGCTATATCTGTTTCTCTATATGTTCATGTGCTGCTACTGTCCAAGGCACCAGAGCAAAGAAAGGGGAAAAATTGCACCATGAGCACTAATTAGATTGGATTAATAGCTTGCTGCTTTTAGCACCTTTCAGACAGAGTCACCCAGGTCCCTTTGCCTTTAACAGAGAAACCATGTGAAACTTTGGTAGGATCCAAAGCACTGTGCAAAAGAACAAGTTGCAAAAGCTTACTCTCATGAAAAATTCACATCTGCTCTTGTGGGTAAGTGTCCTAAACAGATGATGTCATTTTTTATTTATTTTTTAACCAAGGCAGAAATCCATTGGGATAGTGGAACAAAGAAAGCTTTGCCTATCCTTAGACAAACTCACACATGAGGAACCATGGGATACAATAGCATCATCTTTTTTGGAGCTAATGTTGTGCAATCATACCTTTGTTAAAATGCATATGCATTAATGCACTAGCTGAGAAGGAATCACATGGATGCAGCAGTAACTATGAGTAGTTTGAATGCTGAACCAGGGCTTTGGGAGACCAGGGCTCAAATCCCCATTCGTTTGGCTTTGGAAACTCATTGGATGACCTTAGGCACATTACACTTTTTCATCCTCAGAAGAAGACAATGGTAAACCCAATCTGAATAGACCTTGACAAGAAAACCATATGACAGATTTATCTTATGGTCATCATAAGTCAGAAATGACCTGAAGGCACACAGCAGCAGCAGCAGCAAAGGAGTAACCACAGACAACTCTAAATTTAAACAAGTATTAGGACAGACTAGGTTGGCCAGCTACAAAAGAGGATAGAGCTGCTGAATCTTCAGGACCAGTGCTACTATTAAATAGAAGGAGGCATCTGGTTCAGGCAGAAAATGCTGAAATCCACCAGCATCCAGGCTATTCTTTCTGAGCTTTCCTCCCCAGCTTTCTTTTGGAGGAAAGAACTGTGGTTTCTTTCACACTACACAATATAGCACTATTATTCCACTGTAACTGTCTTTGATGTATCCTATGTGTGGCATAGTGGTTTGAGTGTAGGACTACAACTCTGAAGATCAGGGTTCAATTCCTAGTTCAGCCACTGGACCTTGTGCAAGTCACATGTTCCCAGCTTCAAGGGAAGGCAATGGCAAATTCCTCTGAACAAATCCTGCCAAGGAAACCCCATGATAGGGTTGGCTTAGGATTGCAACAACAACAACACCAATAACAACAGAATTCTGGCAGTTTAGAGAGGATTATTTAGAATTCTCATCCAGAGAGCTTTAGTGCCGTTGTTGTTGTTATCTGCCCTCTAGTCAACCTCAATTCATTACGGCCCTGTGGATGAAACATTTTCAAGACCCCCTGCCCTCGACCTACATGCTCAGGCCCATATCCTCTCTGATTTGAGTCTATCCACTTAGCATGTGATCTTCCTCATTTTTTGCTGCCTTCCACCTTTCCTAGCATCATTTTCTTTTCTAATTTTTAATTTTTTCTCATGATGTGGCCAAAGTATGATAGCCTCAATTTATTCATCTTGGCTTCCAGAGTTCATGCTTGATTTGTTCTAGAACTCATTTGTTTGTCTTCTTGGCTGTCCATGGTATTCTCAGTAGTATTCTCCAGCACCACATCTCAAACAAGCTGATTTTCTTCCTATCAGCATTTTTTTTTTTTACTGTCCAGCTCTTGCATCCACACATGGTGATGGGGGAATACAGTAGCTTAGATAATCTGCACTGAACACTAAAGTGCGGATCATCCAAGCTACTGTATTCACCGTCACCAGCTGATAGGAAGAAAATCAGTTTATTTGAGATATGGTGCTGAAGAATATTACTGAGTCTAACACCCAAACCACTATAGCATGTTGATATGCACTGCACACCCCACCTTTGGTAGAATATCCTGTTTGACTGGCATCACCTGTCAAATCAGCTTCTGAATGTTGGTGGGAATATGCAGGGAGGGAATGGCATTTTGTTCTTCCTCTGTCATTGCCACAAATAATTTAGCACCCTGTGACTGGAGAGCCCTTGTCTGCAATAGGGAAGTGCAGCACGTGTGGCTTGTCATGCAATCGACACCTACTGAATACACTCTTCTTTGCAAACATGAAAAGACCCAGAGGCCTGACCTCTTTTGCATATATACAACTTAGTGCAGACCCCCCTCCCCCATTTTCAACAATAAAACCTTAAATCACTAGATTCTCATACCACCCCACCCCACCTTGGCTTCTCTTTCCAGAACCTGAACTCAGCAGAGGCCAATTCTCTTCTTAACCACAAAGACCTAAGAAGCTTTGGACTTGAATTTCAAGAATATAATATTGTGATTAGACCAGACAACCACAAAGGTAGGTAAGCTGAGTAAGAACTACCATGTAGAAAAATCCTGTTCTGTGGTGTTCAGTGGAGTTTACTTCCAGGCAAGTGTGCATAATCTCCTTGGCAATTTGCCATTAACCATTTTGTCCCATTCCCCTAATATTCTCCACAACAGATCTAGCTTAGCTATTACATCTCATCTGGAATCGGAGTCCAGATGAGCCAGAATTCTCTGGTTCTTCTCCTACAGTGATTGCTCTTTCTCCCGCTCCTTCCCTTCCCAACAGTGTAATGGGTGGGAGAGAAATGGTATCAGAGAGTGGATGTTTTAATTCTATGCATGGATGTATATCAGCATCTGTTTATGCACAGACTCCAGTTTGAATCATTGGAGCACTGGAGATCCACAGCTGTTTTCCTTTCTCCAGCTTGTGACCCAAAACCATTTCCCAATCTCAAAGGCGATTAGCAGCTCAGCACTCCTCACAGGTGCTTCACATCTAAAGAGATTATGGGTAGATGGAAGAGGCATATAAGGATTCACTGTATCCTCCAAAAACTCTCCCCTCGCCCTCCTCAAGCTTAAGGCTATGAGCAGCGGTAGTCTGAATCCTGAAATCAGAGCTGTTGTCCGACCAGTTTCATCCATTCCTAAACCAACCAATTTCCGCTTGAAAAAGTTCACCAAGCTCTAAATAAACTTTTGTTGAAACCTATCTCAGATGATTTTAGCTGAGGCACAGATGTTGTCTCTTATATATGCATGCTTTGCATGTAGAAGACACCATGCTTAACTCATGGCATTGCCAGTTAAAAGGATCAAATACTGGAAGGTGATGGGAACTACCTTTCTCTTCCACTCTGAAGAGCCACTGCCAGATAGACAATATTGGATTGGATGGACAAATAATCTTCACTATTCACTAACTTTAGCCCTTCTGCTACTTAATTATGTACATATAAAGTTATGTTAAGGAAAAAGTGATACCAGTTGAGCCTCCCTTACCTGGAATTCCAAAATCTGAAATACTCCAAAATAAAAAATGGTCCATGTCAGTGATTGAGATAGTGACACTTTTGCTTTCTGATGTTTCAATGAACACAAATTTTGTTTAATGTACAAAATATATTAAAAATATTGTGTATAAAATTACTTTCAGGCCATGTGTATAAGGTACATGAAACATAAATTAATATCATGTTTAGACTTGGGTCCCATCTCCATGATATCTCATTATGTTTATGCAAATATTCCAAAATCCAGGGGGGAAAAAATCTGCACTCCAAAACGCTTCTGGTACCAAGCACTTCAGATAAGGGAGACTCAGCCTGTATAGGACTTGGAGAGATGCTTGTTAAGCAGATGTAAGAAATCCTCATAAGGAAAAATGTGCTGGATAAACTTACAGTACCTCTGATGGAATCACTTGAGATTTAAGTAAGTTTACATAAACTGTGACAGAACATGCTAACAGAATTGGGTATGGTCTTATACACACACCTATTGCCTAATTTTCCTGTTGGAAACGTTGGTAGTCCCGGAAGGAGTACTTTTCTCCTTGTCTTTTTACTACTCTGCTCATTCCTAATGTAAGAAAAACAACCTAGGTGTTCTGTTGTACACAAACCCTACATAGTTTAACACCCCTTTCTAGGAGAAGCCACATTGAGCCTTTTGCTTATCTGGACACCAGGCCTCAAGTGCCTAAACATTTGAAATATTAATGTAGATTTCTACACATAGAAGGGATTTCCCTGACAGTATCAGTAACCACAGCTTGCTTTCTTGTTTCTAAGATCTGCAAACATGACTTCCAGGCCAATTGAAGGGGCTCTCAGAAGAGACTGAGCACCCAATATAATTCCAGGGCTAGCACTACAATTAAACAGAGTGAGGAAACTGCCTCAGAGGGCAGATGCAAGGGGAAGTATCTGTCTGTTCTTTTGGGTTCTGGTCATTCCCCTTGGTTGGGGAACATATTTGTATAGTAATTCCTCCATTTCTAAAGACTCATCCATAGATTCAAGCATCCACGGCTTGAAAATATTTTTTAAAATATATACATTCCAAAAAGTAGATCTTTTGCCATGTTTATAAATACAGGACCTCATTTTACCATGCCATTGTGTTTAAAGGGCCTTGAGCACCCATGGATTTTTGTATCCACAGGTGATCTTAGAACCAAAGCCCAATAGATAACAAGGGTCCACTGTATATATCGCATGGCTGTCTTCGGCCCTGTACAGACCAACCTCAAAGGCCGGCCTGGGGGCAGAATCAGGGCATTGTGCCCACATGACGCATGCCCAAGTCTGCCCCCCAGGACATCCTGATGCTGCACACCACTCCACATGGTGTGCAAAGTCATGGCGCAACTCCAGTGCTGTGTCCATAGAACGCAGCACTGAAGGAGTGCCACCATGCTGCGGCAACGCAGCTATGGCACCCTTTCAAGGATGCAAAAAGAAGTCGCATGCAGTAACCACATGCACCTGAACCCTAGAACGTGCTGCCGCCACCATCATGCCAGCCTCCCATCCACATGGGGGCCACCACAATGATGTACGCAATGTGCAGCATGTACACATTGTGCACAGGAAGTGGCATCATAGGGCTGTATCGCAGCCCTTATGATATAGCAAGTAAGAAGCTGTTCTAGGCAGCTTCTTCCTGGCTGTGTATCATTCCCGCACAGTTTGGCTGCTTCAGGAATGATACATAGCAAAGAGGGGTGGCGTTTCGACACCCGTATGAACAGCCCCGTTGTCATGCTCAAAATGCAGAATGGAATGTTGAAATGGATGACATGTTCTGGAAAAGGAGGATGCCTGGTTACCCTGCTCTCAGGTCTAATCTGCACTGCAGAAATAATATAGTTTGACATCACTTTTAACTGCTGTGGCTGAATGCTATGGAATCCTGGGATTTGTAGTTTGTTGGAGCATCAGAGCTCCCTTACAGAGAAGGTGAATATGCTCTCTGAATTTAAAAGAGCACTGAAGATGAGTCTCTTCCAGTAAGCCTATCCAGATAATTTTTAAAGGATGGATTTTAAATGATGGATTTTAGATGCGGATTGTTTTAATATGTGCTCATTTTATTTGTTGTTTTAAACTGATGTGTGTATTTAACGGATGTGTTTTAACTGATGCTGTCTGTTAATTGTTGTTAATTGTTATTGTCCCCCCACCTTGCTCCATGGGGAGAGATGGGTAAGAAATAAATCTTTTTCTACCTCCTCCTCCTCCCCCTCCCTCCTCCTCCTCTTAATTATTATCTCACAAAGCAACAAATCCCAGCATCCTATGGCATTGAGCACTGGCAGTTGAAGTGGTGTCGAACTGAATTATGTCTGCAGTGCAGATTAGACCTCAGGTCACAGCCACCTCACAGGGGTTTGGGTCTTTTACCCCTCTTCCTATGGGGTAAATGAGCTAAGAACCATCAAGCACTTTGGAGAGGAAACTGCAATGATGCCCATTTTGTCCATCAAGGAATGACCAGCTCAGGACACCCCCACCCCACCCTCCTCCCTTGACAGCCATCTGGGTCCCCTGCCACTTTTGCCTCAGCAACAGTCCGGCAAATCTTCCCAACAACACAACCTCTCCGCCAATCCCCTCGGCCATAGAGACCCATGTGAGCAAGACCCTGGCCAGGATGCCAAAAAGCCCCCCATCTGCCAAGGCCTGGGAGGGGAGCCAGACATGCCGTCACCTTGTTAAATGGAGCAAGACGATTCCCAGAGTCAATTTGAATTTTTCATAAGTTCCACTTTATAAAATATTAACGGAAGGAAGGGAAAAGCCAAAGGAAAGGCTCGGGAGATTATGGAGCAAGGAAAAGGGCACAAAAGAAAAGAGTTGAAATTCGTATCTATGGAGTTTCACCTATGAAGGTGGATTTTTCTTTCTCTTTTCCTTTTTAACTGAACAGCAAGGGCCAGAATAGGCCAGCATAAAAGGTATCAGCGAAGTTTTGACCTGAAAATTATACTGGGCCTGCATGAGGGAGACATTTTCAAAGGCTGATTGTTAAGATGGAAATTTGCACAGCTAGCCTGAAACCTGAAGTATATATTCAAATATTCCTCTCTGCTCATGGGGTTCCAGACACAGTAACACAACTTGACTTGCCTCATGGAGTTTTGTCCCCGTCCCCCCCCCAGGACTAACAGTACATTTCTGTGCATTCCCATTCAGGAATATCACACCAGCCTGCTGTCCTGCAGCAAGCACACACATTTAAGAATAAAAGCATGCCAGTTTTGGCATCATTTCCTATCACAACTTTCCCCCATGATAGCGTATTGGCGATCCATGGTCATATGATCTGTTTTCCACACTGCCAATTGCTTCCTTCTGGGAGAATGGGGGACGGCAAGCTGCTGCGGCCGCCAACCGCCTCCCAAATCTGGCTGCTGTGTGAATATGCACACAGCAGCTGACTTCAGAAAAGTGTTGGCAGCCGTGATTACTGCTGTATCCCCATCTCAACGTGCAGCATTGTTGTATGCATTTCCACATAGTACTCTGTGCTTTTTGGGGGGATGGGACAAGTGATCACAGCTGCCAACCATCAGCTGCTATGTGAATATGCAGTGTTGGCTTCAGCAATTGCTGTGAGAGGGAGAGAGGAGACAATGGCATCAATGGGTAGGTGTGAACCACACCAAGTAATACCACAGAGGAAGGGTGACACACGGTGGGATCCTCCACCCGCTGTGATGGAGGGGCAAGTGCCCCTCGTGGCTTCATTGCCACCCTGGCTCTATCCTTGGGGAGGGAGCCAAGGTGGCAATGAGGGTGGCAGAGGGATGAGCATGCCCCTCGTGGCTTCACCACTGCCCAGGATCTGTCCCCATGGAGGGAGCCAAGACAGTAGTAAGGGCAGTGGAGGGGTGAGGGTGTCTTTCATAGCTTCATCACTGACCTGGTTCTGCTGCCAAGGAAGGAGCTGAGATGGTGGAGGGGTGACCATGATCCTCGTGGCTTCATTTCTGGCCTAGCTCTGTGCTAAGATACAGCAAGGGTGGCAGAGGGGTGAGTGTGCCCCTCATGGATTCATCATTGGCATGGCTCTGTTCCCAGGGAATGAGGTGAGACAGTGGGGAGCATGTTAAGTGGGCAAGGCAGCGGGAAGGCATGGCAGGTTGCCTCCACTGCCACCCCCCTTGGCAGCCTCCCTGCACCAGTTGTTGCCAAGCCTAGTGATGACACTGCTGGGAAAGGAGCAGAATCAGGGCCACTCACACCACATGACTGTCTGAGAACTGGAACTGAAGGGACCTATCATAGGAAGGCACACTGATGCTATATACATTTTCAGGTGTACATATATAATGCATGAAGCAGTCCTGGGACACCAGGAAATCATGAAGCAGCTAGTATACTTCCCAGGAGCAGCCATCCCTCACTTTGGCTTTCGTGAGTTGCATATCAGTCCGTTTTTCTGCCGACCTTATCCAATCTCCCTGCCCTGCTTCCTCACAAATACTTTTAACAGGTGTTATTGGGTAGAAAACAACAGCCCATATGATGGGTTTTTCAGAAAGCTGGTGTGACTTCTGGGTCTTGAAGGACATTGTGGCAGAACTGACTATCATAATTCCTCTTTTGCAATAATCTCCTCCTGCTTCAAACCACTCACATCAAGCAGTGACCACAGCCATTTAAACTCTAAAAGCATAATCATTAGCCTGTTTGATGTAATTGTGCAAAGGATCATGACAAATTGGACAGAGCTGGCCTCAGGAAAGGGCTGGATACTTGTGCAGCTTGATCTTTGAAGCTACGCAGCCTGTGTGATGACCAAGGCCTGCATGAAGAAGCTGGGAGTTAGAGAGAAATGGATCCAAGTGTACCTTCTCCTGCCCCTTTGCCTCTACTGGATATCTTGGCACTGCCAGATTGTGTTACCAAATGTAAACATATTTGGCACCTCTCACCAGCATCTGTTGCCTGATATATCCAAATAGTAGTACTTTTAAATTTCTTTGTTCTGCAGAATTCTATCCTTTTCCAGCTAAGTGCTCATACAAAGATGTGGAGCTACCTTATAGCAAGTGAGATTGTCATTCCATCCAGACCAGTGTTACCCACTCTGATCAGCAGAACTTTTCTAAGGCTGCAGGCAGCCGCTTGCATAATAAAGGCACAAGAAAGCCACTAGAGAAGTATACCAGAATTGGTTAAGTTTACAAAATGAGGTAGATATGAGGCACTATTGTTGTGTGCTTTCAAGTGATTTCTGACTTATGACGACCCTAAGGTGACCCTATCATAGAATTTTCTTGGCAATTTTCTTCAGAGGGGCTTTGCCATTGCCATCCTCTGAGAGAGTGTGACTTGCCCAAGGTCATCCAGTGAGTTTTCGTGGCCAAGACAAGATTCAAACCCTGGTCTTCAGGGTCATAGTCTAAGGGCTCATTCACACTGGCGGCATTGCTCCGGAAGGAACTGGGCAAATTCGGGGGGGCCTCTCCCAAATCTCTCCGGAAGCAAGTGCTAACTACCAATCAGGGGCATTTTAACACAAATGTCCTCTTGGAGAATTTGGGTTTAAGGTGAAGGTGACTGGGTGTCAATCAAAGTTAGTTCCGCGATGGTCATAGGTGACATTTCCAGCACTGATAGGGGCATCAGAAGTGTGCTTTCCACCCGTCCTTTTTTTAAAGGACCAGGCACCACTTGTCAAATTTAAAAACCTCTGGTGTGTGTGTGTTGTGGGCATTTGGATCAGTGTTGTAGGTTATGATCTGCCCTTGGCCCCATTTTCAACCCCAAAATGCAAGCTAATGCATCCAGTATCCCCCACACCTTGCCACCCCAGAATGCCTCATACACAGGTAATAATAATAATAATAATAATAATAATAATAATAATAATATCAATAATATTAAATCCTCACCTCGAAATGCCAGAAAAGGATGCATTTTTTTTTTTGCTCTCCCCAGGCTACCCCTGAATTCCTAGCAAAAGCTGTATCAATTTGCCAATTTACATAATTGTAAAGAGAAGCATTACATTTGATTTGTAACATTCATTCGCAATCCAGCAATCATTTCAAAGGAAATAATAGGCTGCCCTAGCAAAAGCTGTATCAATTTGCCTAGTTGCAACATTACATTGGATTGGTAGCATTCATTTGCAATCCAGCAGTCATTCCAAAGGAAAGAATATGGGCATAGACAGAGAAAAATAATTTTTAAAAAATACACATCAAAGGGAAAAGGTCCCTGATGGATAGGGGAGGCTTGTTTTGCTCTGCCCCCCCACCTGCCCTGAATTGACCCTTGCTCCTGCTCACCATCTATCCATATATCTATATATATCTCTTGCCAAGAACATACACATAGACAGCCAAAAATAATTAAAAAGAAAAAACAAAACAAAACATGCGCACATTTTGTCAAAATTAATTTTAAAAAAATAAAAAAGGGGAGGAAAGTGCTTGATGGGAGCTCCGTTCATGCCCTGCCTTTGGCCTGAACTGAACTGACCCTTTTCCTCCTGCTTACACTTTGCCATTGCCTTCCACTGAGGCTGAGAGTTCCAACTGACCCATGGAATCAATTGGGAATAAAAGGGAAATGTAGTGCAGGCATTCTGACTGTAGCATCCTATAATAATAATAATAATAATAATAATAATAATAATAATAATAATAATCCAGGAGCAAGATGAAATTAAAGTAGCACAAGCAAGTACCCAAAAAATCATGCACATAAATTGTCAAAAGAGGCTGCTTCTATTGCATCCATTTCCCTACATCCCCCAGCTTGGCCCTACAGCCCTATTTCCCTGGGCAAACCTCCTCCTCCTCCTTCTTTCCAACCCTCACCTCCTTCTGAGCTGCCCTGGCTCCTTCATCCTCCTCCCCCTGCTCCATTATAGGATGCCCTCCATGGCTCCCTTCTTCCCAGGGCTCCTTCATCCTCCTCCTCCTGCTCCATTATAGGATGTCCTCCATGGCTCCCTTCTTCCCATGGCTCCCTCCTCCTCCATCACTTTCTCCATCTCCCCCCCCCACCAGCCCTTTGCAGCCCTCGTCACCCTGATTTCCCCTTTTGCCTCCTGTCACTCTTTGCATCCAGATTCCCCTTTTTCCTTCGGCTCTTTCCTCCTCCTCCTCCCCCTCCCCTCGGATGAGGGGAGGGAATGCCCTGACCTCTGCCCGCCCTCTGACCTTAATCCCTCCCTAAATTTGCCCCGATCATGATCGAGGGCAAGTTCATATTTCGCAGAACCCAGGTCTTTTCAGAAAAGACGGATTTTAGCCCGATTTTGGATACCCCGGGGTAAGGGGCATTTCCTTGTGCAAGCCTCGACATGGACTGTGACAGAATTAGGCCCAATATGAACTTCACATGGAAGAATCGATTTCAGAACCGGTGTAAATGGTAATGTGAATGGCCCCCAAGACTCAAAACACTACACTACACCGACTCTTATGTCCCAAGAAATCCCTGGAATGAATTTTGAAGGACATGAAATTTGAGGGCTATGGATAAGAATACAAGGAATTTGATGAAGATGGATCCCCATGATAATCATTTGGCAATATTAACAATACACACACTCCCTGGAAATTTTGCTCCCTAAGCAAAAAATTCAAGGATATGATCTCTCATCTCCCCAAAACAGAAGCATGAATGAGAGGGTAAGCATGTGAACCCCACTCAACAACTGCATCACAAATGCGCAAAAGTGGACTACAATGTAAAACTTCCTTCTTGGAGAGACTATTAAGAATACTGTTACAACCACCCCTAAGCAATCTTCACCATGTATACTCAATCAAAATGCACAGTATTAATGTTGCAAGTTTTCAAAGCTACACTGGCTTCTTCATAAGGCAAGGTGTTAAAAACCATAGAGGAGGAAAAAATGGAAAATGTTAGTCATGGGCCTGCATTTTGCTGTCTTTTTCTCCGTTCAGATGGTATGAAGGGGTATTTCTTGTGGGCAGGAACCTCCTCTTTCTGGCCATGTGGCTACTAGGAGATTACCAAAGTCCAGGAAATTTAACATCCATTTGCAACACAGAAAATATATTTTCTTTGCAGCACAATATGGCTACCCCTGGATGCTTTTTGAGTTACAACTGTATAACTCTAGTTGTAACTTCCCAACAGGATTCCAGCTGCTATATTTATACTTTTTAAACAATGTTTCTGTATACAGTTCGAATCTCCCTTATTTGAAACAATTTGGATTTTGGAGATATATATTAGAATACCTGTATTTGCATATAGATACATAATGAGGTATCTTGGAGTTGAGACCCAAATCTAAATACAAAAATTCATTGATGTTTCATTTACACCTTATACACATAACCTAATTTTATACAATATTTTAAAAATAATTTTGTGCATGGAACAGTTTGTGTATATTGAACCATCAGAAAACAAAGACGTCACTATCTCAGCCACCCATGAAAACAATTTTTCGTTTTTGGAGTATTTTGGATTTCAGAATTCGAGATAAAGGAAACTCAACCTCTAGTTTTTAATCTATATAGTTTTAAATAAGTTGTAAACTGCCTTGTGTCCATGAGTGGAGAAAAGGCAGAATAAATGAATAAACTAAATAAATAGGCTCCATTGAACAAGATGGACAAAATAGTCTTGGGTGACACAAGGTATTTTCCTGGGTTCCTGAATTCTGTAGGCTTGTCTTATAACGCCTTCATGAAATACCTTATGCCCCATGAATCCCAGCTTACTATTCCTCTTGTGCTCTCAGTGTGAGGCCAGGAAAAGAAAAACTGGCATAAACATTGAAGCACTGCACTGGGAATAGTTGTAGCATAAGGACAAAAAAGGAGCCAAGTGGCTGCCATGGATGTTACCAGGGGAATATCCTTACAGCATTACCAGGGGATGTTACCCTTGCAAGGGTAAGAACTCCAAGGGGGATAAAAGGTAAACAGGAATGCTTCCTAAGATTTTTATGCCTGGCTGCATTTCACACTGTGCTCCTTCCCTTCCCAAGTCTCAGAAACCGCAACCAGGATCAAGCAAATTTCTTCAAAAAGCAGAGTTTGGGGATGTCACCTTTTGGATTCTAACTCCCAGAACCCCTCAGCCAGCATGATTCTGGGATGCTGAGAGTTGTAATCCAAAAATTAACTTTCTCAAGCTCTGCAACAACTTTATGCTTAGTTACGCGAGCAGCTTGACTTCATTCTTTTCTTAAATTCTCAGCAGCTCTTCACATCCCTTGCCCCAAACCATTGCCAAAATGTACTTTCACACCTTCTTCTTCGTCTCTTACTTTCCCTGGCAACAAACCAAGTTCCCCACCTCTCAGCAAAGACACCTTAAATTGTACCACCAATCAGAAGAGGAAAAAGGGTCTCCTTAGAGGTCGCCAGATTTGGCAGCTGGAGAACTTAAAACATCCCTCTCTGCGCTCACTGCCAAGAGGAAAAATACATCATCCGTCCCTGGAGAAAGGTGAAATTGATTGGGAGAGGGGGCGAGAGGGTCCAAAACCTTCTCCCTCAATTAGGCCATCTTCCTGCAGGAGACTGTCCTTTTTATCCTTCAAACTTTTCTGCTCCTCCCAAATTTGCATTATTCGTGGTAGATGCAGAGCTGCTCTGTATGGTATGCTTTTTCTATCAGGAAACCATTTCTATATACAGGAAAGGGAGCACATGTTTTTATGTTTTAACTGTGTGTGCCTATGCTGGAAAGCTGCTGCCAATTATGGATTTCCAGTAGGGGGTCCCAGCAGTAGAATGCATGGCCTTGTGCCTTAGTTATGTGAACAATTATAAGTACAGTAAACTACAGCATCCCTGAGTGTATTTGAGAAGTGTGTGAACAACAAAGATACATGTCAAATTCATCCTGAATTACTTTCATCATATGAATACCACCATCACCACCCAGTTTCTATTATCACAGACAGTGAAGCAGATGCTTCCAGCAGCTAATTCTGGACATGGCAGCAAAATGTGGGAGCTGGATCTACTATCCAACCTATCCTGTGTCTTCTAAGATAATTCAGGTGTGATTGAGGCTTTATACCATTAATTAACTAACTTTGTTTCTATCCTGCCTGTCTCCCAGTTTGGGACCCAAGGTGGCTTACAACAAGGTTAAAACAAGATAGAGCATATATTAATATATATATTCCAAAAAGAAAAGTTTGATTTTGCCATTTTATATAAGGGACACCACTTTACTATGCCATTGTATATAATGGGACTTGAGCATCCATGGATTTTGATATCTGTTGAAGTGCCTGGAAACCCCAGTGGGGTTTCTCACTGCACACAATCCATTAATAACAACAATAAGGATAAAAATGCAGCAACCCCATCTAAATAAACAATCAATGGCCAAATTCCTGTTTAAATAAGATATTCTTTACTTGCTGCCAAAAGAAGAGCAAAGAGAGCATCAGCTTGGTCCCCTATGGAAGGGTATGCCATAGCCTGGGTGCAGATACTGAGAAGGCCCTATCATGCATCTCAACCTCTTGGACCCGTGGTAAAATTTTGTGGAAGGAAGCAGTTTGTTTTAAGTCAAGTCAGAAGCACTGTTCTGTCCTTCCAGCCAGTTTTGGAGGCTTCAAATAGGTATCTGGGAGATTCCATCTCAAGGATCCCCCCACTTTTCTGCCTTATTTATCTGTATTTTTTTAAAAAATACTACAGTCCTAAACTGCCTTTCCTTTTAAGTAAATCTTTACTCATAAATAGTAGATTAGCCTGAGCAAACACTGACATCTTGATCTGGTACTAAAAAAACGGTAATGTCAGCACCAGGCGCTCATTCTAGAGTGAGGGTACCACTGCAGAAAAGGTCCTCTGCTTGGTATGTACAAAATACACTTCTCTCACTGCTGCAGTACTCTAAAGAGAGTGTCATATTATGCTCTTAAAGCAGTGGTATGTTGCTATGGGAAGATGTTCTCTTACAGGTATTTGGGCCCTATCTTGTTGAGGGCTTGAAAAAAACACCTGTTGGTATCTTGATTCAGGCTCAAAAGAAAATGGGTGGCCAATTTAATTCTGCAGTTCTTTGCCACTGTATAATTCCATTCCTTCCTAGTTGGCCCTTTCAGTGGGCTCCTCTATACTGGCCAGAATACTCTGGATGGCTCCCAGATTCCCTCTGTTCACACTGGACTTTGTAGCAATGCTGGAAGGCTGTGTAGGCATGTGTCCCAGCTGTGGCATGAGTTGCTCCTTTTGATGTCAGAAATGAAGCACACAACATTGATCACATGTGTCAGCAGCATCGGTACAGCAAGACATGTGTAAACAGCTGCCCAACATCAGTACAGAGTGCTCTGGATTTTATTGCAAAATGTGGAGCAAAATGTAAGTTATTTTAAACTAGTTTAATTCAGTGCAGAACTGGCCTTACATCGTGGGGGAACCCCTTCATTTGGCCCATGTAGACACGCCCAGTGCCTTCAATTTTCATTTTTTTTCTTTCAGGTGACTGAAAGCAGAGTGGCCACTCCATTTCCTGAAGCAGGGAAGGGTCCATCAGACACCAAACAGAACACACCATTCAGGTGGATTGTGTAAGACAGCAATGGATGTGCCAGCTCATTTGGTAAGCGATAACAAGGTCTTCATTCAGTTAGGCTTCTCCAGTCTGTCTAAAATTTGGGGGCTGATTAATATTCCCCTATTTGATGCATCCCTCCAGCCTTTTTAACTTGTTAAAACAGAGTTTAGTTTCAACCATTTAAAGCAAGGGTGGGCAAATGTATGCCTCCTGATGTTTCTGGCCCACAACATCTATCAGTTGTGGTCACCAGAGCCAATAGTGAGGGAATATAAGAACCATAGGTCTAAAGACCCAGAAGGCACTAGATTATGCCTAATCTTGGAAGGTGAGAAGGAAAGAACCAATCATTACCCTCTTTAATGTGACAGCCATTTCTGATATTTGAAGAGTTCTACCATGTCTTCCTGCAGTCTTTTCTTCTCCATGCTAGACATCCAAGGATCCTTCAGCCCCTCCTTAACTTTCCTGACTCTTTCATTGCCCTTCTATGAATCCATTCCAATTTCATAGAATCATAGATTTCCGTGAAAGAGACCACCATAAAGGCACCCCTCAGAGATGGTCATCCATTCTCTTTTGAAAAGCCTCCAATGAAGGAGAGTTCATCATTCTCTGGGATAGTTTATTTCAAAGCTGAACAGCTCATTCTGTTGGGAAGTTTCTCCTAATGTGACTATAGCCTGCTCAGAAGTGGACACTGTATTCCTGAAGAATTCTGACCTGCACAGAGGAAAGTAGCACTAAAGACTTCTTCTGTTATCATAGTCTAAAATTGCATTAGGGGATTTCTTCACTAGTATTTAATTCTGGTACTGTAAAGTCTGGGTCATTTTTAAGATGCAGGCTCCATTTTACCCTTGAATTACTTTTACGATGACTTTTCCAGTGCTTGTAATTTTGACATGATGCAAAGTCATCAGTTTCCCAGTTTAGAAGTCACAGAACTTTTACCTTTGAGGATTAAAAAAAGGGAAATAGGGAGGTGGAGGTGGAAAGAAGGAATTCAGCAGTGCCCTTGTGACCCAACTGGTTCATTTCAACTGATCCATCAGAAGTGGATTAATATCGACAAAGGCTGTTACCGAAATAAATCAGTTAGTCTCAAAGGCACTACTGGATTCCTTATTTCCACCCATCCCCTTTCCTTTTTATATACCTGCTGTAAACTCAGACACTTTGTGTTAGCCCTTAAGCATTCTTATGGAGCATTCTCAGAGGCACAAGAATACAAAAATAATTTATTAAATAGATGTTCAATATAAAGTTAAATATTACTTATGTAATACATCTAAATCCTGATTAACTCCCATCTCTCACTCACATTGAGAATTCAGCATTCATATTCAGCATTCATATCTTTCACTCCTAGACTAACTGACCACTTTGTAACATTGACAGATTCAAATGTCACTCACATTAAGGGGCTGTACAGACCAGCATAAAGAGCCGGTGTGGAGGCATAGTGGGGGCATAGTGACTGCACGCTGGTCACCCCAACTGTGCCCCCATCCCAGTGTGACGCCGGCCAAGCAACCATATGGCAGGCAGCATTATGCTGCAGCAGCTAGGGTGCCATTTCTTTGGCGCAAAAAGGAGCCACTTTTTGCAACTTCTTTTTGTGCTGAGAAAAGGCTAGATTGGGGCTGCGGCATGCAGTTTCCGTAGCCCCAGTCCGGTGCTTCCAGGGGCAGCATGGAGCCACCCCTTAGGGGCCATCTGTCGGGCCCCTAAGTGACTTGAGCCAAATTGATTTCTATCTCTGACACTGACTACCTTTCTTAACATCTCTACCTCATATTTCTAACTACCTCAAATGTTCTACACACAATCCTATTAAAGTCCCTTTCAAACACTCAGCCAATCACCAGCCACAAGCATCCCAAACTCTGAACTCCACCTGGCAGATCTTTAAGAGATCTGTCAACGGTCCTAATCTGGGCTTGGAGGTGTGTCAACCAGACCCAGATAGAGTTAAATAAATAAATAAAATGCTAAAATTCTCACAAGTATTGAAGCTGCCAGTCTAGTTGTTTTTTTTGTACTCAGAATGGGGAGGGGCCCCTTTTATCTTCCAACACAGGCAGCAAAAATATCTTGTGCCAACCAGCTGGACTATTTTCATGCTCTGCTTATTTTGCTCTGAGTTATTGGGCTGGCCATACCTTTCACTGGTACCGTGCCAGTGAAGCACAGAAATAAGATCTGTGCTTAAATGTTACATGCCAGATCGCTGTTAAAAGAATAGAAGGGCCAGTAATAAAAGTTGGCATAGAAAAAGCACTATGCATAGATAATGGTACAGATTTCTCATGAGAAGTTGTAAGGAGGGAAGATGCACTGCCATCCCACTGGGAATGACGAGAAAAAAAGTTGTATTTGGTCTTTAATTGGTCACCAAAGATGTCTTCCACACTACAAAATTGTAGCATATGGACACTACTTTAACTACTACTAAGATTTTATTTTATGGAATAGTACAATTTGTAGTTACGTGAGGTTACGTACAATTTTCTGCCAAGGAGCTGTAGTATCTCAGTCTGCAAATTGTAGGATTCCATAGGATTACACCATGATAGTTACAGTGGTACCAATGTGTCATAACTTCCCCCTCATTATGAGGGTAAATGGCAATCCTCACCCTTAACCTGCATCCCCTCATTGTTCCAACGGCTGGTTGCAGATGATCACATACATTGCAAGAAAGGAAAAGTAGAATAAACATTAAACAAAAAAATACAGTTACACAGCCCCAATGAATAAAAAGACTGATGACGATGACGATGATGACAACACTGATACTTAAATGACTTATGAAGTGTAAGGTTCTTCTACCTTTGGCTCTATAAAAATGTACATTTACCAACAGAACATATAAAGATGGTCTGAATTAGCCCAGTCGTGAAAGGAACATCATTTCCCACTTTGAACAGATGATGAATAAATAATAGCCAGTGCTTCCCCTAATGAAATCATGGCTATCCCAGGAGGCAATTCTCTTGCCACAGGCAGAATGCCAGAGCAGAGTATTAGGCAAAACCTGGGTGCAAAAATCTGGTCTCAGCTGAAATGCATCACGTGCATCAGTGTTTAAGCCCCATAGGTTTGGCCTGTAGGTTCTGTGAGACAACATGGACGAACAAAGTCTATGTAGGAATGAACATAATAATCTGCATGATAGAAGATCAATCTCAGCACTGGATTCTCATACAAACTAAATAAGCTACACTTTAGAGTTTCAATGTATGAGTGACCTCCATATGCTTTTTAAAAAAGTTTTACCTAATTACTATAATAATCCATTTGGCAATCCTATGGACCTTTTAAATCCCATAGTTTAGGGGAGTGATTCCCAAACTTTGGTCTCCCTGGTGTTTTGGACTTCAACTCCCAGAAGCCCCAGCCAACTTTGCCATCACTCAGGAATTCTGGGAGCTGAAAATTCAAAACATCTTGAAGACCAGAGTTTAGGAAACACTGGTTTAGGGTCTCAAAATGTCTAAGTCTGGCCATCATTAGACTATTGGCCTATCTAAGCCAGTTTGGTCTACCTCTCAGGCAGCATATCCTTCATAGCACTAGTGCAAGGACAGAGATGAGCAACTTTGGCAGGTTCAGTGAATAGTTTTCTACCCTTGGGACCATCTAGGGGCCACCTGAATGGCCAGAAATGTCAAAAACAAACCAAAACATTACAAATGACCAGCTATTCACTTTCACTTTGGACAAACACAATAGACAGAGCAAGAAAGGGACCATGACCTATTTAAAAGATGAATTACTACTCCTGGAGATTTCCATGAAAGATATTTCATCCCCCCCCCTACACATACACCCTTTGTATTCCAGAACAGAGCTGTGGGAGGGAGGTCTGGGTTGGTCAGGGCCCACAAAACAGACTTGTGGGCCTTACACAGCATTGTAATAAGAGAAATGTGGGACTGAACCGGAGAACATCTACATGCAGGTCAATTGCTCTGATATAGAGCTATACCCCCCTCTTTTTGAATACTTTTACCCAGTGTTAGTCAGGCAATGAAAATGATCTTAATAGAATCTAGATTGAATCTCTGTTGTTCAGATGCATTTTGAATGCATCCAATTAAGGGGGGGGGAGGCTGAAGAAGCCACTTAACCTGGAATAATTGATTTCAGTCCCCCTCCCCCAATTTTTCCTAAAAGAGTTGCATTGTTGGCTGTGTGAATAACTGATGTGAACAGGCCCCAGGATAAATCAGGATAAAACACTGCGTGCCTTGAACATATATATGCTTGCCATATCCCGCCTGGGGGCGGGACTTTCCTGGTTTGGGGCAGGGCCACACAGTCCCACCCTGGTTTAGCCCCTCCCCCAGGACCTCCCCCCCCAGCAAGGCCCTGGAGGCAGCTCCACCCCTCCCCATGGCTGTGTGCCACCCTCGCTCCCCGCCTCCCTGCCTAGCTTAGCCTAGAGAGCAGGGCTTCAAAACATCTGCCACTCAGAGCTATTGCCAGCCCACTTGGTATATATGTCTTGCAAAAGGCCTGACCTTCCAGGTTACAGTGAGCAAAGAAAAAAAGGCCATCAATCGTTCCTGTTTCCCTGGGAGTCTAAATGCCTCATCTTTTCAATGTCTACCAGGTCAGTATTTTTGTAATTCTTTATCACAGGGTCGTTTTTGAGGCCCTAAACACCTTTCCTTGTAATATGCAAATTTCTCCCGAAGCTGACCAATGGGAAAGAAGCAATCAGCCCTCCTCCCCTTGGGTTGGTTTTCAATGGCTTGGAAGGAAGAGATTGTGCCTTGCTTGTAAATAGGAAGGGCTTTAGGGTAGCAAAAGGCTGCAGAAATAGTTTGATCCCCCTTAAACATCCATGGCTCAGTACTATGGGATTCTGGGAATTGTAGTTTCTTGACAAAAGGAAGCTGAATGGTCCACAGAGGAGGCGGGGGCAGAGCCTCTTGCCAGCAGTCTTCAGTGGAAGAAAGGAGGCTGATGGTCCTGGCCACTTCCCTTGGCTCCCTCCCTCCTCCTCCTCCTCCTCCTCCTCCAGCCGAGGTGAGCTTCTCATTCACTCTCCCTGGCTTTTCTCTCCCCCCCCTCTGCACTTTGAGACCCCTTTAACTGCCAAAGCTCAATGCTCTGGAATTCTGGGGTCTGTGAGGCATTTGGCCTTCTCTGTCGGAGAGCTCTGGTGCCACAATAAACTACAATTCCCAGGATTCCATAGCACTGAGCCCTGGCAGTCCAAGCAGTGTGTTTTGGACACACAGATCCTCCAAATGAATCCAGTCCCTAGCTTTTATATCTCTCACACACACTGCAGGAATAATAACACACTTTGAGACTGCTTTAACTCAGTGCTAGTGTTTGGGAGACATTGAGACTTCTCTGTCAGTGATGGCTCTGAGGCCACAATAGACTACAATTCCCAGCATTCCCCAGCACTGAGCAGTCTCAAACTGGACCATTTCCTCAGTGTGGATGCAACTGGTGAGGCATTCTGGGCACTGCAGTTCAACTACGTTTGGAGGGTTATGGGACTCCCTGTCAGAGATAGCTCTGGGGCCACAATGTACTACAATTCCCAGCATTCCCCAGCACTAACCCAGGACAGTTAAGTCACTCTCAAACTGGATTATTTCCTCAGTGTGGATGCAGCTTTGGTGAGGAACTCTGGGCATTTCAGTCCAGCATTGTTTTATTTCTGCAGTGCATTTTGTGCATCCTCCTCCTTTTCCAGGACATGTCCTCTTCTGTCACATTTCAAAATGTCCTCCATTTGGATCATGGCTAAGAAGCATGGATTTATAATTACATGGGTGTTTTTAGCTTTTATTTTTGGCCATGTCCTACATATTTTTGCTTGGGTGCCCTACATTTTGGAGTGAGGGCATTGGTCACCTTGGTCAGAGAGCTTTCCAGGGGTTAACTGCCATTCTGCTGTGGTGCTGGAACAAACCACCATTCCCAGAATTCCATAGCATTCAGCCGAGGCAGTTAAAGTGGTCTCAAACCAGATTATTTCTCCAGTGTAGATGCAGCCCAAGCCTTTTGTCTCTCTTATGCCTGAGATTTCAAAGCCCAGCCTTGGCACCACAACAAACTACAAATCCCAGGATTCCATAGGATGGAGTGATGAGAGTGAAAGCAGTGTGGCAGCAGCCTAAGTTTGCTTAATGCAGTTCTTAAGATGGTGCACCTCTTGCCTACAGAGTCTCACAAGACTTTTTTGTTTAACAACTTGTACCCATTAACTCCATTTCATGTCTCCTTTATTTAGTGGGGAGGAATACAGACAAAACAAGTCAAAATGAAGAAAAACCAAAGTCCCTTGACCAAAGGGTTTGGTTGTGGAATAAGCCTCTGAAATAGGCAAGAGGCAATGTTAAAATAAAGCCATGTTCAATGCTCAAATGTGCTGTTTGGAATGGAGAGAGGGGGGTGGCCAGAAAGGGAAGGACATTTCCGTGATTGTCTACGAATAATGTCAAAATGTCCTCCATTTTGATCATGCCTAAGAAACATGCATTTATATTAACATTTCAAAAAAAGCCTCAATTTTTTGCGTGTCCTCCATTTTTATAAAATGTGTCCTACATTTGAAAATGTTATCCTGCATTTGTCCTACATTTGTCCCGGTTTGGAGGTCCTCACTTATGGCAACCCTAACATATATCAAATACATCCTCATCCTTGAATACATCTTTATTTGCAGTGCTGAAATGTGTGAGCAACAGAACTTGCAGAGATTCACACAGATGCAGTTCTGATTAAAAAAAAAAATAGTGTGAACAACAAAACCAGAATTCATGAGTGAGATTATTTGCCTAGTCATGCTAAAAAACAATGTCTGAATGACCCCCAGGACTAGCCATTATTAGGCAGAGTGAAGGATCTGCCTCAGATTTTGCAAGCCATGAAAGGGCAGCATATAAATGTATTATTATGATAGTTTATTGACAAAGACTGGGTGACACATTTGTGGTATTCAGAGCTTCAGGTGCCAAAATAACTGAACAGCCCTGGATTCTATATATCTTGACTTCAAAGTGGTGATGGTGCATACCTTCCAACATTTCACAGATGAAAACTGGGACATGTGTGGCCAAGCAACATCAGGGTGTGGTCAAGATGGCACAAAGAGAATAAATTAATGAGGAGGCTCACACAAGTTAGAGAGACTGCAGCTGTTTGCTTTTGCTTGAGTCTACAGGGAAGGAGAAAACACAATTCTCTTCTCTCCTCCCTCTCTTGCTGAGCTGTAGACAAAGAGGGAAAGTGATGATACCTGTCTATGTCTGTCTGTCTGTCTATCTATCTATCTATCTATCTATCTATCTATCTATCTATCTATCATCTATCCATCCATCCATCTAACTGGCAGTCATAGATGGTCTTACCCACCATAAACATATCCAGTCACAAGTTGATAGCCATAGCTATTTTTTATGCCAGTGAACTGCTCCACAGTAATTTCACAATGTGAAGGTGGGGGAGAGAAAGGACAGTCTTTGGTTTAATGGGCTCTCAAGGCATTCACACCCCATGTTTCTTTCTAAGGTGATATCTCTCCTGGACACTGAAATACTTGAAGGAGATTTTATAGGTATAGTCACTTGCACATAGCCAATGAAGAGAAAATGCATTTCGAAAGGGAGGACAAATGGGGAGGCAAGTTTGCATATGATGATTTATAAATCTAGATTAAGATTTTGCAGTAATTATTGGAAACTGAAATTGAAATACAATACATCTCCTTGGAGAGGCTTGACAGCTGGGTCACCTGTGGTCATTTGCACTCCAGGTATACACTTGGATGGGCAGGGTTTTTTTTAAAAAAAACAACCTCTCTCTCTCTCTCTCTCTCTGATCTCCCTTTTTATAGTTCTTTATTGCCCCATGGGCTGCATGCAGCCCTCAAAACCATTTTTGTGGTTATTTTTTTCTCAAACAGAATTTTTGTGCCCCCAAATGTCTTCTGGGAGGTTGGGGGGGGAATTTTCACCCCATTTTGAGCACAGCAAAGTCTTTTTTCTAAAACAGGGAGTAAACATGAGTGACCTAAAATGGCCCAGAGGGAGGGACAAAAACATGGCAAAAATGCCACCACAGTCCCCAGAGGGTGCCTAGGAGCATTTAGGGGTAGTAAAAGTGAATCTCTATTAGCGGAGGGTGCAGTGGGAAGTGCTGTCCTCCAAGACCGTCGGGTGTGTATGTGATGCATTCCACTAGCCTCCCATTACAAAACAGACTCTAAATAGGGCATATGTTCATCCTAGAAAGATATGTTCAAGGCATGATATTACATTACAACATTCTAATAAAATGTTGCCATTTAGTTCAAATGCAAGACCTGCCTTGGAGATTGAGATGTCTCTAGGAGATCCAACTAGCACTCAGATTATGATGGATGTAAACAACAGCTTGGCCCTCCCATCCCTTTGCCTGCAATTTTCAGAACAATTATTTATGCAAAAGAGATGCCCCTCGACCCTTGTGATTTATTAAAGCCCAACAGGAGACACTCCCTCCACTAATTCCAATGCAGGTTAATGGAGCAGAAAAATTAAGCTGTCTACACATCAGAAGCCCCTTCTGGTCTAGTAAACGTCATCCCTGAGAGGAAAGTAGAGAGCAAAGAGGAGGGGGTGGAAAGAAATTTTTTATCAAATGGCAGGAAGTTGCTGAACAGAAAAGAGAGCCTTAAAAGGATTATCCTGTCTCCCATGTACATTTGTTGTTAACTGCAAGTCAACCTCAACTCATGGAAACCTGTGATGAGACCTCTCCAAGACACTCTTATCTCCACTCCTCTGCTCAGGTCCTGCAGGATCATGTCCATGGCCTTTCAGATTGAGTCCAACCATCTGGCATGTGGTCGTTCTCTCTTTCTACTGCCTTCTAACCTTCCTAGCGCCATTGTATTTTCCAATTAGTTGTGCCTTCTCATGATGTGGCACAAGTACAACAGCCTCATTTTAGTCATCCTGGCTTCCAGGGAGAGTCTGAACCTGATCTGTTCTAGAACCCATGTGTTTGTCTTCTTAGCCATCCACGGTACCCTCAGCACTCTTTTCCAGCACCACATCTCAAATTAATTTATTTTCTTTCTATATGCTTTCTTCACTGTCCAGCTCTCACATCCATACATGGTGATGGGTATACGATGGCTTGGATGATCCTCACTTTAGTGTTTAGTTATATTTTTATACTTTAGGATCTTGTCCAGTTCTTTCATAGCTGCCCTTCCCAGTCCTAGTCTTTTTGGGATTTCTTGACTACAGTCTCCATTCTGATCATTGTTTGATCCAAGGAATGGGAACTCTTTTGATTATTTCAACTTTCTCATTATCTAAGATAAATTCTTGTAGATCTTCCATGGTCATTATCCTTGTCATCTTAATGTTCAACATCAAGACTATCCTGGCACTTTTCTCCTTGACCCTCTTCAGTAATTTGCTCTCATTCTTTGTTGTTCTCTGCTAGAAGTATTGTGTTGTCTTAGGCTGTTAATGTTGCGTCCTCTGATTTTTACTTCTTCTGTCTCTGAGTCTAAGCCTGCTCTGTGTACAATATTTTCTGCATACAAGTTGAATAAATAGGGTGATAGAATGCAGCCTTGCCTGACCCCTTTGCCATTGGGAACCATTCAGTTCTGACAGCAGCCTCTTGTCCTGAGTACAGGTTATGAATCAGAACAATCAAATGTAGTGGTTCTCACATTTCTTTGATAGCTTTTTGTGGCCTATGCAGTCGAATACTTTGCTGTAGACAATAAAGCACTCACAGATTTTCTTTTGGAATATATGTATCTTCCTCTTCTTCTTCTTCTTGGCTTTACTTTGCGAACGAAGATTCAGGAAGGACTCATCCATGCTTTCTACAAGTGCATTGATGACGTTGGATGTATCCTTCGAGCCTGTGCAATGGATTTTTCTGGTGGAGTGCAGCGTGCACAGAACTGGCCTCACCCTTTAAACCAGAGGTTCGACTGCTGAGGCCTTGACCAGCACGGATGGTAGCAGCGAGGCCCTCGGGTCATAGGTTTGATTAGAGTTTCCTTCTCTTAGATGGTTGACCTTACAGGGTTAGATGAGCACCATCTGCCCCGGTTTGGGATTAGAGTTTTCCTTCTCCTAGGATGGTTGCCATAAGGCTAGAGAGCCCATCCTGCCATTTGGCGCACTTGGTCAGACCCTTTGGTTGTGACCTGTCTGGCATGGGAGGCCCTGCCGGTGGCTATTATACCACTGCCAGCATAGCTCACAACTTCATTAGGATACGCAAGCCTCTCCCCCACACAGTCAGAGTATAGCTGGAGGGGAATAGGAGGCCAGAAGATGACAGTTAAAGAGGGAGAAGCCTCTTTCTTCAGGCTATCCCTGGTGGAGCTGGTTCTGCCTGATCACTCCCTCTATATACTTAAAACATCCCCCAAAATGATTTTGTTGTTGTTATTATTAGTTTCCTTCAAATCAACTTTGACCTATAGTGACCCTAAGAAGGAATTACATGTCATCATATGCAGATTAGTTCCCAGCCTTTAATGCATCATAGATTAACTAATTAAACTACATTGAAGGTTATTCCAGAATTGTTCCAGACATCAGTCTGCAAAGGGTTAATAGAGAAGTGCGTAACCGTCACAATCAATTTCTAACTGTCATTTGTTGACACAACTCTCCTAATACTATCAAGAGATGCAGTGCAGCAAGTCTGTGTCCCCCCCCCCCCCCGTCTTGTTAAAAGATTTTCAGTGGAAAGAAACAAACAAAGGCAGAAGAAGTTGTGTGGAAACATGGAAGGGTTACGAAAGGAAGACAAATTATTTGGAGACATGCCCACACTCCTGGTAAAGTATGCTGTATGAAGCAGGGCAACCACACAATAAACGTTTTGTCCTAGAATCACAACCTTCCCACTCCGATATGTGCCATTGGGCAATGGTGGATTGACAACATTGATTTCAGAGTTCCTGAGAACAAGCTAAGGTACCCAGTCACTTCTCCATGTGTATCTGATGCTGAGGCCCTTCCCATTGGACTTGTGTGAACTGTAAAAGCAGACATAGCCTTAAGTCACGTCTGTACTACTATGCTGTCACAAATGGCGAGGCTCAACTGAAGGGGCTAGATGGAGGGAGAATGACAATAAATGTGGTAATTCATGTTGATCCTTTAACATTTATTTATATACCTTTATACAGGGACATAGCCAAGGGGGGGGGGTCCTGGGGTCCGGACCTCCCCCTTCCATTAAAAAAATGAATGGTGTGTGCTGCTGCGCCGCCACACCCAAGCCCCATTATAATGGTGGCACTTAGTCTGGACCCCCCCTTCCTAAAATCCTAGCTACGTCCCTGCTTTATAGCAAGTGGTAGAGAACCTGTAGCCCATCAGAGGGTATTGAACTCCAACTCCCATCAACACCAGCCAGAACAGGCAGTGATAGGGGTAATGGGTGTTGCAGAAGTCACAGGTTCCCCATTCTTGTTTTATAGTCTGTCTTACTCTGGCACTCTTAGTGGATCACTCCTAGTGGAACCAATGGATCACAACCATTTTAGAAAGCACATGGTATATGATGAGCATAAAATGACAAGGTATAGATGCAGTTGCATACAACTAAACCAACTAAAGCAAAACCAGCAACAACAACTCATATCTTCTACCAGAAATGAGTGCAGTTCCAGGTCTCTCCAAGGGTTCTTTTGCTGCCCAAGACTGACATGTTACTTCTATAGCATAAGCCTTATTGGTGGCAAATATGCAGCAGGTAGAACACAGATGAGGAGAATTTCAAGCCTTTTGCTGATGGGGCCCAGCATCCTCTCATAGCAAAAGGTATAATTGAGTCCCTTAAACAAATTCCACCCATATATCCCTTGGTCACCAACTTAATTCAGTCCTCTTTGATGGATTTATGGGGAGCGTGGGTGCGCTACCCCCAAGTCCAAGGCAAATGAACGATGGATTCCCAAGGATGTTATAGTTCAGAAACAAGCAAAGAGACTCAAAGTGTGCTTCCCCCCAATAGAAAAGAGAACGATGCAAGCAGGCTAGCAACAGAGAAAATTCATTCCCCCAGTCTGTTCTCAGCCTTCATATCTTTTCCCAGCCTTAAACTGCAAAATTAACACAAAAAGTACCCAACCAGATCACTAATACAGATTAACGCTATCACACTACTGGAAAGCTGTTAATGTTTGGCTGTGATACTAACAAAGATTCTAAAACCCATCTGCCTGATGGCAGAGGTCTAATTCACTACAACCCCAAACCCCACTACCACTGTTACATACCATCATGCCAAACTGAAAATTCAGTTCAACAAAAATAGAAAGTTGTATAACAAAAAAGTTTATTTACAACACCCTTTTCACCAAATGGCAGAACATCAAACGTATATAATGAGGGATGAAACAATAATACAAAACACAATATTACATTAATATCATTAATATTTTTTGCATAATTATTCTCTTGCTTCAGCCATATGGAAGGGGAGAGATGTATGAAGGCCTTTGAAGCTTCCCCCTTTAATCAATTGAACATCCTTTTCAACTCTCTTCTGATTTTTGAGTTTTACAAGCACTGTCTCTCTTTGTATCTGAAAACACAAAAACCAACAGGTGGTGCTTTTTTCCTGTGTTTTCCTGCCAGGTAAGCCTTCATCTGTTGGGTGTTTCACTTGTTCTGCAATTGCTAAAGTACAAAGGTGGAAGGGACAAGAAGACTTCTCCATATAGTGACACTTAGCCAAGGTTTCATGTTAAAATAATGCTAGCATATTTGTACTTTGGAACTGGAAAGTGGGAAGATGTAAATTGACCTCTTAGTAGGCAGAAGGAAAATTTCCAAGTAATGTCAATTTTAAGAGGTCAAATCTTTTGCCAGAAAAATGTGTCATGAAAAAAACTTATTTTTTTAAAAAAAATCTCTTTTGTTGTTGTTATGTTCTTTCAAGTCATTTCTGACTTATGGTAACCCTAAGGCAACACTACCATAGGGTTTTCTTGGCAGGATTTCTTCAGGGGAGGTTTGTCAAGCTGAAAGTATGTGACTTGCCCAAGGGTTTCTATGGCTGAGCTGGAAATCACACCCTGTTCTCCAGAGTTATAGTCCAACTAGAAGCCCATAATAATCTAAGGCCCCACACTGTTCCTTGCACAGCTCATATGTAAATCTGGCAATGTTAGAGATAAATACTCTTGTTTAGTTCACTCTCATTCCAGAATCCACATTCATCCTCATTCCATTTAGCTCACTCTTATTCCAGAATCCACATCCTCCTCTTTGACACATGTAGCATCCAGTTTGTTCCAGCAGGTAAGATACAGAGGAAGTGGCCACTGTCTAATCTCTCCACTCAGCAGCACAAGCAGGGATCAAGGAACAATGAGCAAAATCCAACATTACCCCTACCTAGAATATTGTGTTGTTGTGTGGCTTCAAGTCTTTTCCAACTTATGGTGACCCTCTCACAGAGCTTTCTTGACAAGATTTGTTCAGAGGAAGTTTGCCTTTTGCTTTCCTCTGAGGCTGAGAGTGTGACTTGCCCAAGGTCAAACCTCTACACCACACCATCTCTCCTCCTATCTAGATTAGACCCTTTGAAACCAACAGGCCTTCAACATTTTGCTGGATGTTTTAAATCAATATGTAAACTTCAGACCTCCTCACCTTAGCTTGTGCAGTATACTTTTTTTTCTTTTTCTTTCTTTCTTTTTTTCCCTAATTAGTATATTTCAGTTAGACTCTGATCATTGACCAAGGCTGCTGTCACACTGTAGAATTAATGCAGTTTGACACTGGATTAGCGGTCATGGCCCCATCCTATGGAATCCTGGGATTTGTAGTTTGTTGTGGCAGCATAGCACTCTGCCAGAGAAGGCTAATATGTCACAGAACTACAAATCCCAAAATCCCATAGCATTAAACCATGACAGTTAAAGCAGTGTCTAACTGCTTGAATTCTGCAGTGCAGATGTAAGCTCTTGTCTTCATACCCCTGTTCTTCTGGACCAATCCAAGTGTTACCATGCCACTTGAACACAGGATTCTCACCAGGATTTGGCTGCTATGCAGGGTCAGGCTTTGTTAATAATCAGATGGGAAAACAGGTCAGGCTAAGGAAGAATCCTGCCTGAAATCTTGAAGGCAGGAAATCCTGATAATACTGACCTAGATGGACCAGTGCTCTGAAAGGCAGATTCTTGTGTTCAGTTCTCTTTACCCTGATGCTTTTCTTCTCCCTGCCACATCCTGATTCCCTGTGACATTATGGCAGTTTGGGATAGAGGCAGGCAATGACTTTTTTGCAGTCTGAAACTATGACTGCAGCTGTACTGCAGAAATAATGCAATTTGACAGCAATTTGACTGCCATGGCTCAGTGCTATGGAATCCTAGGATTTGCAGTTTGTTGTGACATCAGAGCTCTCTGACAGAGATGGCTAAATAGCTCACAAAACTATAAACCCCAGAATTCCAGTATTAAGCTTATGGCAGTTAAAACAGTGTCAAACTGCATTATTTCTACAGTGTAGAGGCATCGCTTACCAGCATTGTTACTGAGAATTGCTGGAAATGGAATCCTATGCACTTTTCTTTTTGTCCCCTCACAGTGGAACCAAAGCAAACTGGCAAAACTAATTTGCTCAAGGCAAAGCAGATGCTGCCTTTCAATTGTCCAAAGTAGAGCCATCATCCATGTTCAGACTGAGTTTATTCCCAGCTTGCAAGAAAATTCACCATCACCACATCCCTTAGTACACGCTTCCCAAACCTCATGCTCTCCAGATGTGTTGGATAGAAATTGTCACCATCTTAGCCAGCATAGCCAATGGCCATTCTGGTTGTGGGATGATAGGATGTGTATTTTAATACCTCTGGAAGGTGCCAGGTTGAGAAAGGCTACCTTAGTGCATTGTAATTCAAAAACATACAACTCACTCTGAGCACAGTGGCATGACAGAACTGCTATGATGGAAAAGAACATCATGTACATCTTCATTCTGATCTAGTAAAACTAAAATTGTCTTGTTTCTCCAGAGTATGGGAAGCTACTTTTAAAATGTAATTACATTTATAATTTTTCAAGGGCCCTCAAAAGTGTTTAGATATCATTATAGCAACATTTTTAAAACAACTCCCTGCAAGAAGCCTTTGGACGATCTGTGGTTTATTTCTAAGTTCCTCCTTGGTTAGGTAAAGAAGCATTCTGAAGGCACTCTCTTTTCCTAGAAATTTCTCACTGGTTAATTAAAAGTTATTAGGGTTTTCTTCCCCAGCAACCATAAACACAGGTTTTATGAGGTAATGAGTTCTGAGTTTTGAAAAGCCAGTAAAATCTCAGTCTTGCCAGGCCCTGTCCTAACCCACTATATCTCATCCTGTCTCTTGTCTGTGAAAAGACTCCACTTCTTCGTTGACTTCCTAGCCAAACCCAAAAGTTATCAACTTTCCCCATAATATTTATAGACTGTTTGTAGGGCCTCTGCCCATGCACATTCAGTAGAGAATGAATTATAGATGGAATCTGCTCCTCATATTTTATGACGTTAAAACTATGGACTAAAGCAAACTTCCATCAAGTTGACATTTAATTTCCGAAATATGGAGGGGGCTCTATACCAACATGATATTCACTCCGATATCAGCGGGTGGAAAATCCACTCTAGATTTTAACCTGAACTTTCATGGAATAATATAATGATAGAATTGGAAGGGACCACAAAAGCCATTGTCTCAACCCTCTGCACTCCTGAAAGATGCCCATCCAATCTCTGTTTAATGACCTCCAAAGGTAGAAAGTCCACCATCTTCCAAGGCAGTCTATTCCACTCTGGAACAGCACTTACAGTAAAAATTTGGGATCTCTTTTCTTGTCATCTGAAGCCACTGGTTTGTGTTGTAGCCTGTGGAGAGGAAGAAAGCAAGCTTGTTCCAGCTCTCTAATCTTTCAAGGTCATGTTGAATTTTGTTCCTGTCCTCTGGGGTATTAGCTAATTTGGTGTCATCTGCAAATTTGATAAGCATGCCTTCTATTCCATCATCTATGGCTGCATATGCAGAAATAAAGCAGTTTCACAACACTTTAACTGCCATGACTCCATGCTGTGGAATCCTGGTATCTGCAATTTGTTGTGACACCAGAGCTCTCTGAGAGAGGAGACCAACCTCTTACAAAACTACAAATCCCAAAATTCCATAGCATTGAAGCATGGCAGTTAAAGTGGTGTCAAACTGTATTTCTGCAGTGCAGAAGCAACCTAGGTCATTTATAAAGATATTAATGCTGGCCCAAAGACAGTATCCTGAGACACCCCATTGGTTAATTTTATTCAAGATGTTGAACATTATCCCTCTTAACAGGCTGAACACCTTGGACAACTCTTTTAAGATTCAAAATCAGATCTGGAGCAGATTTACCATTCCACTGATATCTGTGCCACCTGGTTATCACTCTGTGTAACTTCTGAGGACAGCTCAGAATGCCAGCTATATTTAACACATGCATGTACATAACCCAGCAAGGGATACTTATTTCACAGGGCTGTAATCTTTAATATTCTTAGGCTGTTTATTTTATCCTGTCAAACAACTACAGCTTTAAAGACTAAGACTAGGGCTTGAAGAGCAGCTATTAATTTTATTTATTTCATTTATTTCCAATATTTATATCCCACCTTTCTCCTGTAATGGGATTCAAGGCGGGTACGGAACTAGACAAGATCCTGAACTGTAAAGATATATAATTGAATACTGAGGTTAGGATTGTCCATGCCATCATATTTCCAATTTAAATGTATGGTTGTGAAATCTGAAGCAAATCAAGCCTGAACATTCCCTAGAAGCCAACATGACTAAACTCAGACTATCATATTTTGGACATATCATTAGACTTCACTCACTAGAAAATAGTGAGGTAGTAGGAAAAGAAGGCAGTATGAAAAAAAGAAGACTTAATTGCAGATGGATAGATTTAGACAAGGAAACAACGGCCCTGAGTGTGCAAGACCTGAACCAGGATGTTGATTATAAGGGTGCATTGGGTTGCTGCCATACTGCAAAATTAATGTAGTTTAACACCATTTTAATTGCCATGGCTCCATCCTATGAAATAATGGGATTTGTAGTTTGTTGTTGGGCCAGAACCCTCTGTTTCACAAAATATCTCACAAAACTACAAACCCCAGAATTCCATAGCATTGAGCCATGGCAGTTAAAGCTGTGTCAAGTGGCATTAATTGTTCTGTGTAGATGCAGCCTTGGAGGTCTCTCATTCATAGGTCTCTCATTCATAGGGTCACCATAAGTTGATGGCAGTTAACAATAAATGGTACTACAATAACCATTTAGTGCTAGTGAAATGTTTAACTAGATATCCAGGTTAACTACAATTCTGCTGTGGTTTCATAAAGTCTCTGGATATCGCATCAGTTTTACCTGGCCAATAATGGAAATAATAATAATAATAATAATTTGTTTTATTTATATACTGCTATTCCAAAGATCATAGCGGTGAACAGCAAGTAAACTAATGAGCAAGTAAGCTAATTTGCCCCCAACAGTCTGGGTACTCATTTTAGCGACCTCGGAAGGATGCAAGCCTGAGTCGAGCTTGGGCCCTTTTCCTGTCTTGAACTCGCAACCTTGTGGTTTCGAGTGAATGGCTGCAGTACAGGCATTTACCCACTGCGCCACCAGGGCTCCTTGTGTCTAAATGACTTAGACTAAACCCTTTCCAAAATGCCTGCTTTCAGAGAACATTTGGCCACATTGACTGCTGTTTAGAGCAAAAGCACTGGACATTGTAGGGGACAATGGACATATTCCAAGGCAATGGAGGATACTAACAAAACTTGCTAAGTCTTCAGGGTAGCAATGCATGCAGCACAAAGAAAGGAAAAGAAAATGTTTTCTCAGGAAAGAAAATATTGTACGGGACACAAATGTACCAACAATATTTGTAGACTAATTTATACATATGGGTGCAAATTTACAAATAAGTACTGTAATTTCAATAAAAATTGAAATACAAGTCCCCTTTGTGATTAAGCCTGTGACCAGGTATTCTGTGTGCCTGCCTGGTCTGCTGTCCAGGTGCTGACTTTTGAAGGACACTTTCAGAATCTGCTCCTGCTCTTTCTTCTTATGACTATCTTTAAAGACAAACAAGATAGTCCTCAAAACACTCTTTAAATTAGGACAGATGACCACTGTATGAGCCTTATTAACTGATAGCCTCTCACAGCTTCCTAAACTTGGATGTCCAGATATTGTTGGTTGTCCTCGCCAATGCTCAAGGATTCTGGATGCTGTAGTTTCACAGCAACTGCAAACCCAAGAGGGAGAGCAACTACTGCCAAAGAACATATTTTCCTGTTTACATACCTTGCAGTACGAAACCTGGCCCTTCCACACCTTAAAAACAATTTAAATGAACTCGCCTTTTGCTCTGAGTTTTCCAGTAAAATCCAGAGCACTATATGGTGGTGATAGGTGGTTATTCACATGTGTGCATCATTCTGCATCGCCCGCTGCTGCCATCACTGGCTAAGTTGCATCCTATGAAACCAGAAGGAGGTGCCCAGCCATGTGGGCACCTTCTTCTGTCCTCAGAGAATGGGACTCATGGTAGCAATGGTGGGTGATGCAGCAGGGCGCTTATATGTGAACAACCTCTCATTGCCACTGTGGCACTGACTGGTAAGGGGAGAGGAAACAGGACAGTTATGGGGCCAGGATACTCTGAGGTAAGCCCAGGTTATCCTTGCCAGTGCAAACAAGGCCCCAGAAATCTCATCCCTATATTTTGCAAAAAGCAGCATGGTTAAGGTAAAGGTAAAGGTAGTCCCTTGACATGAATGTCTAGTCGTAACCAACTGTAGGTGTTGGTGCTCATCTCCGTTACTAAGCCAAAGAGCTAGCATCGTCTGAAGACGACTCCGGTGGTCATGCGGCCAGCATATGTGCACCGAACACTGTTACCTTCCCACGAAGTGGTACCTATCTATCTACTTTTATTTGTATATTTTCGAACTGCTAGGTTGGCAGAAGCTGGGACTAGTGACAGGAGCTCACCCCATCATGCAGCACTCGGGTCTCAAACTGCCAACCTTTTGATCTTCCGGTCATCGCAATTGGCATCTTAACCACTAAGCCACCGCATCCCTCCAGCATGTTTAAGAGTCTAGCCTTATTCCTCTGGTGCATGAAGAACTGATTCGATAAATGTGGCTACAAAAGAAATGGGGAAAGAAAGAGTTCTGGGGTGGCTCCCTATAAGTAAGTCTAGGTCTGGATTCTTACCCCAGCCTAATGGGGAGCTGCAGCACCCTGCCTCTTCTAATCCTCTATTGTTGCCATCTATTATTTATTATCTGTAATGCTATATAATTCCCCCAGCTATATTATTAAATCTGCAGAAGTGTTCAGAGATACCTTTGAATAGGATGCGCTCCGTGGAAATTAATTGCATTCTTATTAGGTTGACAAGTCCCCTTTATACACATGCAAATGAGCACTGAAGAGCTCCAGAGACACTTCTGGGAAGGGAGTCTGCGTGTTACTGGAACGCCCTACTCTAAGGAAGAGCTAAGTCTTGGGCTCCATCTAGTGACTTTAGAGCCTGTTAACACTGCAGAATTAATTCAGCCTTACTTCTGAGTACTATTTCTCATGAGCATTTATCATAGCTCCAAAGGCCTGATTCTCACAGCAGATGAAATACAATCATCCCTCCATATCCATGAATTTTTTATCCACAGATTCATGCATCCATTGCTTGAAAATATCTTTAAAATATATAAATTCCTGAAAGCAAACCTTAATTTTGTTATATATATCCATCCATCCATCCATCCATCCATCCATCCATCCAGGGGTAGACATGTTGGCCATACAGCACATCCAGTAGCATCAAAAATCTACCAAATAGTGGTACTTTTATTGGCAAACCAAAACGCACAGTATACATGTTGCAAGATTTCGAAGGTCTACTGGCTTCTTATCAGGCAGGATGTTAAAAACCATACAGAAAAAAAAGTTGAAGATGTTAGTCATAGGCCTGCATTTTGCTGTTTCTGTTCTCAGTTTAGAGATGATTTTGCCATTTATATAAGGGTTACCATTTTACTATGCCATTGTATTTAATGGGACTTGAGAATCCACTGATTTTGGTATTCACAGGGGATTCTGGAACCAATCCCCAGCAGATACCAATGGTCCCCTGAATTAAGTCCATGGACTTTATTACACAGGGAAAATCAAGGGTTTAAACAGTGATTATCCCATGAAAATCATGTAATTGCAATTAACATTTTCACATGATGTCATGATTAAAGTGCCATTATCCTGGGAATAAGCAGACAACAAACAATAACAAATCATTCATGGTGAAATCCCATGAATGATTTGTTGTTGTTTATTGCATGCTTATTCCCAGGATAATGGCATTTTAATTGCAATGTGTGTGAAAATATTAATTGCAATTACATGATTTTCATGGGATAATCACTGTTTAACCCCTAATTTTCCCTTTGTGATAAAGTCCTATGTCTGGGCCATGCTCTGACAGACTGCACACGGGAAACAGACATTCAAAGAGAAAGCTAGGTTAATAGCCCAGTCTCCCTGTCCTACCAGTTTGGTCTGTGCAGAGAATGGGGTAGGGGTGGGTTAAGGAATGGGATTAATTACTGGGGTGGGAATTGTGTGACTCTCCAGATGTTAGTATGCAAAAGCATCTTGGTGCACCTTTGAGACTAATTGTGCAAAAGAGGCTGTAGCATAATCTTTTGTAGACTGAGGGGCTGAACATGGGCAGGATACTACAGGCCAACCCTATGGTATCCTGCCTGCAGTTCTGGCCTTTTCCTGTCCCCAGTACTTACCTGGGTCAGTGTGGTAAAAGCGAGTATTCAATGGCCATTCGCCACTGCATCATGGAGCTGCTCTCGCTGCTGCCCCGCTACCTGCTCCCACCACCATGTTTCTTGTAAGGGCCCCTGCCATGGTTTGTAAGGACAGAAGTGGGGTACTAGGCTTCACTGACATGGTCAGCCACCCCCTTACAATATCACATGCTGTGACCTCACAGGGAATGCAGTGGCAGGTAAGGAGCCTAATCCTGGTACAGGGCTGTTGGTCTGTGTCCTCCAAACAGGAGGACGCCAGGCCAGGGAAAACTGGCATTTTGATCTATCCATACAGCCTCTGAGGTCCACTTCTTCAGAGTCTGCTGTTGTGGAAATTAAGTAGAAAGATATAGCTGAGTCTTGAGCTATTCACACTGATTTTCATACTGGATTTCATTGACCACTGAGTATCAGGCACCAGGAATTTAGCTAATACTATTCTGCAATATTCCTCCAGTATTCTGTGGCATAGAGGTTTAGGATGGACTATGACTCTGGAGACCAGGATTCAATTTCCAGCATGGCCATGAAACCCACTTGGGCAAATCATATGCTCTCAGCCTCAGGGGAAAGCGATGGGAAACCTCCTCTAAACAAATCTTGCCAAGGAAACCACATGATAGGGTCGCCATAAATCGGAAATGACATGATGGCACACAAAAACAAAAAAAATCAGTTGGTAAAGAAAGTAACCTCTGACTGTCTCTACATATGTTTCCCCTGTCTTCTCAAGTCTACAGGAAAGCTGGCTGGGACAAAGTGATCAAGTAGATTTAAAGAAGAAAATACTTCCCTGGTGGTTATTCCAACTGAACTCAATAGGATGTTTTCCAAAAAGATATACATAGGATTGCACAGTTTGAATAATCATCTGAGTGCTTAACATCTGCACAGGTCTCCCAAATCTTCAAAGTGCTTTACATGCATTATCCAGTTGTAATCTTTATTTCTTTGAGCACCCCCACCAGAATCATTGTCCCTGTATTACAGATGGATGGACTAGGCTGAACACATCTTGTCTAAGGAACCTACGTGAGTTTAATGTGGATGCAACATTTGAACCAGGGACTTCCTGATTCATAGCTCCAGCCCCTTAGCCATTGTGCTAACACCAGCAGCTAACACCAGCCATTGTGCTAACACCAGCTAAAGTGGATACATATTTCACTTTATAGGTGGAATATGTACCCTAACACCTGATATAATTTTAAACCTTTGGACCTGGCAAGTACAAATCATGTCTAAAAAGGCACCTCCAGGGTTTGGGTAGTAACTACTCAAATGAAAATAAACTTTGCAGACCTGTGCTCACTCTCTTGCTCTCTAGCTACAGGAATTGTCATCATAACAATGACTATGATCATTAAATTTCGACAGTAAAACATTATGATTCAGGCAGCAAAGGAGAAACACAAGCCTCTTCCTGGAAGTTAAAAGAGAGGCTGTTAACAGAGATTAGGAGTAATTGATCAACATTTCTCCCTTCTAGAAGAGAGATCACAGAGAGAGAGGGGAGAATGACTCACCAACCCTGAATCTGTGTGTGAAGTCTAGAATACAAATGGCACTTATGAAACCTCTTCAGGATGAGCTGTTCAACCTGTAATGGTGAGGTGGGAGCAATTCTGTCGTCAGAATGGTCCTATCTGGGAAGCTTAACCACAGATAAGAGAATGTAGCAACCTATGACATTGCCTTATGTTTAGTCTGACCACTGGGCTCTCAGAGTTTCAGACCACATTCTTTCCCAGCCCCACCATGAAATCCTTAACAGTATTCCTTGGTTCATAGGAATATTCTTCCAACAGTATTGCTTGATTCATAGGAATATTCTCCCAACAGTAATCACTGGTTCATAGGAATGTTGGTGGTCTCCCATCCAAATACTCACCAGCTCTGATCCTACTTAGCTTCTCAAATCTGACAAGACTGGAGGACCTCAAGCTGGTACATTCATTAAATAACAATACTGTACAATCTATTATGGATAAGGGAATGTGGGTGCAAAACACTTTTAAAATCTCTAGCACTGTCCCCATTGAGATCAAACAGGGTTGTGACATGGCAGCCCCAAACCAAACTAGAGAAGTGATTTGGAACACATTTGGATGCTCCAATGAAGAAGAAATACCCCCCCCCCAAAAAAAAAAAACCTTTCACTTTTGATAATACAGACTAATTTTTATATTTATTTATTTATATAATTTATATCCCATTTTTTGTTTGGCATGGGACCCAAGATTGTTTAAAACAAATGCATACCAATACACCTATACACACCAAAGGTGACTTTCTGCCTTGCTGTCCACTCCACTTGGAAATCTCCTACATACTAGCCTTTCCCAACATAAACCAGCATGGTGTACTGGCTTGAGTGATGGACTATGGCCCTTTTCACATGAGGGGTTTTGCAGCTCAGATCTGGAGTCACTCCTGGTCCAACCATGCGAATTCACATTAAAACATATTATCACACATGATTGCTTTCTATGGGGGGTCATTCTGAGGCAGATCTACAGTTAATCCAAAGTGAGTCCTCATTTTTGTGAATTCGGTAACAAGCGAATTCACAAAAATTGTTTCTAAGCTCACTTCGATTTCAATCTGAATTTGTCTGGTGTGGAATGCAACTTTGCTTCTGTCCCAGTACACACACCCCAAACCGCCAAGGTCCCACATTTCCCATGATGCTGCGCTGCAATTTTGCTCCATTTGCTTCCGGTACTCCTTCAAGAACAGAGGCTGCATAATATTTCTTTAATAATAATAATAATAATAATAATAATAATAAAGTCTTCATCCATACACACATCCATGCAAGAAAGGTGCTCTCCATCCTAAGGAGTTCTTGAAAACAAGCAAAACACCGGAAAAACAGAAAGAGGGAGAGTAACTCCAAACAGACAATCCAGAAAGTATTAATAGAGTTTGGGCTGCTGCAATTAACTTACATTACCTTATCAATGTTTGTTTGTAGATACCCAAAGGAGAACAAGGCACCCTGCCTCCAGCCTTGAGGAGAGGCAGGAAGTAATTTTTTAATAATAATAATAATAATAATAATAATGAAATATTATTATAAATAAATATTTAAATAATAAAAATTCTTTCACTGCAAAGAAAGTGGGGGATGTAGGGAAATCTGACAGGGAGAATCAGGATACATTCGCAGGAAGCAGGTGGAGGGGATGTAGGGAAATCTGACAGAGAGGACACGTTTGGATTGGCTGTATGTATACTGGAGACCACACATGGCTGGAGTTGCGGGCATTGCTAAATTGGTGAAATAGAGTAAATCGAGTAAAAAAATAGAAAACAGAAGGGAAAAAGAAACATGAAGCTGTAATTCATGTGAGGCTAGCATTCATGTGAAAGTGGAACCAGGAAGGGCCCCCTTCTTCACCCTGGAAGCGCAAAGGTTCACAATGTGTTCAGACACCCACTGAGCATGCGCAAGGGTCCCAATTAGCATTGGTGACTCTGCATGGTATGTACTGGTATGGTAATTTAATGTGCACTCACTCCGCTTTGACTCAGGAATGACCACAATTTCGTTCTTCATGTGTGATAATTCATCACATGAATTGCCTTGGATTCGAAGTGACCCTGCTCCCCCCTCGCTACGGAAGGGCTACGGAAGGGCTCCAGATTGGAGTTCCAGTTTCACATGTGATAAGGCCCTATGACTCTGGAGACCAGGGCTGAATTTCCCACTCAACCATGGAAACCCACTGGGTGACACTGGGCAAGTCCACAATTTCAGCCCCAGAAAACCCTGTGATAGGTTCATCTTAGGGTCACCATAAGTCAGAACTAAGTACCTAAAGGCCTACAGCAACAAGGCTTCCCCAACACAATACTCTACACATGTGTTGGATCTTCATGCTCATCACCCCCAACAAGTGTTACCAATGTTAGCTAGTGGTGATGGGAGTTGTGTTCCAGCATGTCTCGGAGGCACTATGTTAGGAAGTATTTGTTAACTGCTACATCTCTTCACAAGTCTGCAAAAGTCTGGAAAAGGCTTGTTTGACACTTCTCTTCCTGGGCTGTGTCTACACTGCAGAAATATTGCAGTTTGACACCACTTTAAGTGCCATGGCTCCATCCTACAGAATCCTGGGATTTGCAGTTTTGGTGACGTACCAGGACTCCTTGGCAGAGCTGGCTAAAGACCTTGTAAAACTACAAACCACAGAATTCCATAGGATGGAGTTACAGCTCATAAAGTAGTATCAAACTGCATTATTTCTACAATGTAGATGCACCCTTAGAGACATAGTAGAAAAACACGGTTATCTTTAATATGGCATAAACAGAAGCCCTTTCACACTACACTATTACAGAACTATTTGTTCTACTTTAACAGTCATTGTTCCACACTGTGGAATCCTGGAATCGGGAGTTTAGGGGAGGGACCATTATAATTGTCATTCCCTCCTCTCATGCCTTTCACCAAACTATAAATCCCAGGATTCCACAGGACACAGCCATGTCAGATGAAGTGCAACCACAGTAAATCATAGAACAGAATCATAGAACTAGAAGAGCCTCAAGGGCCATCCAGTCCAACCCCCTGCCATGCAGGAACAGACAATCAAAGCATCCCCAACACATGGCCACTGTTAGCATTTTGCCACCTTCTCCATGCAGTGGTTCTATTTCCTTCTTCTTCCTTTTGCTACGTACACACACCCCAAATCCCTTTTTATTGTTCTTAATCTCTCAAGCAAGCCTGAGCTCATTCTGTGCTTCAGCTTTACTGATTTTATCCCTACATGTGCTCGCTATTTGTTTGAATTCCTCTATAGTGCTATCACAATGTTGGATGAAGGATCCCCTCTTCAGAATGGGATACTCAGATGGAATCCACATGCTTCATTCTACCTCAGTTGTCCAGTAAGCAAGTTTCAGAGTATGAAGATAACTACGTATTTATTACTTACTGGAAGTCAGTCCCATTTTTTTGGAGGAAAGACCACAAGTGGGTCTCAAACAGCTGAAAAGGGGCTTGTTGTTCCCCAGTTCCCAGTTCCACCCAGTTCCTTGAGAAGTTCTTTGAAGAAGGGAACACAGGGACAATGAGGGCCACACTATGGCCCTAGGGGACAGACATAGCCTGGAGGCTATACTTGCTCACTCTTGCATTAAATCACTATTTTTCATTTGGGAGCAATTGATGGACCCTGGCATTCGGGGGGGGAAAGGCATATTCCATAATCCCAAAGACAGCGTATCTTCGCAGTAAATAATAGGAAAACAGTGAGATAATTCTGCTGAAAGTTTTTAAACTTGGTAAATTAGGGTTAGTATGTCACTGGGGCAAAATGAACACTTATTACTGCGCTTTTAGCACAGCCCACAAAAGACTGAAGCAGATTTTAAATCCTAGCCCAAACAAATCCTGGAAAAGAATAAATCCACACAGTCATACTATTAGTTATTGTATTCAAACTCTGTCATAGCAAACAAGCAATAGCAGATAGTGCTGTATATATCAGCATATAATGAATTATAAAATGCCTGTATAAGTGGGGCTTCCACAGCTTCTTAGGGGCCATTCACATTACCTTTTACACCGGTTTTGAAATTGATTCTTCCACATGAAGTTCATATTGGGCCCGATTCTGTCACAATCCATGTCGAGGCTTGCACAAGGAAATGCCCCTTACCCCGAGGTATCCAGAATTGGGCTAAAATCCATCTTTTCTCAAAAGACCCAGGTTCTGCAAAAGATGAACTTGCCCTCGATCGTGATCGGGGCAAATTCAGGGAGAGATTAGGGTCAGAGGGCGGGCAGAGGTCAGAGCATTCCCTCCTCTCATCGGAGGAGAGGAGGGGAAGGAAGAGGAGGAGGAAAGAGCCAAAGGAAAAAGGGGAATCTGGATTAAAAGAGTGAAGAGGATAAAAGGGGAAATCAGGGTGCCTTTTGGGCTGCAAAAGGCTGTCAGAGGGAGTTGGGGGGAGTGGAGAAAGTGATGGAGGAGAAGGAGAAGGAGGAGGACGAGGAGGAGGAGGAAGGAGGAGCCCTGGGAAGAAGGGAGCCATGGAGGGCATTCTCTAGCAGAGCAGGAGGAGGAGGATGAAGGAGCCAGGGCAGCTCAGAGGGAGGTGAGGGTCAGAAGGAAAGAGGACGAGGAGGATTGCCCAGGGAAATAGGGCTGTGGGGCCAAGCTGGAGGATGTAGGGAAATGGATGCAGCAGAAGCAGCCTCTTTTGACAATTTATGTGCATAATTTTTTGGCTGCTTGCTTGTTCTACTTTCATTTCCTCTTGCTCCTGGATTATTATTATTATTATTATTATTATTATTATTATTATCCGTGTTATATGCGGATGCTACAGTCAGAATGCCTGCACTGCATTTCCCTTTCATTCCCAATTGATTCCATGGGTCAGTTGGAACTGACAGGTCACTCTCTCTCAGCCTC